>NC_041395.2:2452653-2774292 GCF_900747795.2 Erpetoichthys calabaricus | reverse complement strand
CTCCAAAACTTCTATCTTCAGAAAAAACAGATTTCGATCTTCCTGTAGGGACTCCTATTTCTTCAGAAAACAAAAATTCAATAAAATCAGTAAATAAACAAACTAGATCTGCTTTATCTCAAGTCTTCTGAAACTGTTCAGGTTAACGAAAGCATAAAATCAATAAAAAGTCTAGTTCCAGTATTGGAAAAAATTAAGATTCCTTCTTCTATTCTTTTTTCTAAAACGCCAAACCCTATTTCCACCCCAAACTTTAAAATATCATCTTTGTCGTCTTCTAGTTCTACTGATGTTACATTCCAGTCAGGATTGGTGACATATGGTCGGCCTGGGATTGATCTTCAGTGTGGGAACTCTCAACATAATTTGTTTGCCCCTATCATGGCGGTGTCTAACCGTTCGCCTGGGTTAGTAACGGAATACCTTCGAGATTCGGTGATGGCTGATGCAGCGGGAGATCTGGGAGGGACTGATCCATTGTCTATTTCCTCTATTACAGGTTCGACTGCTCCCTCCAGTGATATTATTTTAGGCAATACACTTGACTCAAACTACCAACACAATAGGGAGGAAGAGATGAATGAGGACTGCTCAAATCCATCTTTGGAATTAAAGTCCATTTCTGATCCTCCATCTTCTATTCGGACACCAGTACAATCAGAAATAGATATTAATAAAATTACATTAGTAAATAAAGCTAGGAGATTTTATAGGCCATGGGTAGGAGTACAGTGCAATAGAACCATTTTGATTATTGGAGACTAACATATCCAGGATACCCCATGTTTATTTTGACCAGGTAGACCTCCAGAGTTATCCAGGGGCAAAGATCCTACATTTGATTAAAATACTTAAAACAACAACATCTCAAGATCAGGTTCGGTATGTTATCATTTCAATAGGGATTAATAACTGTGGAAAGGAGCATACTGAAAAAATGATAAAACAATATTATGGGGAATTGAATAAGAGTGCTAGGAAAGCATTCCCCAAAGCAAGGATTTGTATTGCCAAAATCCCATATTCAGAGAACTCATTACATAGGGAGCAGATTGTTAGGTTTAATAGTATCATAATGGATTTATTCCCGGACGCCTTAGATTTTCCGATAGACATAGAACTGAATCAGGATCGTATTCATTGGACACCGGACACAGCATACCAGATTCAAGACCTCTGGAGGGAGCAGTTAAACTGTTTGACGGGCCAAGCAGAACTTGTCTGGCCCGGGAAGTAAATATTTATAATCTTTCAAACATCTTTAAACTGTCGGAGCCGGAGATTTCCTTGCTGCAGAAGGGCCTGACCTTCATCCCAACTCCGTCTGAGGTGGACATGGAGGAAGTGAGGAGGGATATACTGTATACAATTATCACAGAAAATTACAGGTATTGGATTATTTTGATTACTAATCTCATTTACACCCACAGTTTCAATTTAGAGAACCCTCGACTTGGATCCCGGCTAGCTCAGATATTAGAAAACCTATCCAGAGACTCATTAATAGAAATATTCAATCATTGAATCATTTAAAGATACAGGGAAATGGACAGGATAATTTAACAGTTAGTGAGAGAGAAGTTTTAATAAATCTTAAAAAGAATAAGGATATAGTCATTAAACCAGCAGATAAGGGATCAGTATTAGTCATCATGGATACCAATCAATACATCAAAGAGGCGGAATGACAACTTTTAAATAAACAACACTACTTACCACTTAAAACTTCCTTACAGGAGAAAACTAGAACCCAAATTAAAACAATTATTAATAAGATATTTCAATTGGGTTATATAGATTACAAACAGAAAACATACTTATTAGGACCAACTACTCCCAGTACCCGTAAATTTTATCTTCTACCTAAAATTCATAAGTCCCCAGAAACATGGCCAGTACCTTTTCAAATACCAGCAGGTAGGCCCATCGTATCAGATTGCAATTCAGAATCCTATAGAATAGCAGAATACAGTGATCCCTCGCTATATCGCGCTTCGCCTTTCGCGGCTTCACTCCATCGCGGATTTTATATGTAAGCATATTTAAATATATATCGCGGATTTTTCGCTGCTTCGCGGGTTTCTGCGGACAATAGGTCTTTTAATTTCTGGTACATGCTTCCTCAGTTGGTTTGCCCAGTTGATTTCATTGGCAGATGGCTGAGAAGCTATCCAGCTTACTTTCTCTCTTCCTCTCTCTCTCTCTCTCTCTCTTGCGCTGACGTAGGGGGGTGTGAGCAGGGGGGCTGTGTGCAGCTGCTTCCTGAAAGGACATGCTGCACGGTGCTTCGCATACTTAAAAGCTCAAAGGGCACGTATTGATTTTTTTTATCTGTCTCTTGCTATCTCTCTCTATCTCTCTCTCTCTGTCTTCCTGCTCCTGACAGAGGGGGTGTGAGCTGCCGCCTTCAACAGCTTTGTACCGGCGGTGCTTCGCATACTTAAAAGCCAAAAAACCCTATTGATTTTTTTTTTGACTGCTTGCTTTGCACTCCTTTGAAAAGGAAGATATGTTTGCATTCTTTTAATTGTGAGACAGAACTGTCATCTCTGTCTTGTCATGGAGCACAGTTTAAACTTTTGAAAAAGAGACAAATGTTTGTTTGCAGTGTTTGAATAACGTTCCTGTCTCTCTACAACCTCCTGTGTTTCTGCGCAAATCTGTGACCCAAGCATGACATTCTAAAAATAACCATATAAACATATGGTTTCTACTTCGCGGATTTTCCTATTTCGCGGGTGGCTCTGGAACGCAACCCCCGCGATGGAGGAGGGATTACTGTATATAGATTATTTCCTCAACCCATTATCACAACTGCATAACAGTTATATTAAGGACACATCATTTTTTACAAATAATTAAAAATCTCAAAGTTCCTTCTCACTCCTTCATGTTCACCATGGACGTAGAGTCATTGTATACGAACATTGATACCACTATGGGCTTGGAGGCAGTGGCCCGACTGTTGGCGGATAATCCAGCTCCTGATAGGCCGGATCAGGCCATCTTAGATCTCCTAGGCATCAGTCTTTTGAGTAACGATTTCGTCTTTAACGAAAGATTTTATCTCCAGGTGCACGGGACTGCCATGGGTAAAAAATTTGCTCCCGCATACGCCAACATTTATATGGCTTGGTGGGAGCAAACAGCGTTTCGCAAGTGCCCCAGGCTTCCATTTAGATATTTCAGATACTTGGATGATATCTTCGGCATCTGGACCTTCCCTGAAAAAGATTTTGATCAGTTTGTTAGGATTTTAAATTCACACCATCGTTCAATCAGATTAGTACCAACAGTAAGTCATACTTCTTTAAATTTTTTAGATACTGAAATTTATTTTGATATGGAATCATCAACAATTAAAACATTAAAATCCCGCATCTATTTCAAACCTACAGATACCCACGCTTTTTTATATAGAACCAGTTTTCACCCCAAACACACATTTAGGAGTATAATTAAATTTCAACTAATACGATTTTACAGGATCAATACTAATCAATTGGATGCAGAAAAAGCTACACATTTACTTTTTCAGACCCTACGTAAAAGAGGGTATACACGTAGTTTTCTTCGGGAGGTCCGGGCGGAGGTCGAAACAACTGTCTCCAGGTATCTGACAATAAGGGGGGCATCAGTGAACGCTAAAACGGGAATCCCACAACTTCCTCCACTGAGTGATAGGGCATCTGCCAGCCTGGAGATGTTCCAATCAGTTTATTCGAATTCTTCCTCAAACATCTCAGTGTATTTTGACTCTGATTCTCTCTCTACCAAGTCCTTTGTAGTAGATAATCCTTTCAATTCTACAGTCATTTCTTTAGATCAATCTTTAAATATTTCAAGGACTACTTATTTACAGTATCTTCCAGTCGGGGATGCTTACTTCAGGGTTTATCACAATACGTCTGAAATAGATACAATAGACTTTTTTACAGACAAAATAACAGATTATTTCCATAAATTTCAACAATCCAAAAATTTATTTACCAGCTCTTACTTACCTTCCTTTTTACTTACATCTCAGGATTCTTCCTCCGCCACTTCTTTATTCTCTTCTTTCTTCCGGTCCTTTATCCCTCTTCGGGTGTGGAATCTGCAATGGTCCTCCTGTGTGCAAGAAATAAGGGATCAACAAATTTTATCTGACCCTGACCCTAAAAGTCCAATGCGTGGGGACCCGGAGGGTAAGAATTTCTTTCTCTCCGGACTAGTAGACCAACTAGCCCCCCTAAATCCTTATCTTAACCTCAGGGCACCAATTCCCCAAATGGTTAAGGACCCTGGCCCTAGGAGCCATGGGGACCAACCCAGCCCCCTTAATCCTAACCTTAAAAATTTCGGGGTGGGGGGCCCTGAGGTTAATAACCCTAGCCCCATGGCCCTTGGGGACCACTTGTCCACCTCTACCCTAACCTTAAAAACTTAGGGGTGGGAGGCCCTGATGTTAAAACTCCCACCCCTATGGAAATGAGGGATCCACTTACCCTTCCCAGTTCTAACCTTAAAAACTTAGGGGTGGGCTCTGATGTTAAAACTCCCACCCCTATGGAGATAAGGGACCTACCAACCCTCCCTAGCCCTAACCATAGAAACTCAGGGGTGGGGGACCCTGATGTTAAGACTCCCACCCCTGGGGAAACTAGGGACCCACCAACCCTCCCCAGCCCTAACCTTAAAAACAGGGGTGGGAGGCCCTGAGGTTAAGACCCCCACCCCTGTGGTAATAAGGGACCCACTAACCCTCCCTAGCCCTAACCCTGGAAACCTGGGGGTGGGGGACCTTGATGTTAGGACTCCCACCCTTGGGGAAACTAGGGACCCGCCAACCCTCCCCAGCCCTAACCTTAAAAACCTAGGGGTGGGGGGCCCTGAGGTTAACATCCCAGGAATTGGGGCAATTGGGTCTCCCAGGTTGCAGTGCAGGGGGTAGGTGTCGAAGGGTCCCCGGGTCGGTGTTTGGTAGAGAGAGAGAGGGATCAGACACAGGTCGGGGGTTCACAGGTGGGGCATACACCGAATATGGATCCCAATTATAAAATTCCGGTGATTATTACATTTTCACACTATGCTAGGATAGTTATGGGTGTCCTATGTTCAAACATTGTGGGGACGCAGGGCACCCATCCACCATTAAAACAATTTCAATTTAATCGCTGCCTATAGGAGAAATAAAAACTTAAAGGACATCATGGTGCATGCAAGATGTCTGAACAAGAAGCAATGGAATAAAACCGCTTGGAAAATCCCCTTTGCCAGAAAGAAAAATATTTATAATAGACTGGCAAAGGTGGATAAACCAATTCTTCAAACATTTCACCTTAATTACAAAAATTGTGTGTATGGGATCCAGTGCTCCACCTGTGGATTAATTTATATTGGGGAGACCAAGAATGCCCTGAGGGACCGATTTGTACAGCACCTTAGACTCATCAGCAACCAGAGGAAACAAATGGTGCTGTATTCGCATTTCAGGATGGAAGGTCATAGACCGGTGATGTTTGGCCTGGAGCAGCAGGGGAATTGGAACAAGACCAGACGGTTGAGGGCAGAACAGAAATGGATGGAGGCTTTGAATACCTGGGTCCCAATGGGACTGAACGAAAAATGAGCCGGTTTATTTATTTATTTGTTTGTTTAATTATTTATCTAATTTATGGATAGGCGTAATACTTAGATATTTATGTATTTATTTATTTATTTAGATATGTTTTTAGGTATTTATTATTAAAGGGATAGGGATAGATTTGTTTTTTAAAAAAAAACTTTTTTAGGGGGGAATTTTAAATTTAGGGGTAATTTTAGTTCAAAAAGATTTTAAGGGGTGGGGATGATTTTTGTAAAATTATGTACGTTTTTTTGATAAAAATTCGGAGTTGGTTAAAAATATTGTATATTAATATTATGAGGATAAATGTTTTTTAGAGTACTAGATACATTAAAGATTTTTTATTCTAAATAAAGGATTTATTAATTAACTAATTTATTTATTTATTTGAACTTGAAAGTAGGGGGTGGATTAAAACAAAATCAAAAAAATTAGAATTGCAATATCAAGAATCGTTGTACCTGGGCGTGCCTTAATGGCTATATCCCCTACCCTAATCCTAACCCTAAGCTTAAAGATAGTAACCCCATGCCTAAACTTAAAATAGTGAACCCTATGCCTAAACTTACAAATAATAACCCCATGCCCAAACTTAAGGATAGTGTACCCCATGCCTAAGCTTATAGATAGTACATAGTGTCTAAACCTAGAAATAGTAACCCCTGACCAGATTATATCCCTATCAAAATCTAACCCTAGGACACTTCAACCCTAATTTAATTTATTATAAGTCATTTTAAGTATTGGGAGTGAACCTAAAAGGAGATTAAGGTCTTTAAAGGATTCTGGACCAAGGAAAAGTAAGTTGAATTCTTGATGGCAGGCTTGAGGCCTACTGAACCCTGAAATGCAAACCATGCAGGGGGAGGATTTTGAACATTTTATAGGTACGGGCAAGAAAAAGGCCATGGTTTTTTTTTTAGAAACTATAGATAAGGACTCTGGGACAAAAAGAATTTTTAAAATAAATATTATAGTTTTTGTGCTAGGCACCAAAATAAATCAATTTCTCATTGAAGTCAATGGAAAGCACTAAGGGAGATATACATTTAGATCCCTAGAATGATCTTGAACCTTCTAAGAAAAGGCATGGAAGGAATTTGTATGATATTTAGAAACTGGAAAGTATATTAAACAAGGATTTGAAAGAATTTTTTGAATAATTATTAATTTGGATAAGCTGGAATCATTAATATAAACTCTTAAAGGGACAGTACTGAATTTTGAATAGATTTTTGTATATCAACTAATACTTTTTTCTTTACCTTATAGACAAGAAGTTTTTCAAAAGAAAGTTTCACTTTATCGCCATTAATGTATTTTTTTAATTTAAATTTTAAGGACAAAGAATGCCGAGGGACCGATTCGTACAGCACCTTAGACTCATCAGCAACCAGAGGAAACAAATGGTACTGTACTCACATTTCAAGATAGAAGGTCATAGACCGGTGATGTTTGGCCTGGAGCAGCAAGGTAACTGGAATAAGACCAGACGGTTGAGGGCAGAACGGAAATGGATTGCAGCTTTAAATACCTGGATCCCAATGGTACTGAACGAAAAATAAGGAGTTTATTTAGTTATTTATTTAATTTATTCATGTATAGGCTTAATATTTAGAGATCTATGTATTTATTTACTTATTTATTTAGATATGTTTTTAGGCATTTACTATTTAATGAGATAGGGATAGACTTTTTTTTAAAAAAAACTTTTTTGGGGGGAATTTTGAATTTAGGGTGAATTTTAGTTCAAAAAGATTTTAAGGGGTGGGGATTTCTGTAAAATTATATAAAAGTTTTTTGATAAAAATTCGGAGTTGGTTTGAATTCAATTTTATGGATAAAAATATTGTATATGCTTATGAATATTATGGGGATAACTACTTTTTAGTGAAGTAGATTATTTTTAACATTAAAGAATTTTTTATTGTAAACAAGGATTTATTTGTTTATTTTATTTATTTATTTCTGCTTGAAAGTAGGGGGTAGACTAAAACAAAATTAAAAAATTAAAATTTGAATATCAGGAATCGTTGTACCTGGGTGTGCCTTAATGGCCATATCCCCTACCCTAATCCTAACCCTAATCCTAACCCAGGCATATAAAATCCCTCACTAAGCAAGCTTCACCACTATAACTTCTGCTTTTCCAGGTTAAATGATGATGGCCACCCTACTCACAACCCTAACCTTAATAACTCAGGGGTTTCCACGCTTAATTGGGTAGGAGGCCCCGAGGTTATTGGTTTAAATTTCAACCCTACCCCTCGTTGGGATAATGAGGGCCACCCCAACTATAACCCTAATCTTAACAATTTAGGGGATACTATGTTTAATCTAGAAGGGGGCCCTGAGGTTGTTAGATTGAACCCTAACACTAATCCTAGGTGGAATAAAGGTGGCCACCCTAATCACAACCCTAACCTTAACAACCTAGGGAATACTTTGTTTAATTTGGAAGGAGGCCCTGAGGTTAGTAGTGTGAATTTTAACCTTAATCCTAGGCGGAGTAACGATGGCCACCCCAATCGTAACTCTAACCTTAACAATCTAGGGGATACCACGTTTATTTCGGAAGTGGGCCTTGAGGTTAATAGTTTAGACTTTAACCTTAATTTCAGGCGGAATAAGGATGGTCACCCCGATTATAACCCTAATTTTAACAACTTAGAGGTTTCCATGTTAGGCTTGGGGAGAGACCCGGAGATTAACATTCTAAATTCTAACCCTACCTCAATATGTAATAACAAGAAACACCCCAATTCTAACCCTAATTTGATGAACCCAGAGGGGTCATCATTCAATTTGAATTATGGCCGAGGAATTAAGGATCTATCTGTGGGGAATACGTTGAATTGGACCTTGAGAGTTGATGGTGGTGAGGAATTTTGGATAGAGTGGTTTGATGGGTTGGTGAAAGGAAGTGGAGTGATGTGCGTGGGGGAGGAACCATCATTACAGGGGCTAGTGATTTTGGAGCAATGTCTTTTACCAATAAATATGTTTAATTTAATACAAAATCTATTTGGATTTATTGGGTATTTAGATTGGAGACAACGTAAGGGAGAGAGTGGGGTGTGGAATAAGGGAAATGAGATCCCGGGAGAGGAGGATGAGTTGGTAGTTCAGGAGGATCAGGGGTCACCTAATTTAATTTCTGTAGTGGACTTCTCCGGAACAAGTTTGGAACAAAATAAATTACCGGTGGTTTTAACTTTTTCTAATAGGGCACAGGCTATGGTTCGGGTGTTGCAACAGAATTTTAAAGAATCCCAACTGAAGTTTGAACCTTTACGGGACTACAAGCTAATTATAACTTACTGTAGAAATTTAAATTTAAAAGACATGTTGGTACATGCCTCATGTGCCAACAAAAAGAAAGTAAATAGAATGGCTTGGGTGGTTCCTTTTAAAGATAAAAAAATAATCAGAAATATATTTACTAGGGTAGAAATACCAATATTTCAGACATTTCAGCTAAAATCTAAAAATTGTATTTATGCTATACAATGTGTGGAGTGTGGAAAAATATATATAGGCCAAATCAAGAATTCTATCAGGAAAAGGTTCGTACAACACCTTCGATTTATACAAAACCAAAAAAGACAGTGTTCTACTTACATTTTTCAAATGAATCACATCGACCAATAATGTTCGGGTTGGAACAGGATAGAAATTGGAGTCTCCGTAGGCGTTTACGAAAAGAAAAAGAGTGGATAGATATTTTAGGAACATATGATCCGGATGGTCTAAATGAAAGGTAGAACTGGTTTTAAATATATATTTTGTTTAGATACTATTGTAGGAAGTTTTTTTTGGGGTTGGTTTATGAAAATGAAATTGAATTTTTAATTGAATTTTTAATTAATTATTTATAGGTAAATATTTATAGGGTAGGTTAAAATCAAATTAGATCTATATATAATTTTAGTGAGACCTTTCTTTTTCACAATAATTGTTTTAGAACAAAAATAAATTAATTTTTAAACTTAAGGATAGTGAGCCAGGGCCTGCAGTAATGCTTTTATCCTCTACCCTAAACCTAAAATTAGGGTTAATTTTAGGTTTTGATGTTGTGATTGTCTTTTTGTCTTGTCTGTGATTGTTCCTGAACAAAAATTATTTTTTTTGGATCTGGGTATGCTTTATCTTTCAATTATTATTTGGAACTTTATTTTTTAAGAGCTCTGTTTTGAATAATTTTTAGATTGCATTTTAGTAGGCCTACTTCCTTTAAATATATGCATTTTTTGAGATTTACCTGTGCACAAAAACACTTTATTGATTTTTTTGAATTAATTTTAAAGTTTTTTTTGCATGTTGTGTTTGTCTTTGTTTTTAATAATGGTGGGGGCATGGTTTGATACAAAATAGTGCCTCTCCAAATATTAGTGTTTAGTTTTTTTAGTCTCAGTGGATGGTTTTTTTAAAAATAGTTCACTGGGACAATTATTATTTTTTTAGGGTGTTAGATTTAAATATTTTTTACAAAAGTAGTTAGTAGTTTATTAGTAGTTGCATGTATGTGAATTGTGTAAATTTAGAGCACTTTATATTTAAGCACTTTATATTTAAGCACTTTATATTAAGGCACTTAGTGTACAGTTAATTCTCGAGTGGAAGGCAGTAGGAGGAAGCGTGCGATTAATATTTACCTAAGGTCCAGTGGGAACAGGAATTCGGTAAGACAAAAATTAAAATTTCTTATAAAAAAACTTTTTTAAAATTATTTTTGGTATAGTACTATTTGTATTGCCTTGGTGTTGGTTGGAGTTTTGTGATTTTATATAGATATATGGCTCAAATGGAGATTTCATCTCGCTATGATATCCTGGTGCCAGCCCCTGAATTGGAAGGAGAGGACAGGCCGCAGGTTATGGATAATCGTGGGGATAATTCCTTAACGCACAGAAGGTATTTGAAGTTACTTAAAGCAATACATCATTTAGAAATTATTTTTAAGGCCCTTAGAACTGGCCAAATGCCTTCAGGGATGTTAAAACATGCTAATAAGCTTACCACATTTATTAAACCAGCTACTCCTAATGTAAGAACTATAAGTAGGGTACAACAAAATACAAAAACTTGGTTGGAACAGAGTTTGCTTATTTTAAAACAACATTATATTTCCTTGATCTTGATGGAATATCCAATGGTGCAACCATTATATTCGGAGGGTTTACAGAAGGCTATAAAGTTTGCTAGAATAAGGTATCGGGCAAAATTAACAGCAACATCTATTGAAAAATTAAAAGAATTGTTAGTGGAGGGATCAATTAAGGATTTTGATTTACATCTTCAGGATCGGGATCATCTATTGACACAGGAGGAAGAAATGTTTAATTTTAAACAAGTCCCTTACAAACAAAAATTAGATCCTCAGGTGAGCTCCCTGCCTAAGATCCTGCCGACATGTAGAAATTTTCCTACTTCTATATCTTCTGTTTCACCAACTATTATTAATAATAATAATAATAATAATAATTCTTCTTCTAGTTCTATGGTAGGTTCTTTGGCTAATGGTGATCTTCCTTCATCTCATGTATTCGGGACAGTGGAGGATAGTTTGGGGTTAGGTAAGAAAGGGGTTTTGTTGTCCAATTCTTTTTCTTCTTCTCCTTGGTCTAATTCAGAAGTGGGGAATTGTGTGGCAGAATTGTTAACATCTTCTGTGATGACTGGATCATCTTCTGGTATGATGGCAGGAGTTAATGGAGGAAGCCTATCATCTGTAATTTCGTCAGAGACAGTACAGAGACCTAAAGGGGAAGAAAACCAGGCATTACAATATAATGTTATACAAGATTAAATAAATTTTGATATTAAACTTACCTTTTCGAGTTCAGAAATTACATCACAGGATGAGCTGGGTTCTTCTCATGGGTCGGTAGGAGGTGGAAGTAAGGAACTAGTCCATGTTCATTCGTCTCCGGATTCAGTGGTTAATTTTTCTTCACAGGTATTGGGAGTGCAGGAGGGTGAAGGGAGTGGACGACGACAGGTTTTACATCAGTTAGAGGAATGGGAGGAACAGAGTAGAGATGGGTTATTGATGGAACAGATGTGTGGTGAAAGGGATGGAGTTGTTAGGGAGGAGGGAAAAGGTATGATGGAGTTCACTTCTCCTTCAGTTTTAGTAGAAATAATGGTTGTGAGTGGACAGGAATTGTTGGGAGGTGAGCAGGAGGAGGGGATGAGAGGGACATAGAATGCACTACTGGATGGTAATTATTATTCTGCCCAAACTGATCCTTCTGTGTTGGAATTACGTAAGAAATTAGATCAAGTTGAAGTAGTTGACCGTCCAGTAAGACATGAGGGATGGAGGGATAGGAAATATAGATGGAATCCGATTAGTTTGATGTTAGTGATGGGAGATTCCAATATTGCTCGAATCCCGTTTTATAGGCAACCAAGTCTGGAGGCGCATAGTTTTCCGGGAGCAAAAGTGGGTGATTTTAAAGGGATTCTGGATAAAATGGATGGAGTGAAGGATGGAGTGATTAAGGTAGCAGTTTCTTTGGGACTGAACGATTGTAATGGTAAGAGCAGATTAAAGGTGGTGGATGGATTGTTTAGGGAAGTGAACAGAGCAAAAATGATATTTCCAAATGCTCAGTTATTTGTGGCTAAACTCCCATATTCGATTGTCTCACAATCTGAATTCTTATTTGAGAGAATCCAAGAATTTAATGGTTGGTTGCATGATAGGGCTAAAGCTTTTCCACATATTGTAGTTATGGAGGCTTTTGGTCAAGGGGACGCAGAATTAGTGGAAGGAGATGAACTTCATTGGACGGGAGAACAGGCGTTTTTCACTTTTGATTCCTGACTAGAGCAGATGGATGCGTTACACGAAGAATTAAGATTTGTCCCCTCAAGAGATGTAAACATCATGAATCTTTGTGATAGATTTAGAATGACCAAGTCCAATATCCAGTTACTCTAGAAAGGTTAAAATTTTGTTCCTACTCCGACCAATATAGATAGCGATGAAATTAAACGAGATGTGTATAAATATCATCGCAGATTAAAATTGTTGGATTATTTTGAGTATCAGGTTGATAATAGTCCTAAGAAATTTGTGGAACCATCTCGTTGGACTCCAGTAGATGAGTCTGTAAGAAAGAATGTTTTGGATACAGAAAGATCAAAAAACATTGGCAGGGTTGAATGTTTGTCCGCCTCCAACTGATAATTTAACGTTGAGTGAACGTAGGTCCTTGCAATATTTTATAAAAAATAGGAGGGACATTATTGTCAAGCAGGCGGACAAGGGTTCTATGACAGTGTTAATGGATAGAATCCAGTATATTCAAGAGGCTCAAAGGCAGTTAAAGAATAGACTTCACTATCATCCACTTAGAAAAACTATTGGTCAAGCAGCTAGGACAAAGATGGTAAAAATCTTAGATAACATGCATGAGGCAGGATTTATCTCATTTAAACAAAAGAAATTTTTGATAGGTCCCTCAGAATTTTCTGTTAGGAAATTTTACCTTTTGCCTAAAATTCATAAATCCCCAGATAAATGGACGGTACCCTATAGTGTCCCTCCGGGTAGACCAATCATTTCCGATTGCTCATCAGAATCTTATCGAGTTTCAGAGTGGTTGGATTCTTATCTTAACCCGTTGTCACAAAGACATAATAGTTATGTCCGGGATACATATCACTTTCTTAGTGTTATAAGGGATAGGATTTTTCCAGCTGGTGCGTTTGTTTTTACAATGGATGTAGAATCCCTGTACACTAATATTGATATTACTTTGGGACTTCAGGCAGTAGAAAAGGTCTTCCGGAGGTTTCCTGATGAACTGCGGCCGGATGATTATTTGTTGCAGTTGCTGGAGTTGAATCTGAAGACAAATTACTTTGAGTTTAATGGTGTCATGTACCTGCAAATTCATGGAACGCCATGGGCAAAAAATATGCGCCGGCATATGCCAATATTTATATGTCGGAATGGGAACGGACGGCATTTGGCCAATGTCGTAAACTTCCGTTCCTGTATTTGTGATATTTGGACGACATATTTGGCGTATGGGCACATTCCAGAAGTGATTTTGATGAGTTTGTCCAGGTGTTAAATGGGATACATGGCACCATTAAATTGTCTACAGAGATTAGTTTGGATTCAGTTACGTTTTTGGATACCCAGTTGTATTTCCGGACAGCATATTCCATGGGGGAGAAGTATTTATGTTCAAAGGTGTTCTTTAAGGACACGGATACTCATGTGTTGCTTCAAGGTATTAGTTATCATCCAAAGCATACCTTTCGTGGAACTGTTAAATCTCTATTGATCCGTTTTTATAGAATTAATTCAGAATTGCAATATGTTGAGGAGGTGACAAAGATTTTGTTTGCGGTTCTAAAACGGAGGGGTTATTCTAAGAGGTCGTTGCGGGAAGTAAGATTGGAGGTTCAGATGCAATATAAGGATTATCTGGTTAGAGATGGTTTGTGCAATAATAAGCAAACAGTAATTCCTCAGATATTAGTTAGGGGTGAAGATTCAGACTATGATTCCGATGATTTGTCTTGGTTAACGGGTTGTCAGTCGGAGGAGGAGAGACATGGATGTGGAGTTCATGGAGAGAGATGTACAATCAGGATGGTTTGAGGTCCTAGATGAGGGGAGAATAATTAGTAGAAATTTTATTCCATTTAGAAAACAGGGGATGATTAATTTAAAATGTTAAATTTTAAAATAATAGTACTTACCAGATGAGTCTTCCTCTTGGGCTTTTTTCCTCTTCCCTTTCTTCTTTGGTTCTTCCCTTCTATTTGCCGTTTTGGAGTGTGCAGGAGCTGAAAAATAAAGAAACAAGATTAATATCTCATATACATTTAACTCCACAATTTTTTCCTGTATTATGTTCGGATGAGTCCTTTGAAAATCAGGTCAATAGGGCAGTCCCGTCCTTGAAAAAATTTAAATTGATAGTGCAACAACAGGAATATAAAGCCTTCTTATCTAGATTACTAGTAGAGGGTTCTTTTGATGTACAGGGAAGCTTTCAACAATATTTGCAGCGGATTGCGGATAGTAATAGTTTTAGAGGTTTTGCCTTGAGAGATCAAGCCCGGGCTTGTGCGTTTGATGAAATTGGTGGACCACCCCGGGATATACAAATTATACAGCCTGGCCCTCCCCTAACCACTAAACTTAACCTCACTGGGAGGGGCCCTGATGTTAAGATCGTGGGGTTGGGCCCTGATGTTAATCTGGGAAGCCTGGGCCCTGATGTTAATTTTTGGGGATGGGGCCCTGTGAGAGATCAAGCCCGGACTTTTAGGTTTGATGAAATTGGTGGATCATCCCAGGATATACAAATTATACAGCCCTGCCCTCCCCCAACTACTAAACTTAACCTCACTGGGAGGGGCCCTGATGTTAAGATCTTGGGGTTGGGCCTAGATTGTAATTTTGGGGGATGGCACCCAAATAATTATTTGAGATCGGACTGGGATGGCTTCTTAGGATTGGACCGGCAGGTGATGGAGAATTTAGTGAGGGGGAGGATGGAACAGGTGTATTGTGAAGTGATAGATGGAATTTGGGTGGATATAAGGAGTAGCTCTTTAGGGTATGAGCTGCAAGGATTGGCAGAGGACAATTGGTTGGAGGTTATTTTCCCGGGAGTTACAATGGAGATGTTTTGGGACAGGAATAGGAGAGATTTGGTACACAAGATGGTGGAAATAGGGTGGAAGCTAAGGGGGGGTGATGAGTGGATACGATTGTTTACATTTTGGGAGGACAGGATAGGTGGAATGGAGCAGGACGAAGGATGGTGGGATTAGTAACCCCTAGATTAGGGTTACTTTGTTTTGGTCCCAATTATACCATAATTGGGGTGTTAATTAGGACAGGGGAGGATGCAGGATTGATAATTAAGCCATGTGAGAATGTGGTTAAGTGTGAAGTGGTGTTGATAGGGTGTTATATGGAGCAATAACTTAAAATTAGATAAAATAAAAGGGTTTTTACTAAGACTGGTGAACCAGTGCATATCTGGGCTTATTTATAGGCCCAGATCCCCTACCCTAAGCCTGACCCGGCCAGTGTCCCAATCTTAGATTAAAAGTTATGCTCTAAATATCGATTAATTCAGAAGCAGATTGAAATTAAAACTTAACCCTTTAATCGCCAACGCCCTAAATATTCCCCACCCCAGGCGAAATCTGAACAGTTTTCGTTTTTTTACTTTTTTACATTTTTTTTTACATTTTTTACATTTATTCAAGCAGTATTGACCACTAAATATTGTGCAAGTTCTAGAAATGGGCAAACACATAATAAAACACAAAATGTACCTTTTCTCAGGCTTGCACAACAATAAACTTTCATCAACTGTAACTGACGGTCCTGGCATGTAGGGCAACTGAAATGCTTCAAATAAATGGTCAATCAAAGGACGCAGCTTGAACAAGCGGTCACGGTTTGGATCTTTCTTATCTGGCTCATTTCTGTTGTCATTCAAATGAAAGAATTTCAGCAGCAAAGAGAATCGGTTATGTGTCATGATAGCTGCAAAAATAGGTGTTGCATACATAGGATCTGTAGACCAGTACATCTCAATATCTGGTTTTCTGATTATTCCCATCAACATCAAAATCCCAATGAATTTTTTCATTTCGTTTTCATCAGTGTCTACCCAAGCACGAACACGGGAATGTGGAGGTAAATTGGGATTTTTCTCAATAAACTGTGCTGCATACAGGTTTGTCAGATGAACAAAATGTCTGATCAAATCAGGTGACACAAACAGCTCATAAAACTGCTCAGCAGTGTAATTGTTTACATCAACAGTAAAGCCACACGTTGCCTCAAACGGATGCAGAAAAGGTAGTTCACCTCGGGCAGCAGTCCAGTTGAGATGCTGGGGATACACCCACTCATCGCCGTCATCCGATGCGCCGTCATTCACAGTATCATGCAGCGCACGTTGCTGATCATCATTGTCGCTAAAATCTTCTTCAGAACTGCTACAATCATGATCAGAATTATTGTCCAAAATTGCCTGCAAAACCTCACTTGAAGTCAGTTTACGTTTTGCCATATTCACAGCTTTCACTTTCGAATCACATCACGTGATCGGCCAATACAAGCGCAGAGTTGTCGAAATACAACGTAGTAATAATACCCACGCCAAACTGTCAGTTGTACTACGCGCCAGGCATCCACATAACCACAGGCAAATGTGCCGGATAATTCCGGCAGTAAGGCGTGAGCATTAAAGCTACGATGCCGGATATATCCGGCAGAGGGCGGTTAAGGGGTTAATGAGTAATTAAGGTCAATAGTAGGGGACTTAGATCAGTATGGAATAGGTACTGATTTAGTATGATTAAGTCTGTTAGATGAGTTAATTATATTCGTTTTGAGTTTTTAGTGTTATGTCTATGTGTTTTAAGGGCTTTAACCTTTTAACCGCCAACTCCCTAAATATTCCCCATGCCAGGAGAAATCTGAACAATTTTCGTTTTTTTACTTTACATTTATTCAAGCAGTATTTACCTGCTGAAACACCTGCTGAAATGTTTCAAATAAATGGTCAATCAAAGGATGTAGCTTGAACAAGCGGTCACGGTTTGGATCTTTCATATCTGGCTCAGATAACGGGCAGCAGTCCAGTTGAGATGCTGGGGATACACCCACTCATCGCCATCATCCGATGCGCCGTCATTCACAGTATCATGCAGCGCACGTTGCTGATCATCATTGTCGCTAAAATCTTCTTCAGAACTGCTACAATCATGATCAGAATTATTGTCCAAAATCGCCTGCAAAACCTCACTTGAAGTCAGTTTACGTTTCGCCGTATTCACAGCTTTCACTTTCGAATCACATTACGTGATCGGCCAATACAAGCGCAGAGTTGTCGAAATACAATGTAGTAATAATACCCACGCCAAACTGTCAGTTGTACTACGCGCCAGGCATTCACATAACCACAGGCAAATGTGCCGGATAATTCCAGCAGTAAGGCGTCAGCAATAAAGCTACGATGCCGGATATATCCGGCAGAGGGCGGTTAAGGGGTTAATAAGATCATTAGATATACCAATATATTATTTTTAACAATTTTAACAATTTTAAGGATTAGGTATAATAAAGATTGTATATTTTAAGGTTTTTATAACAGAATTAGAGGATCAATTACTAATTAAACCGATTATTATGAGTCATTTAAACTACACCTAGTGAATTGAGCCTAATGGAAACAACGCCCGACCCGAATTGATTGTCACCTGCTGCTAATTGTTAGAAGAGCAGTATATAAGGAGGAAGGGAGGTAGGCTCAGTATTCTTCTGTTACCCTTTGAGAAAGCTTAAGGATAAGTGAAACGTCAGGGTTAAGAATCTTGTTGTAGGTGTTTTTTTTGTCTGTCTATATTCTGTTTGTATACGACTGGGTAAGCTTACTCTTTAAATGTAATCTTTTTTTAAGGTATTTTAAGAGCTCTGTTTATTTAAATTATTTAAGATAATTATGTTTTTTTGCCCTTTTTATAAGATTGGCCTGCTTTTTTCAAAAAATTATTTTTTTGAAAGATCTTTTTTAGAGATTTTTTTCACTGTGCACAAAATAATTTTTATATATTGTTTGTGTTTAGGGGAGGTCCATGGTTTGTTACAAAATAGTGGACTTCACAGATTAGATTTTTTTTTAGGTGCATCCTCGGAGGTCAGGTGGATGGTTTTTTTTTTTTTTTTTTTTAAATAGTCTGTTTGCACTTTTCGGGATGTACAATTTTTTCCTTTTCTTTATTATTAAGTAGTTGGTAGTATTTTTAGTATAGTTAGTACATTTTGGGATTATTTTATATATATATTTTTTTGCATGGGATTGAAAAACCACTTTAATATATTGCACGATAGCACTTTCTTTGACATGGCACTTAGTGTGCAGTGAACTTTATTGAGATAAGCAGGATTCTTGGGGCAGCAACATGTTATTTTGGATCACAGAGGCTTACCTATAGATCGAGTAGATTCAGAGATGTGGTAAGAATTTTTAAGTTTTTTTTAAAAATTTGATATTGGTATTGATTAATAGCCCTTTAAGTGTGATTGATTGATAACTGTTTAAGTCAGTGTAAGATTTGTGGGTATTAGTTTATTTGTATAGATTAATGGCTCCAATTACGGTTTCATCCTGTTATGATGCCCTGGTGCATGTCCCGGGAGAAGATGAGGATAATTTTAAATACCTTTTGTTCTTATAAGGGGGACCCCGCATCACACCATCCAGGGGTTGAGAATTAAGTCTATACATCATCTTGAGATCATTAATGCAGCTTTTCAGACAGGAGAGATTCCGGCGGGAATGAAAAAACATGCAGATAAGTTAACTTTATTTATTAAACCTGCGATTTTTCAAAGGTTTCATCTCCATTACAAAAACTGTGTATGGGATCCAGTGCTCCACCTGTGGCCTCATTTATATTGGGGAAACAAAACGCGTTGAGGGACCGATTTGTGCAGCACCTCCGGTTCATCGCCAACCAGAAAAAACAAATGGTGCTTTACTAACACTTCAAGATGGAGGGCCATAGACCGGTTATGTTTGGCTTGGAGCAGCAGGGGAACTGGAATAAGACCAAACGTTTGAAGGCAGAACGCAAATGGATTGTTGCTTTGAATACCTGGGTCCCATTGGGATTGAATGAGAAATAAATAGATTGGTAGTATTTAACTAAATGACATTTTTTATCGAATTATCCCTTTTATATCTCAACAAGTATTTATTTATTCAACTCTTATTTTTATTTATTATGATTAGTTTATTTATTCATGTATTTTAGGAGGGATAAATGTGAGGGGGCAATTTTTTAAAACAAAGAAATTAGAGGGATTTTTAATAAAGAAAATAAAGAATTTTGGAAAATGGAAATTCTATGGGCAAAAAACAAGGATTTATAATTGTTTTCATAAAAAATACTTATCCCTTTCAATGTTTTAGATATCAGGATTTTAGATCAAATTAAGAACTCATTGATTTAATTTAATTTTTTTTTTTAAGGATTTAAGTATTTATTACATATGTATGACTTTTTATAGTAGAGGGTACACTGAAAATATATATAAAAAATTAAATGATTAATATCGGGTATCGTAGTACCTGTGCATGCCTTTATGGCCATATCCCCTACCCTAATCCTGACCTTGCCAGAGTCCGATCCCCGAATAGTGGGTTACCCTCAAAAACAAAATAACCAATAGATGAAGAAACTAATAAAGATCCAATAGGGGAGATAGCCTAGTCTATGTGGATGATTCATCTGTAGGTTTTTTAGATTAAAAATAAGTTATCCTAAAATATTGGAGAAACTCCTAGAATAGATCTACTTACCCCATGACTTTATTTCACCAAAAAAAGAAATATTCTAACTTATTCTTCCCTCCCCCCACCCTTTTTTCTCTCTTGGATTATAAGATTTTTAAAAAAAATTTTTTTTTTTTTTTTATATAAAATTTTTGGCTCCTTGCTTTTCAATTTTTTGTAATGACTTTGTTAGTTTTTCAATTTATTCCAATTTTTCTCCAAAAAAAAAAACTAATATACTGTATGACCTTTTATCGGAACCCTTAGACAGATTTTTAGATTATATTAGGTTCTTTTTTTAAAGATAATAAATTAATAAAAATTTAATTTTTAAAGATTAAGATTCACTTTCTTTTCAAATTAAAGTTGGTTTAAATAAAGAAATTTAAGGAATAACAATCAGGATCTCAAGTTATTTTTGAAATTTGACCTTTGACCCTATTAACCTAGCTAAACCAACTGTGACCTGATTAGCTCAAAGCTTAGATAAAAACAACTTGTAGGATCAGGTCAGATATTCTATTCCTCTGAAGTTTTTACAAATCAAAACGTTACGAAAGAATACGCTTTGCTAGGTTATTTTACTTTGTTTTTGATATCTTTTGAGGTCAGAAATTTTTCCTATTTCCACCTTCCCCCCCACCCCCCCAAGTCTTTTTAAAGACTTTTTTGAAACTAGGAAATAGCCTCTTTTCCTTTTTGATCCTCCAGAGCTCTGGGTTTGTAAGTATGGTACTTTTTTTTTTTTTTTTTTTTTTATCAGGCCTGATTTCTTAAAAACAACAAAGTTTTTGAAGGTATACCAATATTTTTCTACTAAATTTTTTTTTTACCTTTTTGCATGTTTCCTTTATTAATAAAATAGTATTGAATTAACAAATGGTAGACTAGGATTTATTAACACTTTAGCACTTTTATTAAGTGCTTAAAGTTGTAAGTGCTTATAAAGGATACCTAAAACTACATAGGCCTTGAATATATAAAGGGAGCCCACCAACCAAACCCTGCTAAACATATTTAGGATCTGAGGACAAAGAAAAAAGAACCGTTATTCCAGTTCTTAACATCAATGGTGGATAGGGTAAGCTAAAATCTATTTTAAATCTTTTTTTCTTGCAAATTACTTAAATTTTTTTTAGTAATTTTGTAAAGGGAAATGTCTTAGGGTTTAAATTTTCATCTCATTTTTTGATATAGAAGATAAAAGGTCTTTGGTTTCTTTTTTTGTTTTTTTTTCTTTAAATTATTGATTGGGTTAATTTTTCCAAAAACAACAAATTTTTGATATTACTTATTTGTTCTAAGAACCTTTTTTTAAGTTCCTTTTTTTTTTTTTTTTTTGGTGTATTTAATGTCTCAA
Organism: Erpetoichthys calabaricus; assembly: GCF_900747795.2. Classification (NCBI taxonomy): domain Eukaryota; kingdom Metazoa; phylum Chordata; class Cladistia; order Polypteriformes; family Polypteridae; genus Erpetoichthys; species Erpetoichthys calabaricus. The sequence goes on along the minus strand of NC_041395.2, from coordinate 2,752,985 downwards.
TCTAGATTTTCTACTTCTAATCGTTTTTTCCCCCTTAGAACAACCAATTAATGATCCTGATAACCCAGAATCTTCAACCCAGATCAGGAAAAACAAGATCGGATTCCAATGGGACAAAAGGTATTTCAAACTTTTACAAATAATCATATAGAAATTATTTTCAATGCAATTAAATTCAACCAAATTCCAAAAAAATATGGTTAGACATTCTCAAAAACTTACTGCCTTCATTAAACCTGCTTCTCCAGATCAACCAGTATTATTGGAAATTCAAATACACAGATAATTGGTTAAAGTCTAATTTACAATCATTATATAAACACTTAAAACAACTATGATTTAAAAGACAATACACTGGTGTATGACTTGAATCAAGTTGATAAGGCAATCCATCGCCTCGGTGGCGATGTTTTCTGAGTTGCTGTTGGACTCACGTGTTCTTGATTTACAGATCGATCTCTCCTCTCCATATGTTGATCCGGACTTCCACCAATTGGCCCTTCAATCATCAAGCGATAAGGAAGAACAATGGACGCAGATATGGCATGAAAAACAAAGGGTGTCGTGGAGATTCCACCCGGACAGGTTTGCCTCTTTTACAACAACCTTTGATTTCTTCTACTCCACTTTTTTTTTTTTTTTACTAAATCTCTTCAGTCGCCAGTCATACAAACTAATGATTTTAACCCAGAAATTCAATCCCTTTCCTTATCTCAAAAAGCTAGGGTGAAATTACATGAATCATTAGATCAGGCTTTATCTTCTTCTCAATCTTTAGTGAATTCTTTATTATCTTCCAAATCTTCTGATTCTAATTCTTTCAATTCTCTAAAAAGAGCTTCCTTAAGAAACCTAATTAGGAAATCTCCAAGGAAGGAGAAAAAACTTTCAAAACAAAGGTCCTGGGAAAAGTCCACAGTCCAGCTGGCACAGGATAATCCTTTCTTTGGAGTCCCCACAAAGGACAAATTCAGGTAAAAAGACTAGTGAGGAATTGGACCCAAAAGGAATTGGTTTAGACTTTGGATTGGGATGTAATACACTTATCTTTTTCTTTTCCTTCCATTTCTAATGGCATTCCTGAAACAAAACTTTCATTACGGAACAGGAACAGACAAATATAAAAATCTAGATTCTCCTTCTGTTGTGTCTAAAAGTATATCTAATGTTAATCTGTATCCAAAGGTTTGTATCGTTTGTGGTTCTAAATCTCACTCTTTAGAAATTAAATCGAATCTTGATTTTCCTTCTAAATCTGATTCCTTCTAAATCTGGGATTTCTTCTGACCCTTCATTATCTGGTTCTCCTTTTGTTAAATGTTTCTAAAAATCTGGATTCTCAATTACATGTAGATTCTATTAATTCATTTGTTTCATCGGATGGATTGGAAGTTAACTTAAATTCCAATACACAGCTAAAGACTTCTAATACTCCTTTACCTCCCTTATCTGGACTAAAACTTACCTCATCGGAGTCATTGGATACTCCTCTTTTTACAGCCTTTTCATCAGATTTCTTTTCCTTCTCCAAGACTTTCCTCTCCTTTCTCAAGTTTTTAGGCTTCAGAAGAAATTCGGGTTCTACTCAATCAGCTTCTGTTCCTTTGGAAAATAGATTTAGAACCAGTGCATATATTAAATAAAGATAAAGCATTCATGTTACATCAGTTTTCTGGAACTGTTCAAGGTAATGAAAACACAAAAATAATAACTTTAATTCCAGTATTGGAAGAAAAAAAAATGCCATCTTCTAATCTGTCTTTGGTTACTTCTAAAATACAGGGCTCTTTCTCTTTCAAATTCTAAACTTTTATCTCCTTCTAGTTCTATTAATATTGCATCCCAGCTGGAGTCAGTAGCATCTTGTCAGGCCGGGATTGGTGGTCATGGTAGGAAGCCTTCACACAACTTGTATACCCCGATCATGGAGATATCTAACCGTTCACCTGGGTTAGTAATAGATCAATTTCGAAATCCAGTAGCAGAAGATCCGGGAGTTGACCTGGGTGGGACTGATCTATTGTCTGTTTCGTCTATTACAGGTTCAACTGCTCCCTCCAGTGATATCATTCTAGGGAATACATTAGATTCAAATTACCAATACAATAGGGAGGAAGAGATGAATGAGGACTCATTAAATCCATCTGTGGAATCAAAGTCCATTTCTGATCCTCCAACTCCCATTCAGACACAGAAACAATTACAAACAGATATCAATAAAATTATAGTAGTAACAAAAGCTAGGAGATTTCATAGACCATGGGCAGGAGTGCAGTGCAATAAAAAAATTTTAATCATTGGGGATTCTAATAGTTCTAGAATACCACGTTTACTTTGACAAGATAGATCTCCAGAGTTATCCAGGGCCAAAGATTCTAGATTTAATCAAAATATTTAAAACACAACCGCAAGATCAGGTTTAGTATGCGATTATTTCAATAGGGAACAACTGTGGAAAGGAACACACCAAAAAAACTAACAAACAGTATTATGGGGAAATAAACAGGAGTGCTAGAAAAGCCTTCCCCAAGCCAAGGGTTTGTATAGCCAAAATTCCCTACACGAATAATTCATTACACACAGAACAGATTGTTAGGTTCAATGCGATCATAATGGATTTATTTCCAGACGCTTTGGACTTTCCTACAGATATAGAATTAACGTAGGACCGGATTCATTGGACACCAACGACAGCATATCAGATTCAAGATCTCTGGAGGGAGCAGTTAAACTGTTTGATGGGCCAAACAGAACTTGTCTGGCCCGGGAAGTAAATATATACAACCTCTAACAGTTTTAAATTATCGGGGGTCGGAGATTTCCTTACTGCAGAAGGGTCTGACCTTCATCCCAACTCCGTCTGAGGTGGACATGGAGGATTTGAGGAGGGATATACATAATTATCATAGAAAATTACAGATATTGGACTATTTTGACTATTCATCCCATTCACAACCACAATTTCAATTTAGGGAACCCTCTACTTGGATCCCAGCTGCATCAGATATTAGGAAACCCATTCAGACACTAATTAATAAGAATATACAATCAATTAATCATCTACAGGTACAGCAGAATGGACAGGACAATTTATCAGTTGGTGAAAGGGAGGTTTTAATGAATCTTAAAAAAAAACAGACATTGTCATCAAACCAGCAGACAAGGGATCAGTATTTGTTATGGACACAAATCAATATATCAGAGGCAGAACGTCCACTCGCCAATAACCAACATTATCGACCACTTAAAACCTCAATACAGACTAAAACTAGAACACATATTAAATCAATTATAAATATTTTTCAAGCAGGGTATATTGATTACAAACAAACATTTATTAGGACCGACTACTCCCAGTATACGTACGTTTTATCTTCTCCCCAAAATTCATAAGCCACCGGACACTTGGCCTATACCACATCAAATACCAGCAGGTAGGCCGATTGTATTAGATTGTAACTCAGAATCTTACAGAATAGCGGAATATATTGATCATTTTCTTAACCCATTATCACAGTTACACAATAGTTACATTAAGGATACATATTTTCTACAGGTTATCAAAAATCTTCAAATTCCTCCTGGATCTTTCATGTTCACCATGGACGTTGAATCATTATATACCAATATAGATACCACCATGGGATTGGAGGCAGTAGCGCGACTGTTTGCGGATAATCCCGCCCCGGACAGACCGGATCAGGCCATCTTGGATCTCCTTTCCATTAGTTTATTGGGTAACGATTTCGTATTCAATGAAAAATTCTATCTCCAGGTGCACGGGACCGCCATGGGTAAAAAGTTTGCTCCAGCTTATGCCAATATTTATATGGCTTGGTGGGAGCAAACAGCATTTCGAAAGTGCCCGAAGCTTCCATTTAGGTACCTCAGATACCTGGATGATATCTTCGGCATCTGGACCTTCTCTATAGAAGACTTCGACAAATTTGTACAAATTTTAAATTCTCATCATCGGTCAATCAAATTCCAACAGTAAGTCAGTTCTTTAAATTTTCTGGATACAGAAATTTATTTCGAGACAATATCACCAACGGTTAAAGTATTAAATTCTCGGATATATTTCAAACCTACAGATACTCATGTTTTATTATATAGAACCAGTTTTCATCCCAAACATACATTTAGAAGCATAATAAAATCTCAATTAATACGATTTTATAGGATTAACACTAATTATTCAGATGCGGAACAAGCCACAGAGTTACTTTTCCGGACATTGTGTAAAAGAGGGTACACACGTCGGTTTCTTCGTTGTTCTAACCTCAGCCTGGACCTCCCGGTCTCCGGGTATCTGTTGGTAAAGGGGTCAGTGATGAATGGGAAAACGGGAATTCCGCAGCTTCCTCCATTGAATAGTTTAGATATCTCAAGGCTGGCAGATGCCCTCTCAGTTTATTCCAATTCTTCGTCACAGATTTCAGTGTACTTCTCCTTGGATGATGATTCTTCTTCCAATTCTGACTTGTCTTTTGACCTTTTCTGTTCCAAGAATATGCTTCACAATGCTTCTTTCAACCCTCCAGTTATTTCTGTGGAAGAGTTTCTTGAAACTCCGATTATATCTGACTCATATCTTTTCTTTCAAAGGATTTCACACCCTCTCTTTACTTCTCAGACGAGTTCTGTAATAGAGACAATAGACTTTTTTCTAGATCAAAGATATGACTTTCCTCAATTTCAACAAAAAAAACTTATCAATACTTACTTACCTTGTCTACTTACATTTTTCAATTTTCCTTCCACGACTTCACCATTTTCTTCTTCCACTTGTTGTGGCGTTCCAGTCCGGCTGTGGAATCTGGGATGGTCCTCCTGCGTCCAAACAAAAAATGATGAACAAGGGTTAATTCAACCGGACTCTAAACATTTTGCAGTCGGCAGCCATGTGGTTGGGAATTTCTTTGGAGGGCTGGGACTCCAAAGGGCCCCCTCAGACCCTTATTCGGACAACTTAGGGGTCTGGGGGTGTGGAATTAACAGCCCTAGCCCTATTGGGGGGGGGGGGGGGGACCAATTGGCCTTCCTCAACCCTAAACTTGAAAACTTATGGGTGGGAGGCCCTGATAAAACTCCCACCCCTAGGGGAATAAGGGACCCACTAACCCTCCCTAGCCCTAACCCTGAGAACTTAAGAGTGGGGGACCCTGATGCTAGGGCCCCCACCCCTGGGGAGTTGGAGAATCAATTAGTAGGGATGGGGGTCCATGAAGTTTCGGGTCAGGCATCTGGGGTAGTTGAGATCGGTCTAGTGCAGAATGGGGGCCCGCAGGTGGGGCACTTATCCAGTATGGGTCCCAGCCATAAAATACCGGTTGTCATTACATTTTCACATCATGCCAGGACTGTTATGGGTGTCCTGCGTTCAAATTTTATGGGGATGCAGGGCACCCACTTACCATTAAAATATCAACTTATCGCCGCCTACAGAAGAAATAAAAACTTAAAGGACATCTTGGTTCATGCAAGGTGTCCCAACAAAAAACAGAAATAAAACTGCCTGGAATATCTCCTTTGCCAGGAAAAAGAACATTTATAATAGACTGGCAAAGGTGGATAAACCAATCTTTCAAAGGTTTCATCTCCATTACAAAAACTGTGTATGGGATCCAGTGCTCCACCTGTGGCCTCATCTATATTGGGGAAACAAAACACGTTGAGGGACCGATTTGTGCAGCACCTCAGGTTCATCAGCAACCAGAAAAAACAAATGGTGCTTTACCAACACTTCAAGATGGAGGGCCATAGACCAGTTATGTTTGGTCTGGAGCAGCAGGGTAACTGGAATAAGAACAGACGTTTGAAGGCAGAACTTAAATGGATTGTTGCCTTAAATACCTGGGTCCCATTGAGAATGAGAAATAGATTGGTAGTATTTAATTAAATGACATTTTTTATCGAATTATCTATTTATTATCCCTTTTATATCTCGACACATTTTATTTATTATGATTAGTTATTAATTATTTATTTACTCTGTTCATGTATTTTAGGAGGGGTAAATGTGAGGGGGCAATTTTTTAAACAAAGAAATTTGAGGGATTTTTAATAAAGAAAAAATTTTGAAAAATTGGAAAATGGAAAATTTTTAGAATATTGGATTTATGGGGTTATTAAATTCTATGGGCAAAAGAAACAGAAGGATTTATAATTAACATTGAAAGGGATAATTATTTTTTATGAAAACAATGTTTTAGATATCAGGATTTTAGATCAAATTAAGAACTCATTGATTATTTAATTTTGTAAGGATTTAAGTATTTACTACATATGTATGACTTTTTATAGTAGAGGGTACACTGAAAACAAACATATATAAAAAATTAAATGATTAATATCGGGGATCGTAGTACCTGTGCATGCCTTTATCCCCTACCCTAATCCTAACCCTAATTTGAATTACTTTGGCCCCCATCTTAACCCTAACTCTGGCCTTAACCCTAGTCTGGGCCCTAATCTTAACCTTAATCCATGGGGGTACAGAGAGGGTATATATAAGGTAAGACCCCCCTATTTTCCCTTAGTTTTTTTTGGAAAAAGAGTGGGAGGAGGAATGGAAGGGTTCTGAACAACCAAGCGGAGGAGGGATGGGAAATTGAACAACAGACCAGTAGTATTTGGTGTTCAGAACAAGAATTGAATAGGATACAGATGGGAGGAGGATGGGGTTGATGTTTCAGGAAGGGGGAATATGGAAGGGCCAATTAAACAGATGGAAAGGAATGGAGGGAGTGATGGTGAGAGGGGAGAGTGGGGAAAGGAGTCACAATATTTACAAGTGGGTGAGGAACAGATGGTGGCTGCAATTAGGAGTGACATCGAGGTTTGGTGGCAACAATGGAGATTACGGCAGGAGGAGGGGATGTACAAGAACAACAGGAAAGTGGGCGGCTGATTCCGGTGGTGGTGACATTCTCCACAAAGGCACAGGAAGTAGTGAAAGTATTGAGAGAGAATTTTGAAGAGGTACAACAAGGAGATGAGGATTTGAGAAACTGTAAATTGGTAACGGCTTATCGAAAGAATAGAAATTTGAAAGACCTTTTGGTGAGGGCGTCATGCACTATTAGAAAGAAAAATAAATGTGCATGGCATATTCCGTATAAAAATAAAAAAAGTCGGTAACCCATTTTCAGGGAAAGAGAGGCCTATTTTTCAAGAAATGTCTCTGACCACAAAAAATTGTATTTATGGAATCCAGTGTAGCAAGTGTGGATTACTATACATAGTGGAGACAAAAAATACTGTTAGGGCTAGATTTGTCCAACACTTGCGCTTGATAGAAAATCAGCAAAAACCAACAGTTTTATATACACATTTTGCTCAACGGGAGCATAATCCTATTATGTTCACAATAGTACATGAGTCTTACTGGAACAAGACTCGTCGTTGAAAAATAGAGACAGAATGGATTGACTTTTTACAGACTAGGTTCCCTGATGGTCTAAATGAAAAATAGAATTGAATAAAAACATTCATGAGGTGGTAGGTTAATTAAAATCTAATTAAAATGTACGTGGGTCAGTGAACCAGTGTTTGCCAGCTTGGCTGGTATCCCCTAACGCCTAACCCTAACCCATTCCTTATCTCAACTCCTTTGACTCGGGCCCTGAGGTTAAAAACTGTTTAGTTGCCCAGGTCCTTGATGTTAAAGTGTATGTTTCTGTGTTTTGACAGTCTACCCCTACCCCACCCCTTATCTTAACCCCTTTGACTCGGGCCCTGAGGTTAAGGATGGATTCATCACTCCGGTCCCTGATGTTAAAGTTTTGTTTCTAGTCTATTGTGTAATTGTTGACTGATTGTATGTTTATTGGTTTTTATGTTCTCTTTTGGACAGGGAATTCATGATGGCCGACAGGAGTAAGAAAAGACAAACATTTATTTATTTATTCTATTAAATATTTATTTAATTTTAGTGTTAAGGGTTTTATTAAAATTAGTTTTTAGGTATGTATATAGTCTGTTCTTGTTCTTTTTATATCTATTTTTAAATAGATTTTAGAAGTCCATATTTATTACTGATTTTTAACATTGTATTTTTGATTAATGGGGGGAATTTTTTATTGTTTGATCCCTCTTTTAATAAACAGAAAATTTGAAATGAAGGACTTGGTAATTTATTGGACAGATCTGGAATTAATAGATGTTTTAGAACAGATTGTTTAGACTTTGTTATTAAAAATAATATTTTTACAATTGTTAGGATGGGTGGGGATTATAAAATAAATTTTATGAATGAGATGAGTGTGCCCATGCATGCGATATAGCCTTTGAGCTAATATCCCCTACACTAAACCTAACCCTAATTTTACAAGATAGGTGTCAGCTCAAAATAGTTCAAGTTCAAATGGTAGAAACATGTAATAAGATTAAAACGACTGCCAACCCGTACCAAAACCCTAACCTTAACCTCACAGGATGGGGCAGCAACAGTAACCCTAATACCTAATCTTAAGTCAGTAATCCTGACGCATAACCTGAAGTTATTAAATAATTATGAATATGAATATTAAATTATATAAACAACAACAGTCATGACAAAATACAAAGGGAGGTCGACCACAGTGGAACCAGGCCAATACAGGCAGAACTGCTGTTGGAGCCTCGACCCAGTATGAGTCAACCTTTGTTGTAAAATAAAAATAAAATCGGACGCACAGACAAAACGAAAAGGAAGGGAAAACAAAGAAAGTGTAAACACAAGGGGACTTGGACCAAGGTTAAACCCAGGCCAACTCAGGCAGGATAATATATGGAGCCACAACCGAGTGTGAATCAGTCTTTGTGATCAGGGGAGTAGCAACGGCAGCCCCTACCGCTTCTGTAAAAACAACAACAAAAAAAATAATCTTTACAAAAACTAATACGAAGACTAAAAAACCGCTAGATTTTTTTTTAAAAAAAGAACGGGGATTGGTCTATTACAACTAGAAAATAGCTTTTTTGAAAAAACGAAGGTGGCAACTGCAACCTGATAGAATATGTTTTAAGTAAAAAAGCGGCCTTTGGTAAAAAAAATAATAAAATAACCCGTAGCAAAAAAGACCGAATATTGACAAAATTCAAAGGGAAGTTGACCAAGGTGGGGAGCAGGCCTAACCAGGCAGCACTACTTCTGGAACCTTGACCCAGTATGAGTCTTTTTTTCTGTTGCACTATATTAAACAGATAACCGCAGAATAAAAAACAGAATAATGGCGAATACAGAGGGAAGTTGACCAAAGTGGAAGCAGGCCTAACCAGGCAGCATGACTTCTGGAGCCTCGACCCAGTATGAGTCATGCTCTGTTACAACATAGGATAAACTAATCAAAGCAAACCTACAAGATTAAGATCTCTGTTTAGAATAGGATCCAACAAAAACAGTCAGAAGATACAAGATAGAGCAAAACTTGGATGAGGGCAATACAACAAAACTAATCAATCTATCTTCGTTAAAATAATAAAAAAACCAGGTGAGGTGGATATGTTGGCCCGAAACAAACTAATATTAATGGCCAGTGCATTCTGAGCACCCATAAGACTGAAAAACATCCAACTCAATATTAGAGTGGTGTGATCGGAGCTTATGGGAACTCTGATTTCTCCTGAAACCTAACCCAAATTCGTACACGGAGATATTAAGACAGAGATATCTGACTACCACCTCAGACTTAAGTTAGCGGCCTTCTTTGAAAAGGAGACAGATTCTGAGAGGACTCCTTTCTATATCAAGTCAGACTGCCAACCGCAGATGGAACAAGTCCCACTAGAAGTAACTGACATCATAGATAAGGACATTAGGCAGCTTGAGATTATCGTCCACGAAAACCCAGACCTGAGACAAAACCTGTCCACAAACGAAAAAATAGCCATAGACAAACTTAAAGAGAGGACGGATATCGTAATCAAACCGGCAGATAAGGGTAGCGCTATAGTCCTACAAAATAAGAATAACTACATCTTCGAGGCGCTTAGGCAATTAAGGAAAACTGAGCACTACCATAAATTAGATAAACCGATTTATCCAGAAATGGCACTCTTCCTCCAGCATCTCCTGCACGACGTCTGAGATGAGAAGCATTTGCGTAAAAAGGAAGCCGAGTTCCTAACACACCCTCCCGACCCGAAAGAATGTAGATTTTACCTCCTCCCCAAGATCCACAAAGAGCCAAAAAGTTGGACAGTCCCAGACAAAATCCCACTGGGAAGACCGATCGTCTCCAATTGCGGCAGCGAATCCTATAATGTAGCGCAATATATCGTTTTTCTAACTCCCCTGTCCACCCAGCATCTGAGCTATATCAAAGATACGTATGACTTTATAGAAAAAAATCAGGAACTTGAACATCCCAACGGACACGTTTCTGTTTACAATAGATGTAGATCACCTATATACGAACATTGAGACAGATGTGGGCATTCAGGCGGTCCAGAAATGGTTCGAAAAGTACCCAGACAGACCAGACAGGTATTTACTTCACCTACTGGAACTCAGTCTGACCCGAAATGATTTTGTGTTTAATTCGGAACATTACCTACAAGTAAAAGGTATGGCAATGGGCAAACGCTTTGCCCCCTCGTATGCAAACATATATATGGCGGAATGGGAGGAAACGGTCTTCCCCAAATGCCCGACCCTCCCGGGAAACTACTTCAGATATCTGGATGACATCTGGGAACACGATCGGGAAAGTTTCTTGGAGTTCATTGAAATCTTAAACACCCACCACCCATCGATTAAAATCAAATACACCTGGGATGTCCGGAGCATCAACTTTCTGGACACAACGACGTACGAGGGCCCGGACTTCCAGACCAACAATAGGTTGGACATCAAGGTCTATTTTAAAGAGACAGACAAACATACACTCTTGCACAAAACGAGTTATCATCCGCCACATACCTTCCGTGGCTTAGTTAAATCACAGCTCCTTCGCTTTCATAGAATTTGCAATAGGAAAGAGGATTTCACCCAAGCATGTAAAATCCTGTGTGGCACGCGGCTGGGGGTGGTGCCCAGCCGGGACGCCCAGGATGACAGGAGGAGGGCTCATTCCTCCTCCGGACCACGAGGGGGCGGCCGCCCTGGTTCCTTTGAGGGCCACGGGTGCAGGGCTTGGAAGCCCAACCCTGTAGGGGCCCGTGGTCTCCGCCAGAGGGCGCCCCCATGCCTGAAAGACCCTGAACCCCAACACTTCTGCCACACCAGGAAGTACTGGGGGGAAGAAGTTTGGGAACACCCGGAGGGCTTCCGGGAACACAGCCGGCACTTCCGCCACACAAGGGAGTGTCGGGGATCACCTGGAGCCCATCCGGGCACTTATAAAAGGGGCCGCCTCCCTGCAGAGAAGGACTGGAGTCGGGTGAGGAGTGGACAAGGTTGCGAGGCAGGAGAGAGGAGGCGGCCTGACGAGCAGGCAGAGACTGAGTGAGAGCCTGGATTTTGGGGAGATTGGTGCTTTGGCACTGGGTTTGTGCACTTGGACATTGTATTTATAATGTACAATAAACGTGTGGTGGACTTGAATATGGTGTCCGTCTGTCTGTGTCCGGGCAGCTTATCACACCTGTTTAAAGCTCTCAAGAACAGGGGTTATACAAGATCATTCCCTTAATCACTACATACTCGAAGATTAGTCAGAAAGTAAACAGGCAGGTTAAAACACATTTTCAGGAGGCACAACAAAACCAACCGAGCTTTCTGCCAAACCATAGAATAATGTCCGCATTCAAAAAGAACACGAATTTAAAGAATAAGCTAGTATGTAGCCTGATCAGGAAGGTCCAGGTTAAACCATCTGCGCCGATAAAACATTGGTTTCTAACCACGTCGATACGTAACCACTTAACATCGATCTCAAAACGTACCACTTTCTAGCACATGGGGTGGAGGCACTCAGAATCACAGTAGTAGAACACAATTCCAATTGGGACAATAGAAATAGGAAGCGGAGGGAGACCGTCTGGATTAACACTCTGGGCACACGGTTCCCAAAGGGGTTAAATATGAAGGCATCATATAGATGAGGGAAGGGTAGGGAAGGGTAGGGAGGGCCGGGGAGTGAGGGCGAAGGAAGCACATGGGCTCTGGGAATCCACACCCCAATGCGCACTGAGCCTTTACTCTCCAAATAAATGGATTGGACAATGAGGATTTAAGCCAAGGGGCACTACTATGGGCTATCTAGCCAAAAGATGCACCCGGCCTACCTGAGCCCAATCCAATAGAGGGAGTGGGGAAGACTTGCACCACACCAGGGCATCACACTCAGGATAATTCACTAGGTCATTTTTTCAATGAAGGACATTTTCCTACAACACCATAACCAAGGTGACACACATCAAACCACAGGCATCTTTTTGCATCAGCTTACCCTTACTCAGGTTTTTTGGCTGAGCTAAGCCAGGTAGAGACTCAAGGCAAAAAAAGAAAAAATGGCCTTGAAATCTGGCATAGTTTAACCATACTTCTGTCATAATTTCATAAGCAAAAAAATTTTTAAAAAAATGCTCAAAAGGATTTTCTACAAACCCAAAACCACATCTCTCTATACAAAAAGATGTTTTTGGATATATTTTCCATAAAAAAATTTATTAAAATTATTTTTTTTAGGTAAAAAAACTTTTTTACAAAAAAAAAATACATTTTTCCAACAGATATAAAATTGCAATTTTTCACCCCCCCAAATTTTTTTTATAAAAAAACAAAACAAAAACCCGGGAGAATATGTAAGGCTCACTTGCATACCTATCGGAGGAACTAAAATAACAAAAAAAAAATTTTCTAACCCCAAATAAAACTTTTCTTTCCCTGAGAAGATATGTAAAGATTTACATACTTATCGGGGAAACTAAAATACCAAAAAAAAAACTTTTTTCCAAAACCCCGAATACCAAGGAACAGTAAGTCAACACCACTGAAATACCACTCTGGGGAATCAAAATAAACTCACAATAGAATAATAACTGGTTTGTTATCAAGCCAAACCCACCCCCCCAGAACGATGTGTAAGATCACTTGCATACCTGTTTGGGGAACCCAAATAAGTAATCAATCAATATATAGGTAACTAAAAAATATTTTCATCAACACCACCCCCCGCCCTCGCCCTCGAAGAAGTATAACACCATTCACTGGCCACTGAAAACCATATTACCTGTCAGTCAACCTAAAAATAGGGACGGGGACAACAAATATAGATGTAGAAAAATAGTATTATAATTAAACAAGAGGATTCTAGTAGGGCAAAAGTGAAGGGAATGGGATTTAGGAATAAGGATTCTATAAAAACATGAAGGAGGTGTGTCATTGGTTTATAGATATCCATACAATGGAGACAGGGATCTGGAACATACTGGATATGTTGAGTATGGAAAAATAACGTACAAAATAGGTTAAACATTAAAAAAGCATATTTACTAATTAAAGGACAAAATAATAGATATAATGACCAAACCCAAAATAAAACTCTAACCGTAACCACACAGGAAGGGACAGCAACAGTAACCCTTATACCTAAAACTTAAGTCAGTCACTTGGCATCTAAAAGCTATTGGCAACATAGGTAAAAATAACTGGAGGGAACAACCAACCCCAAAACAAAAAACTCTAAACTTAACCTCACAGGAGGGGGCAGCAACGGTAACCCCCATGCCTAATCTTAAGTCAGTGACCTAGCTCCTAATCTTAAGTTATTAATATCATATGTTAAAATAATTCTAGGGAACAACCAACCCCAAACAAAAAGATTCTAATCTTAACCTTACAAGATGGGGCAGCAACAGTAACCCCAGTGCTTAATCATGAACCAGTAAAACTTAGATACTGAAGAAAGGAGAGTTTATGGAAACGACTAAAATAAAAAGTTAGTAAAAAAGAAACCGATTCGCCAAGAGATGAAAAGGATAAAAAGAAGGGAGGACATAATTAAGGTTTTTTTAAAAAAAACAAACAGCAAGAGGAGGACAAAGTACAAAGGGAAGTCGACCAAAGTGGAACCAAGCCTTCGCAGGCAGGGCTACTTCTGGAGCCTCGACCTAGTATGAGTCAACCTTTGTTGTAAAATAATATAAAAAAAACTGGAAATCAGACACATGGGCAATATAGATAAAAAATAGAAAAGCGAAAACTAGGATAAAATAGCACAAGGGGAGTTGGACCAAGGTCAACCTTGGCAGGATGGCTTATGAAGCCACATCCAGGTGTGAATTACTCGTTGTGATCGGGGGAGTAGCAACTGCAGCCCCTGCCGCTGTATAACCAACAAAAAAATAAAACCTTTACAATAGGCAAAAATAAAAACCAAGAACTGAGGCATGTAAACTAGATGAAAAGAGATCCAAAGCAGAGGTGGCAACGGTAACCTCAACACACTATCTTGTAAGGAAAAGGGAATAAATCAAGTCAAGAATAAAAACATCCTAAAAGGAAAAATAGATAGTTTTATCAAAAGAAGACAGAAAAAAAGGACAAAATACAGAGGGAGGTCGACCAAAGTGGAACCAGGCTTTCCCATGCAGGACTGCTTCTGGAGCCTCAACCCAGTATGAGTCATTTTTCTGTCATGCCATATAATAAGAAAATAGCACCAGTTCGGGGGTGAGCAACTGTAGCCCCTAACATAGAAACTTAAACCTAATAAAAGAATAAAAAACAGAAGGGCAAATACAAAGGGAGGTGGACCAAAGTAGAGACCAAGCCTTCCCAGGCAGGACTGCTGTTTGGAGCCTCGACCCAGTAGGAGCTGTTCTCTGTTTAAATAAATAAAACAAGTAATAAAATGTTAGATTAAAAAACAGAGTAATAGCAAATACAAAGGGAAGTTGACCGAAGTAGAATCAGGCCCTTCCAGGCAGAACTGCTTTTTGGAGCCTCGACCCAGTATGTGCTGTCCTCTGTTGAACTAAAACAAAGTCAATAAAAAATAAAATAAATAAAAAACAAAATAAAAAACGAAGGATAGAAATACACAAATAAGAGATAACAAGCAATAAATATGGGTTGGAGGGAGCACACAATAAACCATGGTCCAGTACAGACTAAGTGTTTACTAGAGAAAGCTAGGATGTTTACTGCTGTAAATGGTACTTAACATAAGAGCACAGTCAGGACGTATAAGATAGGGTATACTTGGGTAGGGACACCACAACTTAAAAACTAAAACACAGCTTAGTTACAATAAAAAAAAAACAGGTGAGGTGGATATGTCGGCCTGAAACAAACTAATATTAATGGCCAGTGCATTCTGAGCACCCATAAGACTGAAAAACATCCAACTCAATATTAGAGTGGTGTGATCGGAGTTTATGGGAACTCTGATTTCTCCTAAACCTAACCCTAATTCTGTGAGATTGGATAAAAGGTATTTCAAATTACTACAGGATCACACATCAGTTTCACTATCCGTGTCAATGTCTGACGACCAGTTCACATCCTCATCACTATCACATCTTGTTGCCTTGAGGTCCCACAGGAACAAATATATATTTGCAAGAATCCAAAAATGAAAGGGTTCACTAAAAGGCCATTCTTGCTCACCAAGAAAGTGCAGAACACTTCAAGACTTGATAGGAACTCATCACACTTAAAAAAATCATGAGATACCAGCAGGTATGCAGAAACAGGCACAAAAATTAATTACCTTTATTAAACCAGTAGCCCCTAATGCCCGTACTACAGAAAAAATTACATGTAACACCTTAGATTGGTTATTCGCTAACGAAGAAACCCTAAAATGTCACTATATGGACTTATTATTAGAAGAGTATTCTAGAGTTGAACAAGTGGTAGAGCAAGACATAAAAAAGGCAATACATTTTGGAAGAGTGGTATAGGAATAAGCTTACAGAGACTTCAATAAAGAAATTGAGGATGTTTCTGGAGAGTGGATGTATTGTTGAATTTGATCTAGATATTGCAGAATCGGGCAGGATTCGAGACCAGGATGTGAGACGACAGGAATGGAAGGTGGTCACCTCTACGGGGCGGAAAAAACAAAGGAAGCAGGTAAAAAATCTCTTCATTTCCTTCTTTATCTCAATCTTCCAATAAAAGTTTTTCATCTCTTGGGGAGGGTGGTATACAAATGGATACTGTCTACATCCTCGACGGTTTATTTATCCCCTAGAATTGGGAGTATGGGGAGGAAGGAAATGGAGGGAGGGGAATATCAGGTTGGGAGGGCAGATGTAGGATCTCAACAAAGTAAGGGGGGGGGAGTATCAGGGGGCCTTGCTTTGTCTTTTTCTTCTACTTCTTCATTAGGAGCTACTGAATTGGTTAAAACGACTGGGATTTTGGAAAGTACAGAAGAAAGTTTAATAGGAGGAGGTTCAATAGGTTCAAAACAAGAGGAGGAAGGGAATTTGATGGGAGAGGGAGATTGGGTTAGGAGAAATATAGGGGACAATGAGGGGGAGGAACAGAGAATAGGGATGAATAGGGTTTCTGAAAGAATAGAAACTAATAAATTTTCACTTACCTTGGATAATCCGGAGTGCAGGGATTTAGAACTGCTGGAACCTGTAAGAGAAAAAGTGTTAGAAATGCATGGGTTGCAATTAATACCTATCGGGGGGAAAGAGTTTAGTTGGTATGGAGGAAGAGGGAGGAATAGTAGGAGATGAAGGGATGAATAGACCTGAACAAAATAAATCTGATATTGAAAAGGAGGTAGATAAACAAAGGAATAGGTTGGATATGGGAGAGGAACAAAGAGTACAACTGGTGGGGATAGGAATAAATAACTCCAAAGATGATGTAGTAGAAGAATTTAGAGCTTTAGGAGATCAAATAGAGGGGGATCAGGCACTAACTTTTGACTTGGATCCGTCTGTTATAGGTACTTCATCAAGAGAGATTGAACAATCACGATTAGGTACAACAAAGTTGGAGGTAATGGCTAGATCTATTGATGGCGAAAAGATGATAGGGGAAGAGTTGACACCAGAAAATATGGGTGACTCAAATTCCCAAGCTGATCCCATCACTCTTAATAGCCAGAACGATATAGATACGATTGAGATTGTAGATCGGCTTATAAGATTGGAAGGGTGGCGGATGGATAAAAAAGTAATTCCTGAGATTATTAAACCATATCTCTTTTTGGGGGATTCTAACATTAGCAGAATACCACACTTTAGACCGAGTGATCTAGAAGCTATTAGCCTCCCGGGGGCAGGAGTAAGGGATTTAACTGAGGTAATGAATAGAATTAAAAAACCGAATAGTAAAGGTATTAAAAAATTTTAGTATGTATTGGCTTGAATGATTGTAATAAGGATCGCGTGGTGAGACACATAAAGGGTTATTTTCAATCGTTGGTCTTAGTCTTAAACCAGAAATTTCCACAGGTTAGGGTCTTTTTAGCTACAATTCCTTACTCGATCAAAGATCAATCAGAGGAAGTATACAAGAGAATACAGGAGCTTAATAACATTATTCCCTGTATCCCAGGCATCGAAGTGGTCGATACAATGGGTCAAGGGGATGTGGAGTTGGAACCGGGCGACAGATTGCATTGGGCAATGGGTCCGGCGTTTTTGATAGCAGATCAATGACTAGATGATGTAGACCTATTGCAAGAATCATAGGTTTGTACGAGCGAAAGATTGTAATATTTATAATTTAAGCAATAATTTTAGATTAACAAGCTCAGATATATCTCTTTTGAAAAGAGGCTTGTCTTTTGTACCAGTGCCGGTTGAAATAGACGTTGACAAAATTAAGAGAGATGTATATAAATATCATCGACGCTTGAAATTATTGGACTACTTTGAATATGAGATAGGCCAGGCGCCAAAGACGTTTGTAGAACCTTCTCATTGGGAGACTAAAGATCAGAAACTGAGTCAGGTAATTTTAGAATTGATCCAAGGAGATAAACGGGACCTAGCAAAAATGCAGGTGGTTCCTGGGCCGTTGGATAATCTGACAAGGGCGGAGAGAATGTCTTTGGAGTATTTTAGGAAGAGGAATAAATGTATTGTGATTAAACCAGCAGACAAGGGGTCCATGACTATAATTATGGATAGGGAGCAGTACATTTTTGAGGCAAGAGGCAGTTGTCCAATAAGCTTCATTACAAACCTTTAAAGAAAACAAAGCGGGATAAAACACATGATAAAATGGTAAAAATTCTAAATAGTATGCAAGAGGAGGGGTTTATATCGGCCCAACAGAAACGTTATTTGGCAGGTCTGCCGGATTCTTCAATACGCAAATTTTATTTATTACCCTAAGTGCATAAAAAACCAGAAACATGGACGGTACCGTTCCAGATTCCACCAGGGAGACCCATTATCTCGGATTGCAGCTCAGAATCGTATCGGGTATCAGAATTGAGTTTTATCATCACCCACTTTCCTGTAAGCATAATAGTTTTGTGCAGGATACTTACCATTTCTTGCAAATTATTAGAGAGAGACTTGTACCGGAAAACGCTTTTGTTTTCAATGGACGTGGAGTCCCTCTATACAAATATTAGCATTGAGTTGGGGATGGAGGCAGTTAGACTATGGAGCAATATCCGGACAGTGATAGACCAGATAGGTATCTGATGGATCTATTAAGGCTAAACTTGACAACTAATGAATTTGAGTTTAATGGGAGTTTGCCTCTGCAAATCTATGGAACAGCAATGGGTAAAAGATATGCCCCCTCATATGCCAATATTTATATGGCAAGATGGGAGGAGGAAGCTTTTCTAAAATGTCAGAAATTACCTTTTTTATATCTGAGGTATTTAGATGATATTTTTGGAATTTGGTTACACACAGAGGGGGAGTTTAGGGAGTTTGTAGATACGCTTAATGAGGTTCACGATACTATTAGGGTGACAGCAGAACTAAGTAGAGAGAAACTAACTTTCTTGGACACACAGATATACTTTAAGGGAGTATCAGAATCCATGAAAAAACTATGTGCTAAGGTACATTTTAAAAGCACAGATACGCATGCTTTACTACAAAAAGGGAGCTATCATCCCAAACACACTTTCAGGGGGATAGTTAAATCGCAGTTGATCAGGTTTTATAGGATCAGTACAGATAGGGAGCATGTATAGGAAGCTACTAGGATTTTGTTTTCTTCCCTTTTGAATAGAGGTTATTCTAGACGATTTCTGAGGTAAATTAGATTTGAGGTGGAACAAACATATATGAAATATTTGGAGGTCCCGAGTAATAAAAATAAAAAAACAGGCATTCCTCAGGTTAGGGTAGATCAAGGTAATATATCAAATGTATCACAGATATCTTGGTTAACATTGCATGAGTCAGATGGTGACTTTACCGGTTCCGTGGGGCAGGGGAGCGACCTCCCGGGATATAGAAAGAATCTTCAGTTGGAGTGGATGATCCAAAAAAGTAGTATAACCAAAGGCTCATCTTTTTCACCTGAAAGGGAATGGATAATTGATTTTCCGAACGGGGGTACTTACCAAGCAGTCTTTCCTCTTCTTCCTTCGTCCATTTTCTTACGATGTTGGGATATCCGGGACCTGCTGAACAAACAAATAATTAGAAAAACCATATCAATTAAGATATAATGATGTGTTGATAGGTCTAGGACTATGTACCTATACAGAAAAATACTTACCGGTTTTAACACCTGGGGTTCTTTTAAGTATGGAGAACAAGGTATTGAAAGAGGAGGGAGATAATAATAGGTATGGAACCTATATAGTCTTTGGAACCAGTAAGAGTGTTATTTTCTTTGAAGAGGAGGGGTACTTACCTGATATGAGTTTTTGCTGGTGGTGAATTAGTTTACTCCTGGAGTTTAACTGACTTGGAAGGGAGTGAAGGGATCCCTGAGGGTAACCGGCTGGTGGAACCAGATGGGAATGGGAGGAATATAGAAGAACCAGGGTGGATTTTACAGGCCAACCCCAGTCCTGACCCTAACCTTAACGTCAATGGGAGAGTCCCTGATGTTAAGATGCTGGGGGAGGTGCCTAACCCTAAGACTCAGAGGAGGGGGTTTAATATTAATCAATGGGGGGACCCTGAGGTTAACCCTAGAAGGGGATCGGAAGGGAATTGGAGTGATATAACAGAATGGATTTTAACCTTACAGACCAACTCCAGCCCTGACTCTAACCTTGTACCGCTGCCCTGGGAGAAACAACTAAACCCCGGGATAAGCACGATTAGAAAACTGCTAATGTAAAGCAGTTCAATATATAAAATCTCTCGGGCAACGTGACCAACGCTCGTCCTCTTATTGATTTCCCCACCACCAGTCCCAGCTTAGCATTAACAACAAATCATATTACAACACAAAGAAGAAGCAAAAGAATAACACATATATTATCATACATGAAAAAAAACAAACAAATACAGAACAATCAAACCCCCCTCCTTTCTGGTTTAAACGCGCAATGTTCATGAATCAGAAACCAGTTCAACCAAACGGAATTACTGTCCTTATTGTGCAGGGCAAAGAGAAACCATACGGGAATACGCCGGCCGTCGAGCCGATAACAAAAAAGTTCAATCCTACCAGTCCAAGTATTCCAGCGAAATCAAAGGAAGAAAAAAAAAAAAGGTCCGTCTTCAGAGACGCGTCTCCCTTGTGTCGCTGAGTCTTCAAAGAAAAAAAAAAGAACTTGTTCCAGTAGATATTTTTTCTTGGCGCTACCTCGTCTCTTCTGTTTGCTCCACCACAAGATGTCTCTCTTTCTCCCCTTCTTTTCCGGTTTTTAACCGCCCTGACCGAGTTATGACCTCCCCCTTAAAGGTGTATTTACAGTATTCTTCTTTCCTGAAATGCACCCAAAGAGGCAGCAAACTGCCCCTGGAATAAAGCACATGTGGCATCCGCTACATATTCCCCGCCCCCAGACCAAGTGAAGGTCCAAAATAGAGCTTCATGTTGGTCACATGCACTGTATCTGTTTTTACCCCAGAGTCAGTTGCCCATTGAACGCGGTAATTAACAGGACCTAATTTGCTAAGTACTGTAGCTGGGCCGAACCACTTCGGAGCTAGCTTCGCAGCAAATTTAGTTGAAGCCTTAGAAAGGGGATGCG
Source organism: Erpetoichthys calabaricus (assembly GCF_900747795.2). Taxonomy (NCBI): domain Eukaryota; kingdom Metazoa; phylum Chordata; class Cladistia; order Polypteriformes; family Polypteridae; genus Erpetoichthys; species Erpetoichthys calabaricus. Next base: position 2,731,950 of record NC_041395.2, on the reverse strand, counting down.
CCTTCAACCATACCCGGTCGCCTACAGAATAGAGAACTACTCTTCTCCGTTTATTGTAATATCTGGCCTGTTTGGCCTGGGATTTCACCACCCATTCCCTAACTTGTTCCTTTAAAAGTTCTAACAGATGTACTTGCTGGTATGACGTAGTATCAGGACAGGGGGGAGTGATATATCGTTCTAACGGCCCAAAAATTTGTCTTCCAAGAGCTAATTGCGCAGGAGACTCACCGGTACCCTCATGAAAGGCAGAGTTCAGGGCCAAGCGTAGTTCAGGAAGATTTTGATCCCAGTCTTGATGACGGTTCCCAACATAGGAAGCCAGCATAGTCTTCAAATTTCGGTTCACTCGTTCTGAGAGGTTAGCCTGAGGATGGTATGCTGTGGTTTCTTGTGCTGTACACCCCAATCCACCAAAAAGCGGTCCATCTCTGAGCTTGTGAATTGTGGCCCCCTATCTGTAATGATACATCTGGGAACTCCCCAGCGGGTGAAAAGTTCACTTCTAAGGATTGAGCAAATGCGAGATGTTTTGGCGTCATGCAAGGCAAACAGCTCTACCCATTTAGTAAAATAGTCTACCGCCACCATTAAATAAGTTTTTTTCATTTTACTGACTGGGAGAGGTCCCATTAGATCGACCCCCCAAGCTTCTCCAGGGTCTTTTACAGTTGTGGACTGAAGAGGTCCTGCTGGAAAACCAGGTGGGTTCTTGTACTGCTGACAAATAATACAAGTCTTTACATGTTTCCAAACCTCCTTCCTCACCGTTGGCCACCAGGCTACCTCTAATATCCTTTTCAGCGTTTTCAGCCGGCCAAGATGGCCCCCAAAAGGACTATCGTGGAAATAGGCAAGGAACTCAGGCACATGTGATTCTGGGACAACAAGTTGGTATTTGTTTCCTCCCAATGTGGATGGCACACAGCGATATAACACCCCCTGAAGCTCCTGAAAGGTAATGTGACCCTTTCGCTTTATGGAATTATTCCGTGCCTCCTGACAAACAGGACTGATGGACTGAGCTCGAACTATGTCCTGAAGGTCCAGAGGTAGGTCCGTCCATTGCGTCGCTACGAGAGCCACAGCTGAAGTTATTGGTGGTTCCAGAACCCGGGAAAGTGCATCTGGTACCACATTTCCACATCCCTTCCGGTAAAACACTCTAAAAGTAAATTGTTGAAGCCGCAAAACCCACCGGGTCAATCTGGATGAGGTCTTGGGGCAATTAAAAGCCCATACCAGGGCACGGTGGTCAGTATATACTTCAAACAGAACCCCTTCAAGAAAATGTCGCCACTTCTCCACAGCCCAAACTACTGCCAGACATTCTTTTTCGGAGGCTGAATAATTTAGCTCTGGACCACGTAGGGAGCGGGAAGCATATGCAATCACCCGTTCTTCTCCATCCTTAGTCTGAGTGAGGACAGCCCCAAGCCCTAAGTCACTGGCATCTGTTTGCACCTGAAAGGTAAGGCATGGATCAGGCTGTGACAGGACGGGTGGTACCAAAAGTGCCTGTTTGAGGTTTTTAAAAGCACCTTCGCATTCCGGTGTCCATTCCCACGGTACTCCCTTTCTGGTCAACTGATGTAAAGGGGCGGCGATGTCAGCTAATTTAGGAATGAATTTATGGAACCAGCCTACCATCCCCAGAAATCACTGCACTGCCTTGATGTTGACAGGAGGGTAATCCACAATGGCATTGATCTTGTCCGGGTCCACTTTGACGCCTTCGGCTGATACCACATGCCCCAGGAAAGTGAGGTGGGACTGTAAGAGGCACTTCATGTTCAGGGTCAGCTGAGCCCGTTTGAGTCGGTAAAAGATGTCATCAAGGTCCAAAAGATGTTGTTCCAATGAAGGAGAGAAGACAATGATATCGTCGATATACACATAACAGGTCTTCCCAATCAACCCTCTCAGCACTTGCTCCATCAATCTCTGAAAAGAAGCTCCAGCATTTTTAAGCCCAAAGGGCATTACCCGAAAATGAAACAATCCTTCGGGAGTGATCACAGCGGTCTTTTCTATGCTGTCTTCCCCCATACACACTTGCCAATATCCAGACTGAAGATCCAGAGTGCTAAAAACACCTGCACCCCCCAATGATTCCAATATTTAATGCACCAAAGGAATGGGATAGGCGTCATGATGAGTTTTAGCATTCAGTCCCCTGTAATCAACACAGAATCGAAAAGTGCCATTCGCTTTCCGGACCAATACTACAGGAGCTGCCCAAGCTGAAGATGAAGGTTCAAGAATACCGTCCTCCAACATGTGGTCAACCCATTCTTTAATGAGCCTCCTCTTCATTGGTGACACCCTGTAAGCCCTAAGTCGGACAGGGACCTCATCCACAGTATATACCTGATGAGAAACTACTGTCGTGCGCCCCAGTTTATCAGTCCAAACCGTAGGCCATCTTCTCAATAAAGGCCGCACCTCCCAGGGCTGAGTGCTTATGTTAGTTTCTATCGGACTCAGCTCTGCAACGGATTGCGCCAGATAATAAAAAAAGATTTGGCCACCGCAGCTCTTCCTGAGATCTTTCTTCGAACCTGAACGCCTTTCCTCCAGGTAGCGTGTAATCTCCGGACCTTGGCCGTAAATTCATACCTGCTGCAATAATAGAGTCCAACCCCAGAAGCAGTGGCATGGTCAAGTAATCATCCTCTAAGACATACACGTCCACCTCCCAGGAAACACTGTGCAATGCAAACCGCATCAGGATTTTTCCACTATCACCATACGCCCTCCCGTCCGCCAAGAAGAACTTCATTGTACCACTCGCCTTGGGCAGCTCGTGGGGTTTTTTTAATCTTTTCCCATAAACTGCGCTTCATTAAGGTAAGCGTGCTTCCAGTGTCTACTACCGCATCCCCAGTGATGTCCCTCACAGTCACGGGTACAACCAACAAAGGTAACTGGGTCCGCACAGTGGTGAGCTCAGCTCCAGCGGATCGATCTTTTTGTCGTTGACCCCGTCCACTGGGCAAATTACTGCCTGAGGGGTCCTTATTTTTTTGTTTATGTCCCCTCATGGCAGCCCAGTCTTTTTCTATTAAGGTACCGATTTTCACCAGAGATTGTATTGAGCCCACAATACCCCGTAAAGCAACAGCTAGCCGCGGGTTACAAGCACCAAGAACCCGCCTTACGATGTCCTCTTCAGACATACTGGGATTCCATCTCAAACACAGCGCACGATATTCGTAGGCAAAGTCTCTGATGGGCTGCATAGGCTCCTGTCGGGTGTTCATTAGCTGCTCTTCCACCTCAGCCTGATAATCCGCCGGCAAGAATGCTTCTAAAAATGCGGAACGGAAGGAAGACCAGTCGGCTATGCTTGTCTTTTCTGCCTGCCACCATGACCGCGCTGGACCACTCAGTGAGACGTTTAAAAAGCCCATCAGCTCCACATCAGTTAAAGGATGGAGTTCTAGAAACGAATCCGCCTGTTCCAAAAATCTGAGAACCTCTGCTGATGTACAAGAGGTCTCTAATTTAGGGAATTCTAAGCGTAGCGCCACGGCAGGTGCAGCAGTAAGGGAGACCCTGGAAGTTGTACCTCCCATTGAGTTAGAGTGCCGTGATTTTTTACAATAAGCGTCCATGCTCCTCCTTACCACGTCCTGCAGCTCGACTTCCCATTGCTGATCCCTTCTCTGGAGACAAGCAATCGATCGTTGTTCTAACTGCCGCACTTGACCTTGTACATATTCGCGCATCGCTTCTATAGCGCCTTCCAATGATTCATGCAGAGCCTCTTCGCGCGCAGCGGCCCCTTCCGCCAATTCCTTGATCTGATCGTGCATCTCTATCCGTTCTTGCATCTCGCCCCACAACGACGGCAGGAGGTTTTCATCTCTTTGCACCTTAGGAGTAGAGATGTATAGCGAATCCAATAGGCTGGTTGTTTCATCAACCCCTTCGTGCACCCTGATTGTAACATGTTCGCCCAGCTCAGCCCCTATCTCCGGCCCCTCGCTCAAGTCGGTAGCCTCCTGCGCCAAACCTACAGAAGACATCTGAACTTTGGTGGTGAAAAAATGCGTGAAAGGAGATAGTGGATGTATCCTAGTCAGTTCCCCGTATGGGCCACCACTAATCTGTACCGCTGCCCTGGGAGAAACAACTAAACCCCGGGATAAGCATGATTAGAAAACTGCTAATGTAAAGCAGTTCAATATATAAAATCTATCGGGCAACGTGACCAACGCTCGTCCTCTTATTGATTTCCCCACCACCAGTCCCAGCTTAGCATTAACAACAAATCATATTACAACACAAAGAAGAAGCAAAAGAATAACACATATATTATCATACATGAAAAAAAACAAACAAACAAATACAGAACAATCAAACCCCCCTCCTTTCTGGTTTAAACGCGCAATGTACATGAATCATAGAAACCAGTTCAACCAAACGGAATTACTGTCCTTATTGTGCAGGGCAAAGAGAAACCATACGGGAATACGCCGGCCGTCGAGCCGGTAACAAAAAAGTTCAATCCTACCAGTCCAAGTATTCCAGCGAAATCAAAGGAAGGAAAAAAAAGGTCCGTCTTCAGAGACGCGTCTCCCTTGTGTCGCTGAGTCTTCAAAGAAAAAAAAAACTTGTTCCAGTAGATATTTTTTCTTGGCGCTATCTCGTCTCTTCTCTTTGCTCCACCACAAGATGTCTCTCTTTCTCCCCTTCTTTTCCGGTTTTTAACCGCCCTGACCGAGTTATGACCTCCCCCTTAAAGGTGTATTTACAGTATTCTTCTTTCCTGAAATGCACCCAAAGAGGCAGCAAAGTGCCCCTGGAATAAAGCACATGTGGCATCCGCTACAACCTTAAGACCTATGGGGGAATCCCTGATGTTAAAATCATAGAGGAAGGGCCTAATCCTAAGATTCAGAGGAGGGAGTATTAATATTAATCGGTGGGGAGACCCGGAGGTTAATCATCGAATTGGATCTGAGGGGGATTGGAGTGGTACGAATGGGTTAAGGTTAACCTTACAGACTAACCCCAGCCCTTACCCTAACCCTAAAGCCTTGGGGAGAGGCCCTGAGGGTAAGATCGTGGGGGAGGTGCCTAAGATTAAGAATGGGGAAATAGAGATAAGGGATGAAAGGTGGAAGTAATAGCCCTTTGGAGGAAGAATGATATTGAAGAGAGAGGAATGTAATTGGAAGTAGGAAATTGTGAACAGGCTGGGAATGAGGTGCAGATGGTGGTGAGGAGTGATAGATCTAAAAATATAGTTCCTCTTATTTTTATGTTTTCTACACAGGCACAAATAGTAGTTAGGATCTTGAAACAGAATTTTTTAACAGCACAAATTTCGGATGAAGATTTATTGGAGATCAAATTAGTATCGGCGTATAGGAGGAATAAAAATTTGAAGGATTATATAGTGAGAGCGTCATGCACGATTCGTAAAAAAAAAAAAAAAAAAAAAAGTGTGGCAAATCCCCTATAACAATAAAAAAATTAGGAATCCGATAACTGCCAAGGAACGACCTACTTTTCAAGACCTAACATTGATGTCCATAAATTGTATTTATGCCATTCAATGTAAAAAATACCCTAAGCTTAAAGATAGTAACCCCATGCCTAAGCTTAAAAATAGTAACCCCATGCCTAAACTTAAGGATAGTGCACCCTATGCCTAAGCTTATAGATAGTACATAGTGTCTAAACCTAGAAATAGTAACCCCTGACCAGATAATATCCCTATCAAAATCTAACCCTATGACACTTCAACCCTAATTTATTATAAGTCATTTTAAGTATTGGGAGTGAACTTAAAAGGAGATTAAGGTCTTTAAAGGATGCTGGACCAAGGAAAAGTAAGTTGAATTCTTGATGACAGGCTTGAGGCCTACTGAACCCTGAAATGCAAACCATGCAGGGGGAGGATTTTGAATATTTTATAGGTACGGGCAAGAAAAAGCCCATGTTTTTTTTTAGAAAATATAGATGAGAAGGACTCTGGGACAAAAAGAATTTTTAAAATAAATATTATAGTTTTTGTGCTAGGCACCAAAATAAATCAATTAATTTCTCATTGAAGTCAATGGAGAGAGCTAAGGGAGATATACATTTAGATCCCTAGAATGATCTTGAACCTTCTAAGAAAAGGCATGGAAGGAATTTGTATGATATTTAGAAACTGGATAGTATATTAAACAAGGATTTGAAAGAATTTTTTGAATAATTATTAATTTAGATAAGCTGGAATCATTAATATAAACTCTTAAAGGGACAGTACTGAATTTTGAATAGATTTTTGTATATCAACTAATACTTTTTTCTTTACCTTATAGACAAGAAGTTTTTCAAAAAAGTTTCACTTTATCGCCATTAATTTATGCATTTTTTAAATTTTAATTTAGGAATATAAGATAAATTTATGATGTTTTATAATAATAAAAATATATATATATATAAATCTCTGTAAATAAAACTAAAGTAATAATGTAAAAGTCTAAATATATATGGATGTAAAGATAACGATTAGTAAAATTATATAAACGGATTAAATATAAATAAGAAATAAAGAGTACTTACCATTGATGACGATGACGCTATGGAAACCTTCTGGGAGGACCAACAAATCCCATGATGCACCATGAACGAGCTTCTTCTCGGCTGGAAGAATAGTAGAGGAGAGTTAATGAGGCGGTACGGAAACGAGGAAACCTAAACGTGCTAGAATAAATTATTATTGTATTTGTATTTTGAAACAAATTGTAAGTAACGAAGAAATTTTACTGAGGGATGTACCTAATAGCTGGGAACTGAGTAACGGAGTAGAGAGTGCCAAAGCCTCCGGTCAGTGAAAGATTGGAGAGTTAAAAAATAGTGCAGTTTACCGTACTCAAAAAAGATAAAAAACCCTAACACCTAACCTTGCCAGGTCCTTCCGTTTACTCGGTGAAAAGCTCGGGTAACCCCCGGAAAGTTAAAATAAAAGTAAGTAGAAAGAAATAATAAGAAAAGAAAAAAGAGAATAAATAAAAATGTAACGGAAATTAAAGTAATAGAAAGAAGGAAGTTCGATTAACAAAGAGGAACCCAAATTTTGGGTGTAGATATATTTTTGTCTGGTTTATTTTCTATCTTTTAGTTTTATTTTATTTAGTCACCACTGAAGAAGCTGTTAGAAGCAAAACGTTTGTTGCAGTGTTAAGGAATTTCATTTAATACTATCATTTGGTTATAGTTTTTTTCTATCTTTTCTATGATACTTTTTTCTCTATATAGAAGCGAACCAGAGTTGCAGAAATATATATTGTGAACTTTGTACAGAACATTTCTTTATAAAACAAGAAACCTTTTTGTTGGTAAAGACGAAATTAATACAGAGACAGATAAGACTTTTTTTTTTTTTTTTTTTTTTTTTTAAGAACAAGACAGTTTCAAACTAATCAGGAAGGTCCAACGACTTTTTTTGGGGGGCAAAAAAGAGGTTTTGTTGAAGAAGTTGGGTATTAAGGGGAGCACCTTCCTTATACAATTCCAATTGACTTGTAAATAAAGACAAAGACTGATTTGAGAAATAAGAACGGTTCAAAGAATTGAAAAGAAGAAGTGTTCTATGATATACCTTTTATGTTAAAAGTATAAAGAGATAATTGAAAACAAGTCTATTATTATTTGGATGTAAATATTGTATATTAAACGACGGAGAGAACTGTAAATATACTATTTTTACATTTAATATAAGAAAAAGAAAAAGAAAATACTTTTTTATAATAAAAACACTGGTAAAAGAAACAAAAAAGTTTAAGAGTTTATATTGATTATTTTTTCTTTGAATCTTTTCTGGTAACAAAATATGGCATTTAACGAGAGGAGAAGAAAAGAAGGAATGCAAAGAGGAGACGAAGAGAAACAGAGATGGAATGAGGAGACACCAGGTACAAATATACATACACAACACTTAAATTATGGACAAAGAGTCTCAAAAAGAGAATATGGGATATAATAGATGTTTTTCTTCTAATTATTATGATAATAGACAGAATTACAACTAGGATTACACCTCTAGGAACAGAGAATTCCGGGAGCGGGATTTCTATAACTCTAGGGACGGACAAAGTGGATGGCAGGATAGAGAGAGATATGAATATAATGATTACTATTATTATAAAAACAATGAGGACTACTCAAAAGATTGGCAGAATCCATCCAGGAGGTTTTATGGTAACTTTGGTAACTCCTATAATAGAGATAGGAGATATGATTATAGAAACTATAGAGACACACATTATGAGTATGTTAACCAACAAAGGGAGGAGACACAATCTACAAGAAGGATAAAGGAACAAGAGGACAAGAGAGATATGTTTTATGCTGATAAAGTAAGAGTCTTTTATAAGTGGGCACAAGTTAAACGGCATACTAATATTATTTATGATGCCATTAATGGACATACCCCAAGAGGTATTTTTAATCAAACAACAATCTTGGCAACTTATATTAGACCAGCTTTCATTACCCCTAAAACCAAAGAGTTAATAGAAGGCAATGCTAAGAACTGGGAAGCTATTAGCATACAAATATTACAGGAACACTATGCTGAGGTAAACCAGGATTTACAAAAGGAAATCATCCAAATATTAAATACAAATAAAGGATGGAGAGATTATTGGGACACAGCGAAAATCTGGTTTAAGAGGAGGTTTGGAAGAGATACGGATTCTTGGTTAACAATTTTAACCAAGGAACTAGATCTAGCGGAACAAAATATAGAGGAGGCTATACAGAAGAAAAAGATGGAAATACAAACTAAAATGATTATCAAAGAAATAGAACAAAATTTAAATTTAAGAAGGACAAACACAACAGAAAAGGAGGATGTAACATGTAATTTAGGGGAGAACATAGAGACTCTATTAGAAACAACAAAAATAAATAGAAAAGAAACTAATACTTCCCCAAAACAAAAAGAAAAAGAGGTAACTTTAAATGAACAAGACAGAGTAAGACTACTTACCTGGGCAGAAGTAGTTTTGGGACAATCTTCTACTCAGAAAGACAGAATGCAGAAAGTAGTAAGGGAGGATTGGCCTATTAGTACAGAAACCTCATCCCAGAGAATCTCACAAAAGGTGATACAGCAACAACCAAGATCACCAAGAGAGAAGGGAGAGGAAACATTATCTATGGAAATAGGGCCCTATCCACAAATTGATTGGTCAAATGTTAAAGTAGTGAATTCGGTCAATGAGATGGATGGATTGAGCTTTTATACTCCATCAGAACCCTTTGATTTTGGGTCTTCATCAACTTGTCGGTCCTCTCCTGAAATACAGCCTCCCGAAGTTTCACAACAAATGGGAGAAGTGAGGACAAATAAGATCACTTTGAGAGAATTTTTGACTCAGGTTTCATTTGATAAAAAGGATATTGCAAATACTATTACATCAAAACCTGAGAGTAAAGAAATAACAGAAAGCATATTAATAGAATCAAACTCGGACGAAGAGGCAAATAGAACAGGGGCATGGATAGCGCTATATAAATGTAATGAATTATTATTATTAAAACCAAAAAGAGATACAAAATTTTATAAAATGTTTACACCAATAACCAGCAAAACAAAAACAATGAGCAGAGAAGGGACACAACAAATGATGGAAAAAGGAACAAAAGTTAGTCTATAAGACAAAAGGCTTTCAAGCCAAAAGGAGGTACAACCCATACAGGGACCTTCTGATAGACTGGAAGCTCAAATAGAAAAACAAGACATAGAGGAAGGAAATCAAAGGACAGAAAGAAATCAAGAGGAGGTTGTGCAAACGGAGGGAGAAATAGAAATACAGTTAATTGATCTATTACAAGAAGAGGGAGATAGGATGGTTATGAAAGAAGCAGGGGACAAAACTCAAGCCAGCATTGGAAAAAAACACCCCAGGAAAAAAGATTACCCACAGATAGGAACTACACACCTCCCTAGAAACCATGGAATCTCCAAACAAACATGTTGAATGGAAATTAGAAATAAAAAGAGATAATATTGTTATGGGAGATTCTAATATTAGGATGATTGGAGCGTATACTAATAAAAGTTTACAACTAGATAGTTATCCTGGAGCAAAAATTAATCACCTTACTTCTATTTTGAAGAAAATAAAGAGCAATAAAGTTAGAAATGTAATTTTTTCAGTGGGCATTAATAACAAAGACTTTCAAAATATGTCTACTCTAATCAAACAAGTTCAGAACTTAATGTCCTTAGCTTCAAAGACCTTTCCAAAGGCGGAAATTTCCAAGAAATCAACTATTCACAAGACCTTACAACAACACAAAAAGAGACCGTAAAAGCACTCAATGAGTATATTGTCAGGAATGTTAAATATATCAAAAAACTACCTATCAGCAAGTTTGAGGCGAAGAAAGATAAGATTCACTGGACTAGGGAGACAGCCAAAAGATTTTTGGCACAATGGGCTAAATTTTTAAACTAATACCGAGGAAAGTAGTTTCTACAATTCAAGAGCTTACAACGGGCAATAATGTCTTAAATTTATCTCAGTATACTGAATTGACAGTGGAACAATACAGAATTTTAAACAAAGGGCTTACATTTATCCCTACTCCCAAACAGGACAAGAAGTACAGAAATCAAAAAAAGGAAATGATTCTTAAGAGATTTAGAAGATTTCTATAGAAGGGTTAAACTGGTAGATTTTGAAGGTAAAGAACTAGACACAATACATAAAATTCCTTTTGTGGAAAAATCTCAGTGGATTCCACCTATGCAAAAAATTACAAAAGAAACTAAGGACTTTATTATCAAATGCAGGAAACAGATTAATAAGACTTTGATTTATACAGACTACAATAATATCACAGATTTTGAAAGAAACACTATTAAGGAACTGATTAATATTAGAGATTTAATAATTAAACCAGCAGATAAAGGAAGTGCTATTGTACTACAAGATAGAGAAGACTATATGAAGGAAGCTCTACATCAACTAAACAATGAAAAATACTATTATAAACTTAAGGAACCTCTTTACTTAGAAACACAAGAAATTTGCCACAAGATCATAGAAGAGATGAGAGAGAAAAGGATTATAACTAGGAAACAAGCCCAGTTCTTAAGAAAACCCAATATTCCCAGACAGAGACTCTTTTATACACTACCTAAAATACACAAGGACCCCCAAAGTTGGACAGTCCCTTATAGGATACCAGCAGGTAGACCAATAGTTTTGGACTGTGGCTCGGAAACATACAATATTGCAGCCTACATTGATTCATTTTTGACCCCCATATTGATATTATACCCAGCATATGTAAAAGATACTTACCATTTTCTGGAATTAATTAAAGGGTGTACAGTACAACCAACCACCATATTGTTTACAATTGATGTGGAAAGTTTATACACTAATATTGACATTGAGCATGGCTTAAAAGTAATAGATCACTGGTTAAAGGAATATAAGGATGTTACTAGACCGGATAAATATATTCGGAAGTTATTAGAAATATCTTTAAGACGCAATGATTTTAGATTAGAGGATGAATGTTATTTACAAATCAAAGGCACAGCAGTGGGCAAGAAATTTGCCCCAGCATATGCCAATCTTTATCTGGCTAAATGGGAACAAGAAATTGAAAAGAAAATAACATTAAAGCCTACAATATATCTGAGGTTTTTGGATGACATCTTTGGTCTATGGGATCATGGATATGAGATGTTTGAAGAATACTATAACATCCTAAACAACCATTGGCCCAACATAAAATTAAAATATAATATGGATTTGAAAGAAATCAGTTTCTTGGATGTAAAAATCTTTAAAATGGAAAAAAGGCCTAAATATGAAAGTGTTCTTTAAGGAAACAGATACCCATTCACTCTTATATGCAGACAGTTTTCACCCTAGACTCACACAAAGGGGAGTAATTAAATCTCAACTTTTAAGATTTAAAAGAATTTGTTCTAAGGAAGAGGATTTTAAGGAGGCAACTACAACTTTATTTCAGTTGTTAAGATATAGAGGCTACTCTAGGACCTTCTTAAGGAATAATTATAAAAAAAATTTACAGGAAAATAATTTCATGACCAATACAGACAATATTGAAGATGTGGTAAATCAGAAGAAAGAGAAAATACATGTTAACACAGAGAGGATGATTCCTCTTACGACGGTTTATAATAGTTTATCAGTACAAATTAATCGACTGATAAAAGAGAACTTTAAGACATTACAACAAAAGAAGAAAACTTATCAGGAATACGGGATAGTAGCAGCTTATAAAAGAAATAAAAACTTGAAAGATCTGTTAGTTCATACAAATATGTCTGTAAAACAAAAAAAGGAGGACATATGGAAGAAAGATTATTGGGATAATAATGATTGGCTCTTAAAGCATAAAAATAGAATTATTTTACCAAAAGAATCACATAACTTTATGCAGTCTAAAAATTGTGTATATGTTATTACTTGTATACATTGTCAGAAAAATGATGTTGGAGAAACCTCTAAGACGCTTAAGGTTAGATTACTGCAACACCTTACCAATATTAGAGGTAATAGACTGAAAACACCATTAGTGAAACATTTTAATAAGGTTGGTATTAAAAATTTAAAGATTAGAATCATACAAATGAATGACAAATGGTCTAATATTAAAAGAAAACAGATTGAACGTTATTGGATTTTGAAGATGGAATGTATACATCCGAAAGGATTTAATTAGTTAATGTCTAATTGATAACTTAGACTTGATAAGAATTTTTCAGTTCCAGGAGGCTTGTGTCTGGAGTGACCCTCATTTACTAAAGGGGGGCGCACTGGACTATACGGACCTCCATGGTTATTTTCTGATCCTATTTTCAAATTGATAGTAACCCCATGCCTAAGCTTAAAGATAGTAACACCATGCCTAAACTTAAGAATAGGGAACCCCATGTCTAAATTTAAAAGTTAGTAACCCTTTACCTAAACTTAAGAATAGACCACTATCAAGAATAAGAAACCCCTGCCCCTTACCCTAACCTTAAGGTTAGTACACCCCATGCCTAAACCTAAAGATAGTAACCCCATGCCTAAATTTAAGAATAGTGAACCCCATGCCTAAACTTCAGGATAGTGAACCCCATGCCTAAACTTCAGGATAGTGAACCCCATGCCTAAACTTCAGGATAGTGAACCCCATGCCTAAACTTCAGGATAGTGTACCCCATGCCTAAACTTCAGGATAGTGTACCCCATGTCTAAACTTAAAATAGTGAACCCCATGCCTAAACTTCAGAACAATAACCCCATGTCTAAACTTAAAATAGTGCACCCTATGCCTAAGCTTATAGATAGTACATAGTGTCTAAACCTAGAAATAGTAACCCCTGACCAGATTATATCCCTATCAAAATCTAACCCTATGACACTTCAACCCTAATTTATTATAAGTCATTTTAAGTATTGGGAGTGAACCTAAAAGGAGATTAAGGTCTTTAAAGGATGCTGGACCAAGGAAAAGTAAGTTGAATTCTTGATGGCAGGCTTGAGGCCTACTGAACCCTGAAATGCAAACCATGCAGGGGGAGGATTTTGAATATTTTATAGGTACGGGCAAGAAAAAGCCCATGGTTTTTTCAGAAACTATAGATGAGAAGGACTCTGAGACAAAAAGAATTTTTAAAATAATTATAGTTTTTGTGCTAGGCACCAAAATAAATCAATTAATTTCTCATTGAAGTCAATGGAGAGAGCTAAGGGAGATATACATTTAGATCCCTAGAATGATCTTGAACCTTCTAAGAAAAGGCATGGAAGGAATTTGTATGATATTTAGAAACTGGAAAGTATATTAAACAAGGATTTGAAAGATTTTTTTGAATAATTATTAATTTGGATAAGCTGGAATCATTAATATAAACTCTTAAAGGGACAGTACTGAATTTTGAATAGATTTTTGTATATCAACTAATACTTTTTTCTTTACCTTATAGACAAGAAGTTTTTCAAAAGAAAGTTTCACTTTATCGCCATTAATTTATGCATTTTTTTTTATTTTAATTTTAAGGACAAAGAATGCCCTGAGGGACCGATTCGTACAGCACCTTAGACTCATCAGCAACCAGAGGAAACAAATGGTACTGTACTCACATTTCAAGATAGAAGGTCATAGACCGGTGATGTTTGGCCTGGAGCAGCAAGGTAACTGGAATAAGACCAGACGGTTGAGGGCAGAACGGAAATGGATTGAAGCTTTAAATACCTGGGTCCCAATGGGACTGAATGAAAAATAAGGAGTTTATTTAATTTATTCATGTATAGGCTTAATATTTAGAGATCTATGTATTTATTTACTTATTTAGATATGTTTTTAGGCATTTATTATTTAAAGAGATAGGAATAGATTTTTTTTTTTTTTTTTTAAAAACTTTTTGGGGGGAATTTTGAATTTTAAATTTAGGGGTAATTTTAGTTCAAAAAGATTAAGGGGTGGAGATGATTTCTGTAAAATGATATAAAAGTGTTTTGATAAAAATTCGGAGTTGGTTTGAATTCAATTTTATGGATAAAAATATTGTATATGCTTATGGATATTGTGGGGATAACTTTTTTAGTGAACCAGATTATTTTTAACATTAAAGAATTTTTTATTCTAAACAAGGATTTATTTATTTATTTATTTTTTTTATTAAAATTGGAATATCAGGAATCGTTGTACCTGGGCGTGCCTTAATGGCCATATCCCCTACCCTAATCCTAATCCAAACCCAGGCATATAAAAATCCCTCACTAAGCAAGCTTCACCACTCCTTTGAAAAAGCTCTCGAGGAGCGAAACGTCAGGAGAGGAGTCTTGCCTAACAATTTTTTTTCTTTTTCTTGTGCACAAAAGTAGGATTAGGTTTGATAGTTTTCTTACTTACCTGGTTTTAAACTTTTTTTGCAGCATATTTTAAATATCCATCCATCCATTATCCAACCCGCTGAATCCGAACACAGGGTCACGGGGGTCTGCTGGAGCCAATCCCAGCCAACACAGGGCACAAGGCAGGAAACAATCCTGGGCAGGGTGCCAACCCACCGCAGTATTTTAAATATTTATATTAAATATTGAATGTTTTAACTGCGTTCTAGCTTTAACCCCCCCTTTTTTTAGTATTTCAGGATCCTGAAGTAGTATTTTATTTTTGCACTTTAATATAAAACCTTTTTTTTTCAAAAACTCAATTTTCCTTTTTTCCTATTTTTTCCCCCTTTCCTTTTTTTTTGCAAAATAATTTTTTTATTAAAGATTTTTGTTTTAAACTTTTTTTTTGGTAGCAAACTTTTTACACTTAGGTTTTAATCACACACAAAAAAAATTCTTTTATTGCATACACTTTTTTTAGTAGAATATTTCTTCACATATTTTATCATATTAGTGTTTCCTCCCCTTTATTTTCCCTATGGATTTTTTAGTTTAAAATTAAATACTTACCTGATTACACCTACCTTTAGATCCTGCATAGGGGTGTTCATATGTGCACTTGGCACCAGGACACCCTAGGCCTCAGTTCGATGATCGACTTTGTGGTCGTGTCGTCGGACTTGCGGCCACATGTCTTGGACACTCGGGTGAAGAGAGGGGCGGAGCTGTCAACTGATCACCACCTGGTGGTGAGTTGGCTTCGATGGTGGGGGAGGATGCCGGTCAGGCGTGGTAGGCCCAAACGTGTTGTGAGGGTCTGCTGGGAACGTCTGGCAGAGCCCCCTGTCAGAAGTAGCTTCAACTCCACCTCCGGCAGAACTTCGACCACATCCCGAGGGAGGTGGGGGGACATTGAGTCCGAATGGGCCATGTTCCGTGCCTCTATTGTTGAGGCAGCTGACCGAAGCTGTGGCCGTAAGGTGGTCGGTGCCTGTCGTGGCGGCAATCCCCGAACCCGCTGGTGGACACCGGCGGTGAAGGATGCCGTCAACCTGTGGGACCCCCGGAGGCAGCTGATAGGTACCGGCAGGCCAAGCGGAATGCGGCTTTGGTGGTTGCTGAGGCAAAAACTCGGGCGTGGGAGGAGTTTGGGGAGGCCATGGAGAATGACTTTCGGATGGCTTCGAGGAGATTCTGGTCCACCATCCGGCGTCTCAGGAAGGGGAAGCAGTGCAGTGTCAACACTGTATATGGTGGGGATGGTGCGCTGCTGACCTCGACTCGGGATGTTGTGGGTCGGTGGGGGGAATACTTCGAAGACCTCCTCAATCCCATTAACATGCCTTCCAATGAGGAAGCAGAGCCTGGGGACTCAGAGGTGGGCTCCCCCATCTCTGGGACTGAGGTCACCGAGGTGGTCAAAAAACTCCTTGGTGGTAGGGCCCCGGGGGTGGATGAGATACGCCCGGAGTTCAAGGCTCTGGATGTTGTAGGACTGTCTTGGCTGACACGCCTCTGCAACATCGCATGGACATCAGGGACAGTGCCTCTGGATTGGCAGACCGGGGTGGTGGTCCCCCTCTTTAAGAAGGGGGATCGGAGGGTGTGTTCCAACTACAGAGGGATCACACTCCTCAGCCTCCCTGGAAAAGTCTATTCAAGGGTCCTGGAGAGGAGGGTCCGTCGGATAGTCGAGCCTCGGATTCAGGAGGAACAGTGTGGTTTTCGTCCTGGTCGCGGAACAGTGGACCAGCTCTATACCCTTAGCAGGGTCCTGGAGGGTGCATGGGAGTTTGCCCAACCAGTCTACATGTGTTTTGTGGACTTAGAAAAGGCATTCGACCGTGTCCCTCGGGGAATCCTGTGGGGGGTACTCCGAGAGTATGGGGTACTGATAAGGGCTGTTCGGTCCCTGTGCAATCGGTGCCAGAGCTTGGTCCGCATTGCCGGCAGTAAGTCGAACCCATTTCCAATGAGAGTTGGACTCCGCCAGGGCTGCCCTTTGTCACCGATTCTGTTCATAACTTTTATGGACAGAATTTCTAGGCACAGCCAGGGCATTGACGGGGTCCGGTTTGGTGGGCTCAGGATTGGGTTACTGCTTTTTGCAGATGATGTTGTCCTGTTTGCTTCATCAGGCCGTGATCTTCAGCTCTCTCTGGATCGGTTCGCAGCCGAGTGTGAAGCGGCTGGGATGAGAATCAGCACCTCCAAATCCGAGACCATGGTCCTCAGCCGGAAAAGGGTGGAGTGCCCTCTCAGGGTTGGTAGCGAGATCCTGCCCCAAGTGGAGGAGTTCAAGTATCTCTGGGTCTTGTTCACGAGTGAGGGAAGAATGGAGCGTGAGATCGACAGGCGGATCGGTGCGGCATCCGCAGTAATGCGGGCTCTGCATCGGTCTGTCGTGGTGAAAAAGGAGCTGAGCCGCAAGGCGAAGCTCTCAATTTACCAGTCGATCTATGTTCCTACCCTCACCTATGGTCATGAGCTATGGGTAGTGACCGAAAGAACGAGATCGCGAATACAAGCGGCTGAAATGAGTTTCCTCCGCAGGGTTTCTGGGCTTTCCCTTAAAGATAGGGTGAGAAGCTCAATCATCCGGGAGGGGCTCAGAGTAGAGCCGCTGCTCCTCCGCATCGAGAGGAGTCAGATGAGGTGGCTCGGGCATCTGATCAGGATGCCTCCTGGACGCCTCCCTGGTGAGGTGTTCCGGGCACGTCCAACCGGGAGGAGGCCCCGGGGAAGACCCAGGACACGCTGGAGGGACTATGTCTCTCGACTGGCCTGGGAACGCCTTGGGATTCTCCCGGAAGAGCTAGAAGTGGTGGCCGGGGAGAGGGAAGTCTGGGCATCTCTGCTCAAGCTGCTGCCCCCCGCGACCTGACCTCGGATAAGCGGGAGACAATGGATGGATGGATGGATGGATGTATTTAGATTGGCTTGCCCCCACTACAAACTCTAAACTTAAAGTTAGTGGGGTCAAGGCCAATCTTAAAACCAGAGCCCTAAGGTTAAGATAGTGGTTGGGGCGCTTAATCTAATTGTACTCGTACCACTGTAGGCCTGGTTTTTTCTGTGTTTTTCCTTTTTGTAGCCCTAGCGGATCCCTAATTTTAGGTTTAGTCTTTCAGCCCTAGTTTTTATCTAATTCTTAGAACCCTAATGTATTGTTTAGAGAAGCTTGAGAGTACTGTATTTTACCCTTTTTACATGGTTTGAGTGACCCTCCAGGTATAAGTTGTTTAAAACCATCTTTCATGCAGTTTTAAAATTTTTAATTTATGCAGATTTGCTGGTATTTATAATAGTGGTTTAGAAGGGTCTATGGAATTATTTTTAGGGGTGACGTTTAGTATTTATTTTGCTTTTATTGGGATATGTGCTGTGCTGGGATAAAAACAATACTTTTTACGTCGGAAGTGTACCAGTGCGTAAGTGTGTACCGATGGGACATACTCAATCTCCACTAACCCTAACCCTAGACTCTAACCCTAACCCTAATTTTAGAAAAAATAAGAATCTGAAAGATGTGATGGTCAGGGCTTCCTGTGTGTCCCGATGCAAGAATAGGTGTGCCTGGGAGGTTCCTGTTATTTATAAAAAAAAATAGTTAGGAATGTTGAGAGTAGGAAGGAGTTTCCAATCTACTAGCAGCTCTCCCTGACATCGATTAACTGCATCTATGGCATGCAATGCCAAGAATGTAATAGGATGTATGTGGGGGAAACCAAAAATGCACTTAGATTGAGGCTGGTACAACATCTAAGATCGATGGAGGATCAAAAGAAACAGACGATCCTTTATGCTCATTTTTCTATTCCAGGCCATACCCCACAATTTTTTCCTTTAGAACAGGATCCCAATTTGAGTAAGAAGGCTCGGCTCAAGAAGGAAGCCAAGTGGATTACCAAATTGGGTATGATCTTTCCTAAGGGTTTAAATGAAAATAGTGTGGAGGGAGTAAAATAGAACAGGTCAAAATGTATAATAGAATATTTCCAGTTCATGTCTGAGCATATTTAGATGCACAGATTCCACATCCTAACCCTAACCCTAGGGCTAACCCTAGCCCTAACCCTAGATTAGGGTTACTTTGTTTTGGTCCCAATTACACCATAATTGGGGTGTTAATTGGGACAGGGGAGGATGCAGGATGGATAATTAAACCATGTGAGAATGTGGTTAAGTATGAAGTGGTGTTGACAGGGTGGTATATTGAGCAATAACTCAAAATTAAACTAAATAAAAGGTGTTTTACTAAGACTGGTGAACCAGTGCATATCTGGGCCTATTTATAGGCCCAGATCCCCTACCCTAAGCCTAACCCTTCAGATCCTGTAAATCCTGGTCACACCTGTAGAGTGCTTGAGACAGTCTTTGCAATCAACTCTGGGTGAGTTATTTTTCAATTTTCTTTCTTTGTTTTGGGTATCTTGGTTGGTGTTGTGTTGTTTCCTTTTTTTTGGGGTGGTGGTGTCTGGGGGTTGGGAACAGAAAGTCCTTTCTAATTTTTTATAGGAACCCACAGAATTTTATTGATTTGGAGGATGTCGACCCCGCCAGTCCAGACAGTCTATTTCCAACTATACCAGGCCATTCATCATCTGGAGGTGATGTCTAATCCGGAGCCGCCTAAAGGTATGTTGAGGCACAAAAATCGTACAGTCGGCTACATAAAGCCCTCTTCTCCGAATGAAGAAATTCTTCAGGAGATTAGGGCCAAAACAGATTTGTGGCTGACTGAGATTATTGCCGCATTGAAAAATCATTACCAAAAAATTATTCAGGCGGTTTCGGATGATTTGCCTCCATTTGATGAAGTGGCCTTGGCAAAGGCAATGGCCTACATCAGAAAGGTATAAACAAAAAGTTACTGATTCCTCTTTATCGGTTTTTAGAAAAACTATATATAAGAATTTTCTGGATCTGGATGTTGGACCGGCACCTTCCAACCCAATTGCACAACAGGAAGTACCTCACTCCACTGAGCCGCCGGAGGAGCCACAAATATCACTTGATGTCCCTTCGAGCGTTACCCAGAGGAGGAAAGCCGGGACTCCACCTGCCTCATCGCCGTCTCTTACCCTTGAGCCGACAGGAGCTGAGATTGACTCTACCCCTCCTATTAATTGTGAGGGAGTATCAGGCTCGGCCATTCCTCCTAAAAAAGCAAAACAAAAAATCAAAAACAAACAATCTGAGCAGATGATGAATGACAAACTCGTCAGTTCTGATGCTCCACAATTTTTAACATCACAAACTAATACTCAAAATTTATTGGTTCACCCAAAATGGATGGAGGAATTAGGCATAGAGCAGGATATTAGTCATTTTGGTGGATGAAAGTCTGTCCTCCTTAAAAAATACGGGCGGCCAGGATGGATGATTAATTTTGCTGCCGGACAGACAATAGAGCAATGTATGGGCTGGGTAAAACGTTCTAAAGAGGTGACGGCTGATGTGGTGGTGGGATTTTTAGGCCTCAACCACATTGTCCGAGGCTCCACCTCTGATTTTGATAAGATCGTTTCCCAGCTGGTAGCGAACATGAAGCATTGTTTTCCGGTTGCTGATTATTATCTGTCCATGCTTCCACCAGTATATGATGGGCACATAGGGGAAAAGATAGATCAATTTAATTTGGCTATTAAAAAACATCAAAAGTCAGTAAGTGGTATTTTCCCATGTGCTCATCTTAATTTAAAATGTACATCTTCGGCCAAGGCGATACTTAACAAGGAGTCGGCTGTCAGGTTGGTGGACTCTTGGGGGTCTCGGATCTAGATCGGCCTACCCCTCCCCTAAGGACTAATCTTAAAGTTCGTGGGGAGTGGGGCCTGTCCGGATCTGACGCCTAATCTTAAAATAGTAGACCAGGGCCAAAATTTGGTTTTAAAGCGGCAACCGGTCTTATTATTTTTCCTGTTGTTTTTAGATGGGCCTACCCCCACTACAAACCCTAAACTTAAAGTTAGTGGAGGTGGGGCCAACTTTATAACCAGAGCCCTGATGTTAAGATAGTGGAGGGGGGCTTTAAGATTAAATTTAATATAGCCCTCTCCGCTATCAGCCTGGTTATTTCTGTGCTTTCCTTTTTCTAGCCCTAGTAGATTCCCAATTTTAAATGTAGTCTTTTTTAACCCTAGTTTATCTAAATTTTATAACCCTTGTGTATTGTGTTACAGCCTTTTAGTACTGTATTTTAACCCTTTTTAGATGATTTTATTGACCTTTTATTATAAATGTATTTTAGACCATTATTAATGCAGTTTTAAAATTTTAAATTAATTTATGCAAACTGGATGGTCTTTTAGAATGATTTGATGGAGGGATCTATTTAAGTTATTTATTAAGGGTGATTTTACGTATTTATTTGGCTTTTATAGGGATAAGTGCTGTGCCGGGGAATAATAATAGATGTATTGTACATTGAAAGTGTACCCATGCGTCGGATTGCTCCATTTTTGGAGCAAGCCTTAATCTCCATTAACCTTAACCTGATCTTAACCCCAGGGGGATGGGGCAGGCCCTTAATTTAGGATAGCGGATGAAATGAGAGAGATTTGTTTTGTGCTAATTTTGGATAGGACAGAGTGAAGTATGTAGGGGCAGAGAATTGGACAAGTAGTGGATAGAAATTCGGGTCGGAAGAGAGTTAAAATTAAGTGTCCAGTCTAATTTATATGAAAAGTGGAGTAGTTGACAATGAGTTGGTTTTTATGTTCCCAGTAGATCTGGGAGAATTAGAAGGATTGTACCCAGATAATTTGTTTCATTAAATTTGCTTAAAATGATCAATAACCCTGAGCTCAGTGAGGGTTATTGCTTAAAAATAAATATAAAAATATATTGGACAAATTAAATAGGGGATGATAGTGGAACAACTTAAATATTTGGAGACTACTTTTCAATCTTTGATGGAATAGGAAATCTCATATTTATTTTAAAGAGGTTTATAGCTGCACTAGTGTACCCATGCATCTGGATTTGCCTTCGAGCTTTTATCCCCTAACACTAAACCTAACCCTAATTTAAAGGATTTACTTGTCCATGCTAGAATGTCAATTAGAAAGGACAATAAAGAAAGTCAATGGATTAAACAGTATTGGTTCAGAAAGAATTGGTTAAAAGGTAAAAGAAACATTAGAATACTCCCTCGAAGACAACACAATTTCTTAGAAACCTGTAATTGTGTTTATAGGCAATTATAGGTTTATAGGTTTGTAGGCAATCGTATGCCTACATTGTCAAAAGGTGTATGTAGGCGAGACATCTAAATCCTTTAAGAATAGATTATCACAACACCTCACAAATATTAATAGTCAAAAAATAGATACTCCCCTGGTTAAGCATTTTGGAGAAAGAGGTATTAAAGAACTAAGGATTAGAGTAATCATCATAAGGATTGGACTAATAGACAGAGGAAAATAATGGAAGCACAATGGATACACGAATTAGGATGCATATTTCCAAAAGGCTTTAATTAAGCATCGAGTATAAAATATTGATGGAGGATATAGCCCAGGGAGCTTGTGTCTGGGACAGTCTCAAATTTTAAAAGGGACAACCCTGGTAATACGAGCTCCTAGGGAAAGTTTTGATCCTTACCATCTCAAATAACTATTGGATGTTTAAAGATCTTTATAAACAAGTAACTAGGAACCTTTTGTTTGAAGATATTTTTCTGTTTACAGACACCACATTTGAATGATCCTTTATTACAATTTGAATGGTATTCCCCTTTTACAGCCCAAATTTAATGTTCCCCTTTTTCCAAAGCCTAACCTTAAAAACCCTCTATCCACGTTTAAACCTAATCAGATACACCCCCCTTGGGTACTAACCCAAGGATCCCCCTTATCCCCAAGTCTAACCTTAATAACCCTTACTTTAAGGATATTCCCCTCCTTAAGCCTAAACTTAAAGTCCCCCCTCCCCACGCCTAATCTTAAAAACTCCTTTTCCATGCCTAAACTTAACAAAATAACCCCCTTGGGTCTAAACCTAAGGATCCCCCTTATCCCTAGCCTAACCTTAATAACCCTAATTGAATTGGCAATCCCCTTTGGGCCTGAATTTTTATATACACATAACCCTAATATACTTAACCCTAATCCTGTTAAACCCTAAAGATGTATAACCCCAATATTTTTGAACCCTAATAAGTTTCTTAACCCTAAATTTGAAAGAACTTAATTTAAAACCAATTAGATAATGAACTTTACTTGCATTTAAATCCCAAGAGAAAGGCCAAGAGCCTGGATAATAGATGAAATTATATGACAACTGAAAGTTAATTTTGGATCAAAAATAAGAACTTATAAAAGGAAGAATGGGTTAATAAATACTGGGAGGATATAGTAATATTATTCTATTAGAAACTGGAGGAATACAAAGTTATAGGTCTGAAACTAAACATAATATATTGGAGTTGGGCCCATTAAGTACAATGGAGACAGCCCATAGACACCTCTTGAAGAGACTTCCAAGATTATGAAATAAGTGATGGTGGGATATTTCAGACAATAAAAAGTTATAAGAAGACAATATTAAGATTATAAAGGAAAGTTATATGCATTAAGAATATAGAAACTTTAATAATCACATAAAATATGCAGTTATATTAGAATATAGGCCTATAGACCCAACTGACAGGACACGCAGGGGGAGGATTTTATATAATTTACAAATATGGGCACACCAAAAACAAATAAGTTTCAGATACATTAGAACATATAGATTTAATCATAGAAAGACATTTTCAGAAATATATAGTATTGATGCAAGGCATCAACAAAAGCACAACAAAATTACAATGGTAGTCAAGGGGAAAATAGCCCCATTGACTTGTATGGGACTTGATAGTTTGACCTTATTAAAGGGGTTTGGAGATATAAGAGTGTGATTTTCTACATTAGCACTAAGGAATTAAACATAAAAAAAAAGATCGGAATATATAACTTTTCAAAAATACTGAAGGATTTCAGTGCAAGAAAGTAAAAATAATTTAAAGAGACAGTACCGGATTTTTTAGGAAGGTACTCAACATATGATGTACATGAACTGATCTACTTTCTTTGCCTTTCAGATGGATTTTCTTAGTGATTGGAGTGGAATTGAATGAGAGAAATGTGAATAAATGTATAGTTGATGGTTGGTTGCAATAGATAGACAGACAAGAACATGTATAGCACAGGTAGGGGGCGTATGCACAATTGTAAAACAATAGATACGGGCAACTCTGGGAGGACCAACATTCCCAGGAGGCCACGGAGAGGACTCAACAACCCGTCGAACATCCACATGGCGACAACTTAAAGAAGAAGAAGTCAAATAATTAAGAAAGCCATTAACATATTTCGAATAACGTTTGAAAAGGGTTTAATATTGAATAATAGCATGTAAGTACAGAATTGACTACATTGGAAACTATGAATGATTGTATATAATGTAAAATATATGTAAATATAATTGATTGTATAAAGCATATAGAGGATGCAGTCTGGAATAAACGGAAGTGGGAAGAAGGCGACGACTTGGTGAGGAGTGTGCCACTACCTCGGATTGAAAATAAAAAATCCGAGGGTTAATATAAAGTGTGGACTATCACACTATAAACAATAAATAAATAATAAAAAAACGTAACCCTATTAAGATGGTCAAATCTGACAAAACTCTAAACTTAAAAATAATGAAGGTAAATGCCTAAACTTACTTAATGACTATGAATGTATTGAGATGGCCAAGCCTGATATAACTCTAAACTAATATAATGAAGGTAAATGCCTAAACTTAGTGATTATTAATGCCTGAACCTAATCAGTAAATATCAGTGCCTAAGCTTAATTAGTATATTGGATGCCTAACCTTAATTAGTGAAGGGAAATGCCTAAACCTAACCAGTGATTAGAATGACTAGCCCTAACTAAGATAACCCTAATGAAGAAAGAGACATAAGACAATATGATTTAGTAGACCCAGAGTAGGAGACCCACAAAGGCAACTACCTTCTCAAGGTGTTGGTCGGATTTATGGTACCATAGAACGAAAGCTTGCCTTAAGAATTTGAAAAGAGGACTTAAGCAATGACTGAGAATATAAGCAATGATTTTGAAAATATAAAAGGACTCAAGCAAAGACTGAAGGCAGAGGTGTGTTGAACCAGCAAAGACACAGATGAGGAGAGTGCCATGACCTTGGGTTTAACTAAAAAAACTCAAGGGTTAATAAACAGTGCGAAATACTCCCACTATAAACTAGATAAAAATAAAAAAACCTAACCCTAACTCTAAACTTAAGCTAAGCTATACTTTGTTGTTATGAATATAAAACAACAAGTATATAAAATTATACGGAAAGTTTCATTTATTGTATATCTGTTGTTACAGTGTTTGGGTACAGGGTGGAGAGTGCAGGCCTGCAAGAGGAGGTAGGAACAAGTCTCCTTGTTTCCAAATTGAAAAAACCTAACAGTAATACAGAAAGAAACTTTAAAGACTCTTAATGACTACATCATCTGTCTGAGAAAGGCCTTATATTTCAAGGGCCAAAGATCAGGATATACAGGCATAACATTAGAAAACTAAAAATTGCATCTATGGAATACAGTGCTCCACCTGTGGCTTAATCTATGTGGGGCAAACCAAGAACGCACTAAGGGATTGATTCGTGCAGCACCTCAGACTCGTCGCCAACCAAAAGAAAAAAAACAAAAACTGCATTATACCAGCATTTTGGTATAAATGGACATAAACCCATCATGTTTGGTCTGGAGCAGCAGGCT
Source organism: Erpetoichthys calabaricus (assembly GCF_900747795.2). Classification (NCBI taxonomy): domain Eukaryota; kingdom Metazoa; phylum Chordata; class Cladistia; order Polypteriformes; family Polypteridae; genus Erpetoichthys; species Erpetoichthys calabaricus. The sequence continues at coordinate 2,706,282 of NC_041395.2, read as the reverse complement.
CAGTGGAATAAAGGGTGGAGAACAAATGGATAACTTCTTTAAATACCTTGATCCCATTGGGATTGAATGAAAAATAACGACGGTTTTAGTATCTGGTAGGAATTGGATTATTTACTTAATTATTTATTTAGCTTTTATTAGGGGGACTTATGGGGTATGAAATTTTAGGGGGATTAGTTATTTTTAAGAAATAAGTTTTATGGCAGATTAATTTTATTAATATTTTTAGGAATATTTGTATTATTTTTTTCTTTTATTTATTAAATTTAAAGAATTTGATTTCCTACTTAAACTTTTTAGACTATAGTAGTGGTGGAGGAAAAATCAGAACAAAATTAAAAGTTTTAAATTGGGATATAGTTGTACCAGGGCATGCCAATAACGGCCATACCCTAATCAAAATAACTATTTACAATAGATGTTAACAATTTGTATACGAATGTTGAGATTAGACATGCTCTTACAGTAACAGGATTGGGTCAAATGTTTTCCAGATCAGTACAGACCTGATAAGTACATTTAAGGATTGCTGGAGTTATCCCTGACCAGGAATTAATCTTCAAAGACAAAAAGTATTTGCAGGTTAAGGGAACTGCGATGGGCAAGAAATTTGCACCAGCCTATGCGAACCTTTACCTAACTTATTTTGTAATTCTTGTTCCCACCTTGCTAAGACTCAAACCGCTCATATATTTGAGATTCCTGGACAATATCTTTGGAGTTTAGGAATATGATCTTAATTTAAGGATTATCTGAGATTTCTGAATATCCATTGGCCAAATATTAAACTAAAAAGGTCAAGATTAGCAATACTGAAGTTAACTTTCTAGATACAATTGTGTATAAGGAGGGCCAGACCTTAAAAACAACAGTGTTCTTCAAACAGACTGACACACATGCTCTCCTACACAAAAGAAGTTTTCATCCATCACACACACAAAGGTATTATCAAGTCTCAGTTGTTGAGATTTCGTAGAATCAATTCACATAAGGAGGAGGATTTCCTCAACTCCACTAGAATTTTTTACAGCTTTCAAGAGGAGATGTTATACTAGAACCTTCCTCAGGAAAGAATTTAGAAATTTTCAAAAAGAATTATTACAAAAGAACCTAGAAAACACACAAATGACAGCCCAACAGATTAAACAAAAACAGGATAATACCGATGATAATGGCATATAATAGACTGTCATAGCCAATGGAATAGTTAAAGTAGAATTTGATAATCTCCAAAAGAATAGAACATTCAAAAGATCAGGTAGTAGCGGCCTACAAGAGAAACAAAAACCTTAAGGATTACTTGATCAAAAGTCAGATCACCAACAATAACAGAACTCATACAAGGGTCCCAACTGGAGCACTTTGGCATAACAATACAATAAGAAGTGGAAACATCACGAGATTGAAACCAGAAACTTATCACCACCTTCTAGAAACAAGTAATTGTGTGTATTACTTGGCATGTAGCCATTGTTTTAAATTATATATAGGACAGACACCAAACAAACTAAGAAATAAGAGAACAACAACATCTTACAAAGATGAGATCTAACAAATTAGGGACACCCTTAAGAACACACTTCAATGAAGTGGGTACTCAAAGTCTTAAGGTGGCTATCCTAAAAAGTAACTCAGAATGGTCAGATAAAATCAGGAGATCAAGAAAAAAAATGGATTCATACTTTAGACACTAAAAAAGGTATTAACATAAAAGGATTGAGATAATAAAGGATGTAGGAGTAACTATGAGCTGGAATAATCCCAAATACCTGTGAATGCCTGGTGAATTGACCCAATATGTAAAAGGGACTGAAACTGGGTTATACAGGTATATCCAGACTCGTTAGGTTAAGGGGCCTGGGAAGATGGTTGTATACTGAATACTACTTCCCTACTAAGCCCCAAGAGGAACTTGTAATATCTCTTTAGTATGGTTATCCATCTGTTTACTGGGTCTCCTGTTATTTCTCTAAATAAATATTCTTTATTATTGTCACGATTACAAGACTGGGCCTCAGACCTATACTGATCATTGACACTGAAAAGTTGATCCCAAATGAAACTGGACATCAATACAAGAATATTTATTCTTGATGCCTAAACTAAATAGAATTTTCTTAACTAAGGCACATACTTAAAAGATGGCCTAATCTTAAAAAGAAACTATGAAGGCTGCCTAATCTTAATAAGACTAAGATGGATGCCTAATCTTAAAGTCATGCCATAAAACTTTGTATTCAGAGGGGCGTAGGGCGCAGAGTGCCTTTACTCTTTGCATTTTTGTAAGAGGTGTTAAGGTTTAAACCTTAAACTTTAAAAACCTAACCCGGCCAGGTCCTCCTGCGCCATTTCGGATAACTTTAAGAAGGGTTTAATAAGACTGGAAAACAATTTTCTGTTGGATATTTCTATTATTGGACCGGTCTAAATTGCTTTTTTTTTTTTTTTGTTCTTTATTTCGCCATATACAATTTCTTGTATTAGGAATTTGGTAGTTTTCGCATACCCCTTGGGGTCAGAGCGCAGGGTCAGCCATTGTACAGTGCCCCTGGAGCAATTACAGGTTAAGGGCCTTGCTCAAGGGCCCAGCAGAGCAGTGGCCTTTTTGGCAGTGACAGGGATTCGAACCGGCAACCTTTGGGATACCAGCTCATCTCCTTAGCCTCAGAGCCACCACTCTAGGTGCACCACTTAAGAAGGTTAAACACACCGAAACATCTGGTGCTAAGATTTATTTAATTTTGTTCTCTCATTAAAGTTTTTCTATTCTCTGGAACTTTTCTTTACTCTGTTTTAGAAGTGGTTTATTCAGCTGGTAATAGAGATCAAGACTACAAATATTAAACTAAACCTCCTGGTCTTGACATTCATCCCTACCCCCAGAGATCATAGAGACTCATTGGATGTCACAAGCGTAGAATGAAGAATTCTTCTGCAGAATAAAATTGATTGACTATTAAAAGAGGTCAATAACAGAAAATAGATCCCATTTGTTTTAAGGACGGGGTGGACACCTTCAGAAAGTAACATTAACAAGATCAGATCAATCCCTAGATAGGCATTTATAAACCAAGACAACATCCAGGAGGGGGAGCAAAGGGCACTGAAATAAGCTTAAGGACACTGTCATAAAGCCAGCTGATAAAGACAATGCAATTGTCCTGATGGATATAGAAGACTATAAAGAAGAGGCCTACAGGCAATTGAATGGCAGTAAACTATAAAAAGTTAAAACCCCTTGTACCTGCATACACATAACTTGATCAATCAAATGTATAATGTGGGAAATCTTGCAAAAACAGGCAACCTTCTTAAAAGACCCTCCTATACCCAGACCTAAACGATTTTACACTCTAAGATACATAAAAGACCCTAAGAAGTGGACCAAAGCAGAGGAAATTCCCCCTGGTAGACCAATTGTATTGGACTGTGGCAGTGAAACGTACAATGTGGCGAGTGTCACTGATCATTATCTTAATTCCATTTCACAATTACATCCAGCATACATACGATTTTACTGGGATCAAAACGACTGTAGTAACTGTAAATACTACACTGCAAAACTTTTCTTAAGTAAAAATTTCTTATTTTAAGGTAATATATCTAATATTATGAGATTAAATATCTCATGTTGCAATGATACTTGCTAGATTTTGCTCAATTCAAGACAACTGGTCTTAAACTATCTGACTCAGATATAAAAGTGTAATTCCAAGACAATTTTGACTTAAAAAAGCACAACTGTGAGAGAAAAGCCTGTTATCAACTACAGCGATGAGCATAGCAGGACATGTATTCTTATTTCAAGAACCAAAACTTTCTAGGTTGGTCTTGTTTTAAGAAATGAGTAAGACACAACCCCGAGACTTAAACTCTTTATTCCAGTAAGGTTTTAGAATGCAACCTTGATTTTGTTAACAACTATGCCACTTCAGATTAACACTTGCCTAATTCAGTGGCCTTCTTCTAACTAATATGATTTAACAGCTGGATTCCCTGCAAAGAGTAGTACTTTATTATATTCAAACGGTAATATTTTTCTTCAAATCAAAATGGTTTCCACATTTTAAAATAAATGACCCTTGTATAAAAAAAATGTGTCTGGTGGTTTGATGCAAGAGTGTCAAATAAATGGCTTAATCCAAACAGTGTTGCTGGAATTTATTAACGTAAAAAGAAAAGTTCAAGAATTTAGGAATCTTTAAAAAGTTTTCTATAGTTCAATGATATCCCCATGATAGTACTTCACAAGAATATATATTTTGTTTTTCAGTCATAGTCTCACTGAAATTAAAATTAACCAGCTTCATAGCATCAAGAAAACGGGTGGATTTATCCAGGTTAGGGATTTTAATTTCAAATGACAAAGCATCTCTATCAAAGACACAGCATCATGAACTTGAAACTCCAATATAATACAATATAACGTAGTGTTGATATGGGTCAAAAGTCGTTTTAAACTCAAAGCCACAAACGAGCAGCAAATAAAACGAGTGCTGAGCGACTGTAGCTGTTATGTGATGCAATATACAGGATCGTTCCATTATTTCAGCAAAAAAATGTATTTACATCGAAGGTTTGGGCGCGACTTGTACAGCTTCGCCGATATTCTAGAGCCAGCCCTGAGTGAGACGGTGCTCTTTATTACTTTAATGGCACAGGTGAAGGAAGGCCCCTGTCTGAGTGAAATGCTAATGCCCTGCTAATTTTATGCACTCACAAATTAAGTTAGTAAGTCGTATGTATCGTGTCTGATCAGGCAACATGGTAAATACACCTCTGTAGGATATCTCTACTTGCCTAAAACCTCATTATGATATACTTGTTCAGAAAGGAAACAAAATGTAAAATATTTATAAAAAGGTATCATGATTTGCAATTGTACCATCTTTCAAGAAACTCTTAAACTTATAAAAATTTGTAAATTTAGCACTTAAAGCCTAAAACCCGAGTTGGAAATGACTGCTGGTAATTGTGCAGATGACATCCAAATATGAATGAATTACTGGTCTTCTCTGTAGCTTATCAAGTTGCAAATGTTACAGAAGATCTTCTAGGGACTCTTTCACATGAAGATCTGAACATTTCCTTCAAAGAAAACCTCATGGCCAGCAGCACATCAAGAGGTCAACATTATTTATTTATTTATTTTTTTTAGAAATATTGTTGAGCAAACAATGTAGTTATTATTACTTTTGCGATGTTTTTTGTTGAGATTAAATGCTTCTGTAGCAACTTTTATGTCAGAAGTGTCCCTGTCCTGATGATGTTTTAGATCAAGCAGGGGAGAAATATAAATGATATTAGGGAAAAGGAGGACGTTTATGATATGAAAGTGATGACAACAAATATATATTTATAGATGTGGAAATTTGAAGAGTAGAAACTTGGGCTTTGTCCTTCTCAATTAAAATTTTCCATAATTCAGTAAAAGCAGTTTGAAATGTCACACCTGAGCACAGGACTGCTCATCCATCCATCAAGGCTGTTGCCTCAACATGTCCACCTCACCATATGAATCTTTGTATAAATGACAAACATACATAAATGTGTTTACACAAAGTCTGTATTAATTTACAAATGTTTTGATAAACTTTATCATGGCGCCAGAGAGTGATAGCGTGTTGCGTGTTAATTAGCACACAGAAGTAAGAATTTCACAGTACTCATGTAGCACTTAGTTCAATACAACATATTGTGAGAATACGCCATATCAATAGATATCTGAGCACATATCGTTTGTGTTTTATCAGGAAGTAAAGATGATGATGACTACTAATCTTGTTTTTAGTTACCTAAAAATTTTAATAATGAAAATTTAAGCGGTCAGATATTTGAACAATACTGTCTTTGATTACTAATTTCATTTGCGTTAAATAAACGTATAGTAAATATTTCCATTTATGTCAGGCTTCATCAAATTTCATAATTCATAAACAGTTTATTGATAACTGCTGACTATTTTCAATGTGCTTTTCCTGTATTTTTTTTTTTTTTTTTTTTTTTTTTTTAAACCGGAGCTGCAGTTTTCTGTGCAGCAAGATACTCCAAGATGCAATACTCTAAGAAATGCCAGTCTTTCACCTGCCCCTCAATCCAGTGACCAAGGATATCCCAGAAAACTCTGAAGAGAAGCCAGCCCCTCTAAAATCATTCAACTCCCAAGCCCTGAATACATCCTTCATAGTGACAGTGAGCTGGAGCAGGTCAGAAAACACTGCAGCGCACAGGGAAAGAGGAGCATTGTATTCTTTCAAAAGGATCTGCGCTGTAGATTAATTAGAACTACAGTGACCAACATAGTGCCCATACTGAGGGCAACAACAAGGGAAGACAGATGTACCTCCAAACATGAGGTTTCTTCAATGGCAAAACGTATAGTCAAGTATTATCCAAAGCTACGTGTAGCTGAAGATCAAAATTCATGTGTGAGTGTAAGTAACTTGTTTTTATTGGGGATTTAGACTGAGTAATCACACCTTGTATTCACTTGCACACTTTTTAAAAGAGTGTAATCTCATTACAAGAACCTGTGTTTAAACAACTCCTGAAAAGGCTACAGAATATCTGCACACCTCAGAAGCGACAGGACTGTATGCCTCAAATAAATAAAGAGATGTCTCAACGTCACCACTGACAAGCCTGATGCTGCTGAAGTCGAGAATTCAGGCGAGGCCGATTCCACTGCATCTTTGGGGAATTCTATTGCTTCAGCGACGCTTGTTAACGTGTCACCTTCTAGTCGTACCCAAGAAGTTACAGCAGAGAAAGAATGTGAACCATCTGGTAAGTGCACAATAGAGATGGTCATATCCTATCTTAGTTCAGACTGTTTAGAAAACTAAACTGATTGGATTATTCATTTATATGTTTTTGCAGCTGTTGACACAATAGTTGACAGCCACTAAATACAGGCCGGGCACTACAACACACTACAGGACCTTTACAAGAAGACAAAGCCAAATACATTTGCTGTTACCCAGCTCCTTGATCATGAATTTAATGCACAGAGGTCATTTATAGATTCTATGGGAGGCTTATCCATGCTTTAAAGAACTGGATCATGTAAGTACATAAAACACAGACATTTGACTGAAATATTTTTGAAAATGGTTTCTTAAAACAAAATATGTGCTGACTTAGAGTGCTTATTGAATAGGTAATGGATGAAATGCGTTGTATTCTTAGTTGGAATAATCTTAACTACATCACAGAAGTTAAGAGCAGATGGACCAGTTTTTATGGAAAAGCACAGCAGGAGTAATGAAGATCCTGAAGCCTCCACATATGCACGCTGATGGTAACATTTGTCATGCGTATTTTATTCAAAGTCATTTTATAGTTAGTTATGCACTTTACTCAGTGTTGCAGCATGATAGGCCTAAATGGAAGTCAAATTGAAGTTGTTTAAAATTATGATATTTTGCAGTTGATGCTCAAAGGGTTGCACTTTTTTTATGCCATTTTTCCATAAAGACCAAGTCTATATTATAGTAAGCCAAACTTGCAGAAATTTTCATGCAAAATATTACTGCTCTCTTTGCCAGTAACTACTAATTTGTGAATTCCAGGTTCCCTTTTCTTCATTGTATTAGAAAGTTGTACTGTGTTATTCAGAAATAACGTTTTCCCTTTATGTTTTTAAAAAGCCATTTATTAGCATTGTAAATAGTTTTGTCTAGCATCTGTTTAAGAACCAACAGAATAATAAACTGACTGACACTATCCTTTATTAGGTATAAATAATGAAGGAATATTTTTAAAAAAATACTTAAAACTTTAAATATGATTTATGTAAGGTTCATTTCAATTGTTTGTTCATGTTCTAGCATATTAGTAGGTACAAATACCAGACATCATATCATTTTTGTTATAAATCATTCTCAGTTTAAAGCTTCTTGTATGTTGTTGTTTTCATTAAAATGAGAGTGTTTGAGTTATATTAGAACATAATGCAAAAGTTGTTGTATATATCATGCAAATATAGCTTAGTGTGTGTTGAAATTAAATACTTTCAGGATTTTTTTAAAAATCCAAGTCAATATATCTCACCCCATTGGCATATAATTTTGCTTATTTCAAGCATTTATTTCTTAATAATCGTATATTTTTTTCTTATTCTGTGATTTTTGTAAAATAATTTTCCTGTTTTAAGATATATGCTCTGAGATTAAATATTGGACTACCTATTTCAAGATGAGCCAACTTGTTTCAAGTAACAAGACTCTTTCTCCACTGGTATTAAGAATTTTCCACTTATATTAGTGATTTATTCTCTTGTTCCTTGGCCTTCATTTTTCAGTGTGCTAAAATTAAGAATACAAAACACCTGAATTAAAAATTATTTTCTAATATTCAGTGTATTTCCACCATAGTATGTCTAATTAAGTAATTTGTTCTAAAAAACAGCATTTTCTACTTATTTCAAACCTTTGAACACTTATCAGAGCTCTTATTTCTAGACAAACTTATTTTAAGGTTTCTTGGCAAGTAAAATTATCTTGCTGCATGGACAGAATTTCAGTAATATTAAGCCATTTTCTCCTGAAATTCAGTGTTTTTATCTTATTTCTAGGCTGTTTTTTTGCAGTGTATGTATGGTTGTTTACTGCTTCTCCAGCATAAGCGATATGAAAACAATGGACTCATTTTAGAAAATGACTTATAATGGAAAAGTTAGCCGATAATGGTGTATAACATCTACACAAGAAACTGGGGATAAAGAAATCCAGTTGTCATTGGACAAATCAAGCAGTGAGCTGAAGGTCTCCAAATTCAAAAAGAAAAAAAGTATCTGAAGTACAATTCACTGTCGTGTTTTGGTAAGATGGCTCTTTAATGAATGAAGCTCTTAATGTCCAACACAGGCGGACAGCTCAACAATGACGGTAAACTAGTCAGGACACAGGACGCAGTGGCAAAGTTACTGTTCTGCAAATAACTTCTCATTTTTGGAAAACAGTTCCAAACAAATACAAGACAACATCTGGACAAACATGGAAAGTGATATTTACAAATGGGTGTGTAGTTGAATTATTTTTGTGTTTTGATATCCTCATATAAACTGTATACATGTCAAAAAATAATTTCTCAACGGTCCAGAAATATCAAAAAAACATGACTGAATGCTTACAGTAGAAGTTATATTTATTGGATTCTTGGTTTACAAGTCTGAGCCACTGGTCATTTGTTTGACCAGTTCAAACTCTTGGCCGTTCTGTTGGTTACTGGTTGGTTGCCAAATATCCCATTCAACAAGCCTTCCCCAATCTTTTGGCCAGACAAGAATTTCAGCTCCGGAGTTTTACTAAAACGGTTCTTTAAGATCCTTGCATGGCTGCTCTTTGGCATGTTCCTTTTTCATTCAGTTAACTCTGCTGTCCTGTTCTTTCTTCCCACCAACAATTAACATGAACCTTTCAAGTTCTTTTATCTGTGTTATGACGATGTGTCACAACTAAACGTAGGTCTGCATCACAAACTACGCACAATTACTTACCTACAGTTTCTAAGACTCAATACTCTGAGCTGCAAAAGGCCAGAAGAAAGTGATCCATGTTGGGAATTTCACCTCGAGTGAGGATTCACTGAGTACGTTAATTGGGAAGAACTGGCCAGACGATGCAGTGAGACTACACTGGAAAGTGAATCAGAAATGCAAATAGATTGTTTTGTCATTTTTCTTCCCTATAATGTGAGTCCATAAAGGTCTACATTTATATTTTAATTAAATCCCAGCAGGCATGTGGGAATTACATCTATATTTTTGTTAAATGTTTCTTGCATTGTAACTTTCCATTCTAATTTTTAATTGTTTTTAAACAGGACCGAGTTTGCCAGCCCACTGCAGGTATTTCGAGTTTTGTTTTCAGTACCACAGAAAATCGAAAGACAAAGTCAAAGTGAGGAAAGCGTTTCTCAAAGAGGTTACTTGTCACAATTATCAGCTATGAATATCAATTATAAAAATCAATACTTATCACTAATTTCACTTTAAACCAATTTCTCAGGTGCAGATTCATAAAGATACGACATGGCTGTGCCTTCTAAATGAAGAGCTTCACTGGATTTTAGTGGTACTTATACTTGAACAGAGTTCAGTTGCCGTTGTTTGCTTCTGTTATAGTGAGTTATTTACACCAATTACAAATTGACATACAATATATTATTAACACAGATATTTCACATGATGTCTGACATAGCACAGTCCATGCTTGCTTTGGATAAAAGCATCTTCTGTATAAATGAAATACATTCAATTGTAAATGTCAGTGATTTGATGTATAATTGCACTGAATATTTTTTACATCATCACAATGTCAGAAGCTGCTACTTGATAATCGACCCATTGTGTAACGAAGCTTCTCATGAGAAGACAATTGTAGAACAATGGAAGTAAGTGCTTGGAGTAAAGTTTAAACTGAACAAAACAGGGCCAGCAGTGGCAACGGTTGAAAAAAACTTTGGGGGGGGGGGGGTCAAACTGAAACTGCACCTCATAACTCAAGAAAAAAAAAGAAAAAAGAGAATCCCACCGAAGCCTTAATGTACCTGTTTAGCAATAACAAGGCAGCCACAAAACAAATGGAGTCTCGTGCTGTCATCTAGAGGACTACCTTGACTTTCAAGCTGCTTGTGTAAAGAAAGATTGTAGAAAGTTGTTTTAGGTCTCGAAAAGGCCGAGGTAACAAAGCAGGAAAGACAACGGGGACTGAAAAAGTTACACGTAGGTGAGCTGAAGTACAAAATGAGTTCTTAGATAACATAAGGAGGGCATAACAAGAACAAAGTCTGAAAAACTGAATGTGCAACTGATTAATGAGCTTCAAACTTAAACACCTTTTAGTAACAGTGGCCCTCGTGCAAAACCCTAAATAAAATCTCTCCAGAATAAGAATGTCATCTATTGTATATCTACAGTTTAACTTAACTACAAGGAGTGGGTATAAATAAATCTATTTGAATAAGTCGAGTAAATATCGTAAGTGTGTCCAGTGTTTGTCCTGAAAAGAAACTGGACATCAAAGAATAAAAATATTAAGTACTATAAATGTAATTTAGTATTTAACAAGCAAAACATTTTCATTACATAAGGAGAGACATACATCTGCATTTTAACATTTAAACCTCATTACAGTTTAATGCAAAATTTCACTTAAAACGTAGTTTATTATTTTAATTGCCTTTCACATGACCAAATTATTAAAGATTGAATAACATTTGGATTCATTCAAAGTAGCCGGTTATGTCGCTATTAAATAAGTTAGATTTAACAATTTAAAACAGATCTAGTCATGTTTGTCAAGTTTCTACTGCAACATGCAGTCCTGCATTTTCTGAATCAGGAAGTACAAGCATTTAAAACAAAAAAAATACTTCAGCTCCTTTACAGTCCAGTCAACCAAATCGTTTGCCATCAGTCAAAACAGAAGTGACAATGGCCAACATCAGGTGACAGTCATTCTAATCTCATTGTTAAAGAGCATCATAAAATGCAGTTTCCTCATTCTTTGTCTCATTCATTCCTCAATTTTGTTTTTAATTCACATATCCAAATTCATAGCCCAGTAACTCTGCTCCTATCACAGAAGCACTGGCTTGAATCAACCTCCAAAGGGTTGGTCATTCTGAAGCACAGAACACTCACATATTTTATCACATGGAGCGTTCAAGCTGCTAACTACGCCATCGTTGTCTGCAATACTTCAGTGTCGACATGTCGACACGGTAAAAGGGGAAGCAAAAAAAAAAAAAAAAAAAAAAAAACAGAAACCAAAATGGTGCTTCGTTAAAGAAATAACCAAACTTTTTGATATCTGAAGTTCCTCTTGAAGTTGCCATCTCCCTAAAGTCGCACTCACTCATCTGTAGTTACACTAATGGCGAGTATGAATGATAAAATGCGGACATTGGACAATGATGGACACACTGTCATGCACTATCACATTAGATTAAAAAAAACACTTCAAACATGAATTCACCTCCCAATAAATGGACGTGTCTGAGGTGCAGAGAGCTGCGTTGTTGGAAAAACCTGCAAGCAACCAATTAAAGAACAGCCTCAGGTCACCTGCTTGCCAAAACATGAAGGACTTCGTAGACTCATTTGGCCGGCACCCTTCACTCAGGAAATATTCACATGGACATGAAACAAATACAAGTCAGAAGCGCTTTTTAATGGATGTTGACGTGTGTCGACACCAGGCACATTGTGCAAGTAAACACATTAATTTTGTGAATCCCTAATTAAGTGAAGTAGAGCTTTTATTCTCTGATGAAGGAAACTCCACTGCAATTATGTTGTTGTACTTAAGTGTAGCATTTGACACCATTGACCATTCTATTTTACTGCACAGGCTAGAAAATAATGTTGGGATTACAGGCACGTTTCTCGCTTGGTTTAGTTTTTATGAAATTGATTCCAATATGTACAGAAATGTGCTGACAGGACTCCATCATTATACACAGAAATTCAATATGGTGTCCCGCAGGGCTCAGTACTGGGACCTTTACTGTTTTCACTATACATGCTTCCACTGGGATCTCTCATTAGGAAACATCACGTTAATTTTCACTCGTATGCAGATGACACCCAGTTATACTTTTCATTTAAATCAAATGAAGTTTCTCTGATGTTGTCTTTAATTAGTTGTGTTAGTGAATTAAATGAGTGGATGAATGAGAACTAATCGTCTTTAAACACAGATAAAACATGTTAATTGTTGGAGGGAATGACGCTGATCATAACAATATTTTGCCATCATTTAACTTAGTTGCAATCCCCATTAATTATAATGAATCAGCCCGCAATCTGACTATCCGACTATCATGTCATTTAAAGCGAATATTACAAAGTTGTCCAAATCACGTTTCTTCCATCTTAATGTTAAGAAATTAAGGCGCTTTCTAAAACAAGATTGAGAAAATATTATTCATGCATTTCTCTCTAGTAGGATGGACTACTAAGCATTAAATAGCCAAGGTCCGGCTTACTTGTCTGAACTTATGACTTACAAACCAGAGCACACATTAAGATCAAGATGCCGGTCTGCTTATGATTCCAAGGATTAATAAAACAACAATGGGAGGTCGAGCTTTTAGTTACAGGGCCCCTAAACTGTGGAATGGTCTGCCTTCTACTATAAGAGATGCCTGTTCGGTCTCCGCTTTTAAATCCCGGTTGAAGACTCAACTTCAGTTTAGCACACCCTGACTAGAGCTGCTGATTAAACTGTACAGACTGCATCTCTGTCGTCAGTCATTAGCACCAAAACATAAGTAACATGATAGTTAGAATTGGATACTAACCCTCATCTATTCCGTTTCTCTTCTCGGTACTCAAATGTGGCACTTGGTGCCATGTCCCACCTGTCAAGTTGTTTTGCCTGCCTAAGGTAAAGTCATCCCTGATGGAGGATCGCAGGAATCGTGGGAAGGAGGAGTCCTTTCATCGGATTGGCTGGCCCAGCACTGTTTCAGCCATGGAATGGCCAAATGGGGGAGGCAGCTTGATGGATGAGGTTTCCAGGACTATAAACAAATCCAAATCTTATGTGATATAATCTGTTAAATTCTGCTCCATACTTCTAGAACTTTATTTTTATACTGTATTGAGGATTTGTTCTGTTCTGTGTACTGCATTGTATTGTATTGACTCCCTTCTTTGACACCCACTGCACGCCCAACCTACCTGGTAAGGGGGTCTCTTTGAACTGCCTTTCCTGAGGTTTCTTCCATTTTTCCCTACAAGGTTTTTTTGGGGGGGAGTTTTTCCTCGTCTTCTTAGAGAGTCAAGGCTCGGGGGCTGTCAAGAGGCAGGGTCTGTTAAAGCCCATTGCGACACTTCCTGTGTGATTTTGGGCTATACAAAAATAAATTGTATTGTATTGTTTGGAGGGAGACCAGCGCCCCAGCACCCCACATTCCAAGCTGCCACTGTTTGCAAGATTTCAAGCTGAACACATTTGTAATTTTACATGGCAAGTGTTTGGCTTTTTAATCTGAGAGAATTTGACTGATGGAGTTTCACTGTGCCTTTTAATTACTTTTATTTAAACAATAACTAGGGAGTTCTTGAGGATAAAAAGGCGATCATCCCAGACAAGAACATGGACTCAACTGTGGAGTTTTGCTCTTGCTGGTATGGTAAACATTTGTGTGCCAGTGTTTTAGGCACAGACAATGAAGGACGATGACTGCTGCCTAACTGAAATGTTACTTTCCAGTTTGCCAAGGATTACCCGAGTGGAGTTCCCACATCAAGAGAAACCTGTGAAGCAGCAGGACAGCAGATGTACTCTGACCTGCTTGTGATTACAGTTGAGTGGCATCACACAGGGCATGAGAGCTGTGCCGTCACAAATGTACTCTTAACTCAAAATGCATGAAGATTCAAACTCAATGACAACAGCATGGCTTAAATGGTAAACGGCACCTTTAGTTTATGGGATTAAAAATGGGATCTGCTAATCAGTTTGTACCTCTGCCCATTTCAACCTGAATTTTAAATTGTACATGTTTACATTTTCTCTCCAAACAATTTCTCAGTTTAGGTTACACATTACATATATTCCTCTTGATCCAAGTATTTTTGTTTAGGTGACTCATTAACCCAACTTGAACCCGTGTTTGCACCACGCGCAGAAAACAAAAAGCAAACAACTTAGCTGAGCCATTGGATGGCACCAATAGCACTTGTGACAGAGTCCACTGTGATGGTGACTTTCATTTGTAGTGAACTTGTATGTTCTGATCTTCACAAAATGTCACCAAGTTCTAAAAATTTAAATACTTCATTACTCAATGGGATAACAACTTCTGTTAATTTAAGGATTCCATCTTCTTTCTCAAATGTGCCTGCCTACTGTATGTTACAGCAGAGAAGAGGGCTAAGCCTTTTCTTACCGTCTACTCAGTTTGAGGAGTCAGAACATTTGAGGACAAATGACGAGGCTCGTCTTCAATTTTTCTTTTTTTAAGCAATAACATTAAGGCTGTTGAACCCCAAATGACAGTCGATTAAATGTGACCTCAAGAAAACATGAGGTCTAATAGTAATACTGCAGTGGTGCCGGGCAATTTACATCAGCCAGGGCTGAGTCACCAAAACACTGAGTTGGCATTAAGTCATTCAGAGCAGGAGCGCCAAGCAAAATGCAAGCAATTTAACGTGGACAGCGAGGCAACTCAAACGGACATGGATAACAACGGGAGCAATAATAATGGTAGAATGTAAAAGGGAGATATTTATGATAAGAGCCAGGGCTCCATGAGCAAGGCACCTTATTTTGTTTCATTAAAACTCTTGCTTGTCGTTGAGTACATTTCACCTGTCAGCGTTAGTTTTATACTTTGATGACATCAGACACTGGAAACCGCTGACGAACCTCTCTCTTCATTGCTGTAGTAGCAAAAAAATAAAAGTAATAAAAGTTGAAAAGGCGTCCCTGAACTCGTAATGAGTTTGTGATGTTAATGTGCAAATGGCCAGGTGAGACTAGAGAGGTAAGGGTCGAATGCTGTGATGCTTCCACCCGATTTCCAACACAATTGCTTCAAACATTTCAGTGCTTCATGAGGCTTCACTTCCCCCGTCAGTACAGAGACGGACAGACAAAGAAAGGCACTATATGACAGACATATGTACAGTGCTCTCCATAATGCTTGTGACAAAGACACGTTTTTCCTAAATAGATTAGAAAGTTACCCTTTATTTCAAAACTAATCGTTTTTTTGTACTTTAAAATTTAAAGTCCAAAATTATTAAAGTCAACTAGAAATGCTGCTTAGAAATGTAGGAGGCCCTGGCTAGTTAGGGTTTTTTAGCCTTGGACCAAACAACTTTAAAAAGTCTTCCATTCCCCCCTCACACTGTCGATTCAAGGGCACTCTCCAAACCACTTATTTTTTTCCCCCCACACTTAGTTGATTTTCTTTACATCTTCCTTGTGTTCTGCTCATTCTCTCTTTATATTCTCATTGTTGTTGTGTATTAGCAGAGAGCTCACTTTTTGCTACCTATCCCTACAGTGTCTTGATGTAGACTGACCTCCTTCCAGTCTGAAGCCATATATATTATGCATGTATCTGACTTGGATTAAAAGTAAATTACTTTCTCCTTTGAAATAAAATTAATATAAATGCTTAACCAAATTCTTTAAATGATTTGTTTTTTTTAATCTTTAATTTTTATTAGTGTTAGGGGTTTTTTTTTTTGTTTTTTTTTTAAACTTTGGAAGCAACAGCTTTTAAAGGCCGTTTGTTTCCCACTCAAACTTCGTTGAGCAAATATGCTAAACCGCCCTACACTCCACCCCCCCCCCCCCCCCCCCCCTTTTCTTTTACTTATAAATTCCATCTTTGCTTTTACTAATATTCCATTTCTTTCATTATTGTTCTCTCAGACAGCTCCGTTTGCTTCCTCTCAGTGTGGTGTCCTAATGCAGACTGATGTCTGGCTCGTCTCTCCTCTCCGTGTGTCTCGATGTTGTTCTCATAAAGACTGACATCTCATGTGTTCTCTGTATTATATTTAGGATTCTATTCTTTGACTTAATGGTTAGAATATTTAGAAAAAAAATTTAAATATTTTCTTTTGGAGTTTCACTTTTTTTTAGGATAAGGGTTATTATATTTTGTTTATTAGAGTTTTATTATATGTGACTATATAATTTAATTAGGTTTATGTTGTAACTGTTTTTTAACATCAGGGTTAAACTTTTTAGCATTAGGGTTTGCTGTTAAGTTCAAACCAATGCAAAAACAGTGTTTTAATAAAAAAATTAATAAAAAATTTTAATATCAGGGTTGATATTTTTTATTTTTTGTCACTACGGTTTTCTGTTTTTAACAATAGGGTTACATATTTTTTAGCATTAGTGTTTCAATTAACTTTAGGCCTTCCATGAATTCATTTTTAAGTTCAGAGTTTTGTATGGAAGGGGGTTATATTTAATAAGTTAAATACAAGTAGAAATTTGGGGTTAACTTTAGGGTTTTAATAATTTTTTTAGGCTTAGAAATGTTATTTTTTAACATCAGGGATGGATTGTTTTAATTATGAGTTACTGATTTTTAACATTAGGGTTTCAATTCTTAGGTTAAGAGTTTAGGGTTTTATTTGAGATGGGCTTACACTTGTAAATTTTAGATTAACAATACTACAGATTGAAAGGCTATGATTCTTTTAATCACCCTCTTTCTTCTTTTGACTATTTTTCTTTTAGAGTGTAGGTGCCTTATTTTCTCCTATGGGTATTATTTCCAAGGTTAGAATTTGTTTTTGGATTTTGTATCTTTTTACCTTCTTGTTCTTCTATTAATTTTTGTTGTTCTTGTATATAATTTGTGGTTCTATTTTTAAATTTTGTATTTGCTCCAGTGTCACTATAATTCATGCTTATGTTCTCATTTTACTTCATCTGTATCTTGTGATATTTCGTCTGAATTGTGTAATTTCCTTATACATTTGTAGTAGGTCATTATTCAGTTCCCCTAATTTCTGTTTAACTCTTTTGTATTTCCCTTCCTGTGATGGTGTTTCTATGCCCATTCTGTCTGTTGTCATCATCTCTTGATGTATAGTTGGTTTAAAATAATTTGCAATCTTATTTTTTTGTTTTTCCTCCTAATTTTCCTTTTTGATTCTTATTTAACCCTGTTTCCTCTTTGTTCTATCGTTTCTTCTTTTCTTGCATTTCCATTATTTGTCTTCCTTCTCTCATTTCTGTTTCGGGTGTTAGTATAGCCTCTTCACCCTTTTGCTTTTCTACTTCTTCCGATTCTCTGTCATTTCATGGTGTATAGTTGGGTTGAAATATCTCAATGTTTCGTTTTCTTTGCCTGTTTTGATTCCCGTATAATTGTTTTTCTTTGTCTTTTTGGTAAATATCGTTCCCCTTTAAATAATTCTGCAAACCAATCCTTTAATTGTTATTTATGGGTTTCCATTAGAGTTTGTAAGACTTGTGTTTAATGAAAAGAGTCTCTCTTGGCTTCTATTCCATATTATTTTTTTTCCTTTCTGAATTACTTTTGTGGTTAGTGTTCTTGTAAATTGTGTTTGTCTACTCTGGGAATTTGTCTATTTTTGTCTTTCAACTTTTGTTCCAATTTTGTCAATTTATTTGCTAATCCTTTAATTAAATCTCCTTGTTCTCTTGTATAATTCCTTTCTAGCCATTTTGTGGCTATCAACCAATATTGGTTCCATTCTGTTTCTGTTTTCTTTATCTATTTAATCTCTTTTTAAATTTTTTCTTTGTCTTACTCTAGTGTTTTGCGAGTATCTGTTATATTTATATCCCAATTTTAGCATTTGCCCTTATCAGTTCCTTAATTTGCTTTTGTGCATATGCTGGTATTATTAGGGACTTTGGGCTATTTATTTGCTTTTTAAATGTTATTGACACAATTCCTTTATAACCATTTTCCACTGTCTTTAAATGTATATTTTTACTTTTTCAGAAAATTCTGTTTTGCACTCGTGTTGCTATAATTTCCGTTTCCCCAAAACAGCTACGGTTATTATAAATCAGATTTTTTGAAAGAAGGACAATTTTTTTGGTCCATATCCCTTATTTCTGATACCTCTTTGTAAATTTCTGTTGTACTATTTAAAATTATTGTTCCTTCAGTTGATTTTTCTGTAATCTGCTAATTTTATGCAGTAGGTGTCCTTTCCTGTTCTTTATTTTTTGCATTTATTGTATTTGTATTTTATTTTGGGTATTTTAAAGAGGAGGGTGTAGAAAAGTTAGAAACAGAAGAAGTGTTTGCCAGACATCTTGCTTTGTTGCAATTCCTCAGTGGCCTTTTTTGCAGGAATTTAGAAAAGAAAGAAAAATATCCTTCATTTCTATTTTAAATGGTCTTTATCGTGTTATTAGTTGTCACAAGTTTATTTAATCTTAGGGAATATACACTCATGAAAAAGTTTGGGAACCCTCTTAATTCTTTGGATTTTTGATTCTCATTGGCTGAGCTTTCAAAGTAGTAACTTCCTTTTAACATCTGACATGCCTTATAGACACAGTAGTATTTCACTAGTGACATTAAGTTTATTGGATTAACAGAAAATATGCAATATGCATCATAACAAAATTAGACAGGTGCATACATTTGGGCACCCCAACAGAGATATGACATCAATACTTAGATTTGCAAAAGGAGGCACAACTAATAGCCTCTAGACGCTGTCCTCCTATAGCCTTTGACGAGTGTCTGGATTCTGGATGGAGGTATTTTTGGCCATTCTTCATACAAAATCTCTCCAGTTCACTTCAATTTGATGGACAGCCTGCTTCAAATCATCCCATAGATTCGATGATATTCAAGTCAGGGGACTGTGACATCCATTCCAGAACATTGTACTTCTCCCTCTTCACGAGTGCCTTTGCAGATTACCAACCGTGTTTTGGGTCATTGTCTTGTTAGAATATTCAACCCCTGCGTAACTTCAACTTTGTAACTGATGCTTGAACATTATCCTGAAGAATTTGTTAATATTTGGTTGAATTCATCTGACCCTTGACTTTAACAAGGGCCCCAGTCCCTGAGCTACACAGCCCCACAACATGATGGAACCTCCACCAAATTTGACAGTAGGTAGCAGGTGTTTTTCTTGGAATGCGGTGTTCTTCTGCCATGCAAAGTGCTTTTTGTTCTGACCAAATAACTCCATTTTTGTCTCACCAGTCCAAAGCACTTTGTTCCAAAATTAATCTGGCTTGTCTAAATGAGCAATTGCATATAATAAGCGACTGTTGTGTGAGTGCAGAAAGGGCTTCTTTCTCATTACTTTGTCATACAGATGTTTTGTGTAAACTGCACTGAATTGTAAAACGATGTACAGATACACCACCTGCAGCAAGATGTTCTTGCAGGTCTTTGGAGGTGATCTGTGGGTTGTCTAACCATTCTTACAATCTTGTGCATGTGCCGCTCGCCGCTCCTGTATTTTTCTTGGCCTGCCAGACCTGCTGGTTTAACAGCAACTGTGCCTGTGGCCTTCCATTTCCCCGTTTCCATTCCTTACAGTTCAAACCTCTGAGGTAGTTTTTTGTAGCCTTCCCCTAAACCATGAGACTGAACAATCTGTTTTTATATCTTTAGAGAATTGCTTTGAGGATCCCATGCTGTCACTCTTCAGAGGAGAATCAAAGGAAAGCACAACTTGTAATTGACCACCTTAAATACCTTCATATCTCATGATTGGACACACCTGTCTATGAAGTTCAAGGCTGAATGAGCTAATGCAACCAATTTGGTGTTACAAGTGGTCAGCATTGAGCAGTGACAGGCACTCAAATCAGCAAAATTACAAAGAGACTCACATTTTTGCACAGCCAGTTTTTCACATTTGATTTAATTTAATACAACTAAATATTGCTTCACTAAAAAACACCCCAGTACTCAGATATTCCTAGGAAATGACATACCACTGATCTTTTTTGTTGAAAGGAGAGTCAATTATTATGCAGGCTGAGGGGTTCCCAAACTTTCATATGATATTATGCAGGTTACTTAGAAGCAGAGGAGGCCCTTGCTGGTTAGGGTTTTTTAACTTTGGAATTTACTGTTTAAGGCCATTTCCTCCACGCTTGAACTTCACCGAGCAAATGCACTCTGTCCTAAACTTTTTTTTCAGCTTCTAATTTTTGATATTGTTTTCTTCTAATATTCTATTTCTTTCAATATTGAAGTCACAGAGCTCAGTTTTGCTTCCTCTCACTGTGGTGTCCTAATGCAGACTGAGATCTGCCTCATCTCTCCTCTCAGTAGGTCTGTATGTTGTTCTGATAGACTTGTCTCATATGTTCTTCTCTGTATTATATTTAGGATTCTGTTATTCTTTGACTTCGTATGTGTTAAAATTGAACAATTCTATTTTTTGACTTGTGTCTTAAAATTTAGAATTTTATTATTTCCAATCAATAAACATTCCTAAAATATTTGGTTATTTTCTTCTTTGGAGTTACTGGTTTTTTTTTTTTTTTGGTTTTTTTTAAAGCATATGTTTTGTTCATTCAAGTTATTATATGTGGTTCTATATAAATTTTATTAACTTTAGGTTTAATTATTTTCAAAATTGGGGTTCAATTATTTTTTGAATAAGGGGTTAACTGTTTTTACATTGATGTTCATTTCTAAGCCTAAAAAATTAACCCCAATGTTAAAAACAAACCAGTTATTTTTAACATTATGACATTGTTTTAACATTTGGGTTTCAAATCTTAAGTTTAGGCTTTCCATTAATTTTAAAGTTTAGAGTTTAATTTGAAATGGTTAGGCTTAGAGCCTGGGCTCTGGTGAAGTAACTTCTCATTTAGAATCTAAATATTATATAATTTTTTATTTGTCCTGGTACTGTATAAATAAGTAAACAAATTGTAGATACAAATAAAACTAGAATCTTAACCTTTTTTTTTTTTTTTTTTTAAATTTACACCATAAGCGATGTAGATATTTAATTCTGCAGTCCTTTCCTTTTCCTTCTTTAGTCATTGAGTTTTATTCCAGCCACCATGATATTCCAAACACAATTGGATGACGATTATTACATGAGAAATGCTAAAAGAGTTGAATGAATCTTCCTTTTTGAAGAGGAATTTTTTCTCTCCCACATATATTGATGTACAGTCCACACACTGCATAAACACAAATTTGCAGTCATTATATATGATTTTTTCCTTGATAAAATTGGAACAAATTTTTCTTCTTCCTAGTACATGAAACATGACCAAATATGTCTTTTTAAACATGTGTATATTTTCTATTAGCAGTAATTGGTCTAAAATTCTGTAAAGGTTGAAATTGTTGTTCAACATGAGTGCAGAATTCTTACTATTTGTTTCGCTTGGGAAGAAAATGTAAAAACCATGGGAATCTTTGTGAAAATCGAAGGATTTATGGAAAGTGTAGACTGTGGAACAAGAACACTAGAAGAAACAAACCTTTCAAAAACACGAAAATCTTCCCACCCAATGATTAAGTTTAGGCCTGGGACTTTTAAAAATCCTTCTCCCCCGAAGAATATTTAAGATTACAGCCGAAGTAGAAGTTCTCACATAAGAGCCCAGATAAGAATTCTAAATTCCAAATTTTGCACTACTTCTGTTTGTACCCCCACATAATTAAAATATAACTGCATAAAGTTTACATCTGCTAGGACAACATGGATTGTGAGAATCTTGGCTGGCAATCCACAATATCCAAAAAAAATGAACATTGTTTTTAATTAAAGGTGCGAGTGGAGAATCAGAATTCACCGGATCTACGATATTTGAAGGTGTGAAACAAAATGTGAGGCTACCACAGGAACTTGCGCCTGTCCAGTCCTTGACATTTCATATTTAATACTCTGTTTTAGAAAACCAATGTTTATTTTCCACAGTCAAAATGAAACTCTTGCTGTGGTGGGTTGGTGCCCTGCCTTGCGCCCTGTGTTGGCTGGAATTGGCTACAGCAGACCCCCGTGACCATGTGTTCGGATTCAGCGGGTTGCAAAATGGATGGATGGAATAGAAACTCAAGACAAACACAATAAGAAAACCGTTTGTTTCCAAAGCCCTATTAATCCACACACAAACTTGCAATAACGTCCTAGTTCCCATAACTCCCACTACTCGGCACCCCTTCTTAAATTAACAATATCCAATTAGAACCAAATAATTTAGCTCTATTCTTTATATATAAACTAATCTTGAACTACAAATGTATTTAACATTTTCAAATTGAACATAAAAACGTTAATACAGAACTTGGCTCATACAATATTAGATAGATGGTATGGTGTTCATCAGTTAAACCCCTTATTTAGGTTTATTCACCTTTCTGAATACAGTAATCCCTCCTCCATTGCAGGGGTTGCGTTCCAGAGCCACCCACGAAATAAGAAAATCTGCAAAGTAGAAACCATATGTTTATATGGTTATTTTTATATTGTCCTGCTTGGGTCACAGATTTTCACAGAAACACAGGAGGTTGTAGAGAGACAGGAACGTTATTCAAACACTGCAAACATTTGTCTCTTTTTCAAAAGTTTAAACTGTGCTCCATGACAAGACAGAGATGACAGTTCCATCTCACAATTAAAAGAATAAAACATATCTTCCTCTTCAAAGGAGTGCATGTCAGGAACAGAGAATGTCAGAAAGAGAGAGAAAAGCAAACACATCAATAGGGCTGTTTGGCTTTTAAGTATGCGAAGCACTGCGGCACAAAGCTGTTGAAGGCAGCAGCTCACACCCCCTCCGTCAGGAGCAGAGAAAGAAAGAGAGAGACAGAGAAAAACAAAATCGAAAATCAATACATGCCCTTCGTGCTTTTAAGTATGCGAAGCACCGTGCAGCATGTCGCTTCACAAAGCAGCTGCACAGAAGGTAGCAACGTGAAGATAATCTTTCAGCATTTTTAGATGAGCGTCCGTATCGTCTAGGTGTGCGAACAGCCCCCCTGCTCAATCCCCCTACGTCAGGATCAGAGAAACTCAGTGCGAGAGAGAAAAGTAAGTTGGGTAGCTTCTCAGCCATCTGCCAATAGCGTCCCTTGTATGAAATCAACTGGGCAAACCAACTGAGGAAGCATGTACAAGAAATTAAAAGACCCATTGTCCGCAGAAATCCGCGAACCAGCAAAAAGTCCACGATATATATTTAAATACGCTTACATATAAAATCTGCAATGGAGTGAAGCCGCGTAAGGCGAAGCGCGATACAGCAAGGGATTACTGTATAGAGGTTTTTCATGTTTTTTTGTATTGGAGAGGAAGTCAAAACATCTGAATCTGTAGAGGTAGAACATCTATTATTCTCACCAGCATTATCCTGGGAGAGTGGACCATCTGCTAACTGACAAAGGAGTAAAGGCCGTGAAGAAGGGGGATTAAAAGATTGTATAGCTGTAGATGATATCACAGTTTTATGTACTGACGTAACTCCCAAACCTAAACAGGAGAAATTCACTTCTATGCCAAAATGGGAGTAAATTAGTCCCCTAAACAAAGTCAAAGAAGAAGAAGCTATTTTGACATTTTGTTCAAGCATAACCGATGGATTTATGGAATGTTTACATAAGTTGTCAGTCACACCTTTATAAAATACAGTATCTCCCATATCACCATAACATTATCCAGATATATTAATGTATTAATTTTTCCTAAGGCTTGAGAGTTAGGTGAAGAGGGTTTAAGAAATGAAGGTAAAATTATTGACTTTATTCAGCATATCTTTTGGTGAAGCCGTTCTGTCTCCAACTTCCAGATGATGGAGGGCTTGTAGTAGTTAGACTTTCTCCACTTTAACTGGCCATAATGTTGAAGGGGTTAAATTTAGGGTTTGAGGAGTTGAAATACATAATAAAAGTTAGGGTTAAGTTAAGGGAGTAGGAAATAAATTAGGTTTATTAAAATTTAGAAAGCCACTAATGTAACGTTTGTCTAGCCGAATCCAGCACCAAATGTTTGGTTAGATTTACAAGTAACCCCAGTCGCAGATGCAGATTTGGTAAAGCATTAGAAATCTACACGATTACCCTAGTCACCGTTGTCAGATTTTAAGGCCTAGGAATATCACTCCTTTATCTGCCCCTGGATCAACCAGATCTTTGATCTCATTCTGTCCAGCCTGAATTGTTCTGGTACACAAAAAGTGCTTTCATTGAAAAAGTGATTTCTTATAAATAGTATCATAAGTGCTTAAGTTGTACAAAGTGTTAAGGATTTTCTGTATGAAAATAACTAGTTTCCTATACATAAACGAACTCAAACAGAAAATTTATATCAAAAATAAACTAAAAAGACATTCACATAAATATATTGTGTACACATTAAATGTTATCTGCAGTGGGCTGCCTTGTGTTGGCTAGGATTGGCTCCAGCAAATCCCCGTGACCCTGTGGGTAGAATACAACAGGTTGATGGATGGATTGATTAAATGTTAAATGTCTGAATAAAGATAAGATACCATACACCAAGAGCTCTGGAGCCTAAAATAAAATCCTAGTTTTAAAAACTTAAAAACCTTTAAAAAGGCTATAAAAAAAAAACCAGAAAAAGCCAAGAATAACAAATATTCTGACCAGAAAGTAGAACCTCATCAAACAAGAATTCTGTTCCTAACATTTAGATTTTATCAAATTTTCATCAGAGAAATAGAATGTCTAACTGCTCCCTAGAAGCCATTTTTATATCTCCCTACAGGTAATTAGGTCACAGGTGGTCTAACTAGGTCAAAAGGTCAGAGGTCAAAAAAAGTTTAAAAGAAACATTTAAAAGAACATTTAAAAGAAAGTTTATTCTGCTCCCTCTTGAAATACTTTATTCCCAAAAAGTTTTTGTTAAAAATAAATATTGAATTTTGATCTTTAAAATAACAATCCTTTATTATTAAAAAATAACCACCAAAAACTACAAAGTCTTTTTTTCTAAAATCAAGGTCAAAGGTCAGAAAGAAAGAAGAAAAATAGAAAACTAAAAATTGGGGTTGGTCAATTCTACTTAAAGAAGGGAGTGTTTCCAAAAGAACATTTCTAAAAAAACCTATGCTATCTAATGATGGATTATCTTCATAGTGTATTTATACTTTCTCCCCTATTTGATTTCATTCTACTGTTTAAAATCATAATTTTTTCATCAATTAGATTCCTTTGTTTTTAAGCGGTAGAATGCAATTCGGGAACCGGGTAAGGTTAGGCTTAGGGTAGTGGATGATGCCATAAAGGCACGCACTGGCACTCTTGGTTCCCTAATTAAACTATCATTATTTTTTAGCTCTATTCCACCACCCCCTAAAATATAAATTAATTCTTAAATAGTGAATCAAATTAATTTTTTTAAAAAAGTTTATAAGTAATCTTAATAAAATTAAAAATATTAATAACAATTAAATCCATATTAATAAAATTAATCATAAATAATTCTAAAAACTTGTTCACTTACTAAACATGTTTTTAATTACCCAAACCCTCTCCCTGATCATTTAAATCAATAAAGAAAAAGAGAAAGAAAAAAGAAAGAAAGAAAATAATCCCTAAAGTTCCTTTCCCAATTCCTCCCGTATTATTTTTCATTCAATCCCATTGGAACCAGGTATTCAAATCTCTAATCCATTTATTTTCTGCCTTTAATCTTCTCATTTTATTCCAATTAGTCTGCTGCTCCAGTCCAAACATTACTAATTTCACTTCTGCAAAGTGAAGGTATAGAATTGCTTTTTCCTTTTGGTTCTTAAACAGTCTGAGATGTTGAACGAATCTTAACCGTAAAGCATTTTTAGTTTTCCCTATATAAACCATCCCACAGATGGAGCACTGTATCCCATATATGCAATTTTTATTGTAAATTTGGAAATTTTGGAAAATGGGTCTTTCCTTCTTTGTCAGATTATTAAAGATAACTTTTTATCTGACAAATGAGATCCTCCATGCAGTGTTAGTCTTACGTTTTTTTTGTTGGGCATTTGGCATGAACTAAAATATCCTTTAAATTTTTATGTCTGCTAAATGCAATAATTAATTGATATCTTTGTAACGGCTTATGGGTGTCCTGCGTCGCCATAAAATGAGAACACAAGACACCTACGACCCTTTTTGCCTGGTTTGAGTAGGTTATGACAACTGGAAATTTTTGTTTATGATAAGTAAGGGCAGTCTGCTCCGTCTGTGGGATTCCTGTCCATGTTTGATTCCCCTCCCCAATTCCCTGTTCCTGATCCGGAGTTCCAAGATAGTCCTCCCCATCCTCCTGTTCATCATCGTTGTCCTCCTGGCTCTGCACTCCACCTAAAATTTTAACATGACCGGGTTTTACAGTTCGGAGTTTTTAAGATTAGGCTTGGATAGGGTTAGCCCATATCTCCCTACATTAGCTTCTAGGGTTATCGTCTGATTCAGATTTATATCGGTAATCGAATTCTTAACCTTAGGGCTATTTACCCCTAAGTTTTTAAGGTTAGAGTTGGGTAGGGTTGGCCCCTACCTATCTAATTCAGCGCCTAGGGTTAAACTCTGATCTAGATTTACATCACTGATGGAATTATTAACCTTCGGGCTGCCTACCCCTGGGCTTTTAGGGTTAGGGTTGAGTAGGGGCTGTTCCTCTATTCTACTATTCACCCCAAAGGTTAGGTCATCTGGGGTTAGATTCCTGCCGGGGGTTAATGTTTTAACATCAGGGCTATAAGTCAGTGGGTTTTTAAGATTAGGGTTAATTAGGACATCTTGTTGTTGTTCTTTAAATTTTTAAGTTTAGCGTGGTTCAGGGTTTGTTCATAATTTAAATCCATTTCTAAAATCGAATACACCTGATTGGTAAAGGAAAGTAACTCTCTAAATTTAGAGTCAGGAATCCACATGTTTGTCAAAAAAGGATTAACAAGACAATATGGATATGTTATAAATGTTTTGAATCATTAACTTGTATTTCTTTTTTCCAAGGTTAAGTCAAGGACGGGCAAGTCCTGTTTGGCCTGTTGAACAGTTTAGCTGCTCTCTCCAGTGATCCTGAATCTGATATGCCGTAGTTCCTTTCCAATGACTCCTGCTGTCTTCTAATTCTATGTCTGATGGAAAAATATAATGCATCCAGAAATAACAACATTCACAGGTTTATGGATGGCATGAATTTCCTCTTGGGATTAATAAAGTATCTATCTATCTATCTATCTATCTATCTATCTATCTATCTATCTATCTATCTATCTATCTATCTTCATACACAGAAGGCAGGAGAAGAAACGCCAGGGGTTTGCTGATGTGGTGTTCTGTGTTCTGTGCCACGGTGACAATGCTGGAGCAGACATGACAAGACCTCAGCAGACAACTCAACGTGGACTTCATACTTTTGTATATTTTGTCCATTCAAAGCACCAAAGATACACTCAAAGAGGATGAAGACAAAGACCACCAAGAACATAATCTCATGTTTCTGACTACCGACCGGACCACACTGATCACCTGCTGACCACTGCTGATGGTCCAAGTGGCCCACATGCGGTGACTTCCCTGTCCAGTGTGACTTTGTGGTGTCTTCTGTCACCTCGTCACACTGAAAGACCTCAACATTTAACTGTCTAAAGATCCAAGGAAGCCAAAGCCTCCTGTGACGCTGCTCTACCATAAAGTGACAACAAGAGGAGGCTCCAGTGACACGACTGTCATTATCAACATGTTGTCATTGGGAATGTGACACCACAGACACGGCAATGAAAACACAAAACCTGAAAACTGAAATATGCGGTGAACAAAACGTGTGGCTGAGGGTCTGACTGCATTAAAAATTGTTGTTAAAATTATAATCAAACTTAGATTGTGTGACTCAAATGGACCTTAATGCTAAAATGAACAGAAAACAAGAAGAGCACTGAAGGATTTGGTCACTTTCTGATTCTATTCATGACCACCAGAGGGCGCCATTTATACATATTGATTTTATTTTTATTTTTTTATATCTTTAAATAGATACTTATGGAAAAATCAGCACATGTCATCAACAATAAAGACATTCCCATAATGCTGTGCTTTTGAACTGAAGACCCGCCTTTGGCTGTTCTTATATCATAAACTTTTGGCATTAAATTTTCAGCATCACAACAAACTACATGGGATTAGTAAAATATTCAAAAATCATTTCTGTGTTCGGATTCAGTGGGTTGGAAAATGGATGGATGGATGGATGGATGGATGGTGGTTAACAGGAACAACTGCATGACGTTACATGTAACGGTGCATTTGGATGGGCTTCCTCAAAGTCACACCTTGGCCGTATCACCTGTCACGCTTTGTTCTGCTGCTCATCATTTTCTTTATCACCTTTTTACTTTCTGGATGTAATAATCCAACATACAGTAACTTTTTTATTAAATTGTGTACAACCTGACAGCTTCTTCTTGCAAAATATTCTCCTCATCGTATTGGAAGCAAGAAAGGAGAAGATGAGCAAACATTCAAGTTCAGGTTTACTAACAAGTGTGCAGATTACAGGAAACTCTGACTTGTCTGCTTGACAAACATGAAACATCACGTTTACAGTTTCATTAACATGTAAGAAAGTCAAAGATACAAACAGTAAGACCCCCGACATGTGTGTGGTGTTGTGTGCAAACGAGAGCAGTGACTGTGATTAGTGAGAGGAAGAGCATGAAGATCACGCTGATGACACGAGTTTATCTACAACTCCAAAGTCACTCAGCAAATCTTCATCAGTGACGTCAACATTCATATTTATTAGTAGTAGTAGTAGTGGTCATAGTACTATTATTATTGTTATGTCAGAGGGGGACATTTTTGTACATTGGGTCATTCCATTTCCATGTAAACATTTATAACCCAGCAGATGAACAGGCAATAGGCTCCCATTGTTTGGACTGAGGCAAGAAGTTAAAAGGCAAATTTCCTGGGTTATCCTGTTACTGATTACTGTCATGGCTGTCTACAGGATATCGGTATTTGCTGTCTTGCAAAAGAATCACCGTTTTGAAGTTTTAACTGCTTAAACATACAAACAATATAACATCAGTTGACAGGAAGGGGAAACAGTGCAGTGTCAACATTGTATATGGTGGGGATGGTACGCTGCTGACCTTGACTCAGGACGTTGTGGGTCGGTGGGGGGAGTACTTCGAAGACCTCCTCAATCCCATTAACATGCCTTCCAATGATGAAGCAGAGCCTGGAGATTCAGAAGTGGGCTCCCCCATCTCTGGGACTGAGGTCACCGAGGTGGTCAAAAAACTCCTTGGTGGCAGGGCCCCGGGGGTGGATGAGATATGCCCGGAGTTCCTTAAGGCTCTGGATGTTGTAGGACTGTCTTGGTTGACACACCTCTGCAACATCGCATGGACATCAGGGACAGTGCCTCTGGATTGGCAGACCGGGGTGGTAGTCCCCCTCTTTAAGAAGGGGGATCGGAGGATGTGTTCCAACTACAGAGGGATCACACTCCTCAACCTCCCTGGAAAAGTCTATTCAGGGGTCCTGGAGAGGAGGGTCCGTCGGATAGTCGAGCCTCGGATTCAGGAGGAACAGTGTGGTTTTCGTCCTGGTCGCGGAACAGTGGACCAGCTCTACACCCTTAGCAGGGTCCTGGAGGGTGCATGGGAGTTTGCCCAACCAGTCTACATATGTTTTGTGGACTTAGAAAAGGCATTCGACCGTGTCCCTCGGGGAATCCTGTGGGGGGTACTCCGAGAGTATGGGGTACTGATAAGGGCTGTTCGGTCCCTGTACGATCGGTGCCAGAGCTTGGTCCGCATTGCCGGCAGTAAGTCGAACCCATTTCCAGTGAGAGTTGGACTCCACCAGGGCTGCCCTTTGTCACCGATTCTGTTCATAACTTTTATGGACAGAATTTCTAGGCACAGCCAGGGCGTTGACAGGGTCCGGTTTGGTGGGCTCAGGATTGGGTCACTGCTTTTTGCGGATGATGTTGTCCTGTTTGCTTCATCAGGCCGTGATCTTCAGCTCTCTCTGGATCGGTTCACAGCCGAGTGTGAAGCGGCTGGGATGAGAATCAGCACCTCCAAATCTGAGACCATGGTCCTCAACCGGAAAAGGGTGGAGTGCCCTCTCAGGGTTGGTAGCGAGATCCTGCCCCAAGTGGAGGAGTTCAAGTATCTCGGGGTCTTGTTCACGAGCGAGGGAAGAATGGAGCGTGAGATCGACAGGCGGATCGGTGCGGCATCCGCAGTAATGCGGGCGCTGCATCGGTCTGTCGTGTTGAAAAAGGAGCTGAGCCGCAAGGCGAAGCTCTCAATTTACCAGTCGATCTATGTTCCTACCCTCACCTATGGTCATGAGCTATGGGTAGTGACCGAAAGAACGAGATCGCGAATACAAGCGGCTGAAATGAGTTTCCTCCGCAGGGTTTCTGGGCTTTCCCTTAAAGATAGGGTGAGAAGCTCAGTCATCCGGGAGGGGCTCAGAGTAGACCCGCTGCTCCTCCGCATCGAGAGGAGTCAGACGAGGTGGCTCGGGCATCTGTGTCAGGATGCCTCCTGGACGCCTCCCTGGTGAGGTGTTCCGGGCACGTCTAACCGGGAGGAGGCCCCGGGGAAGACCCAGGACACGTTGGAGGGACTATGTCTCTCGACTGGCCTGGGAACGCCTTGGGATTCTCCTGGAAGAGCTAGAAGAAGTGGCCGGGGAGAGGGAAGTCTGGGCATCTCTGCTCAAGCTGCTGCCCCCGGATAAGCGGGAGACAATGGATGGATGGACAATATAACATTGTGATAACAGAAGTGCTCTTTCCTTGGAGAATGTTTGTATTTACCTGACTTGGAAATTAACATGTCTGACAATATTGATTTCTAATCAGCAGATCTGTACTCATTAATGGTTGGTAACAATACATTTTTGTTAACTTGTGCTTTCATTAATTGTTAAACCCAGGAAATTTAGATGTGCCATTGTTTAAACCGATTGTCCAGAACTGACAACGGCAGGGACTGAAGGAGATTTAAACTCCTGGGCAGGAGAAGGCAGAGGAGGGACGGTCCACTGAGAACGCTGCCAAGACGCTCGGACAGAGCACAGGGGCTCGTAGGCAGACGAGGGTACCTGGCTGGCACGACGTGAGGCACAAGGACTGCAACACTTACTTCCAGAGAGGACGAGACAGCTCCACAAGGGGATGCCAGTTGTGGGTCCAGCGAGAGAGGGAAGCCGCATGCAAGGACCAAACAAAGCAGGCAGACGAGAAATGAGGCGTGCCAAGGTCACAGCAACACAAGGAGCCCAGAGTGGAAAAAAAAGGAACGACGAAGAGACGCTGACAGGGATTCACCAATTTGACAAAACTTCTGTTGGGAAACGAGTGTCCGGTGAACAGAGTGCATCCGTGGACAGTTGAACGATGAAGTGCTGGGGTAACACAGTGCGCAAACTGGACTCTGCACCAATAAAGGTTGTATCCTCCAATTCTTGTTTTTAACAGACTTTTAGAGTGTGGACTGTATGCTTTCCTTTTTAAAAAAAAAGGAATTTCGTACCTGATATTGTTAGATTTTTTTGTTATGTTCAGTTATATCTTTTTAATTTACTATATTGTCTTGGGTAATAGAAGTT
The DNA here is from genome assembly GCF_900747795.2 of Erpetoichthys calabaricus. Classification (NCBI taxonomy): domain Eukaryota; kingdom Metazoa; phylum Chordata; class Cladistia; order Polypteriformes; family Polypteridae; genus Erpetoichthys; species Erpetoichthys calabaricus. The sequence continues at coordinate 2,674,224 of NC_041395.2, read as the reverse complement.
ACTGTTGCTTTTCCTGAAATTACTGTTGTGTCTTTCATTGTGTGTTTACTCACCGCCCAATTTAAAGAACCCTGTGTGATATTATCAGTAAATCTCAAGAGATCCCAGTCTCTTAATAAAACTGGGTGGCGTAGTCGGATATTTTAATGGTGTCTAAGTTAGATTACCTGTGAGTGTGAACAGACACCTGTCACAATTATTATTATTATTATTATTAAAGCCCCCAAGTGGCCCAGTGTCTCACAACTCCTAACATCAAATCCCAGCATGCTCAGCGTCTCTGAGCAGTTAGTGTGTACTCCTTGTGTCCACTTGACTTTTCTCCCAGTTCTCCCAGTCACACATCCCCTGGTAACTGGTAACACCAGACAAACACATTTGCAGCTCTGTGCCTGACTCTGTTTGAGTTCATTTATAAATTACAGACAAAGTGGTGTTTTTGAGTCTCACATACGCCTTCACACTCAAATGTACAATAAATAAACTGATTCAGACGAGGACTGGATTGAGTCTATGTTTGAGTTACATGTTATAGTTACATTTGATGACCACAAATTTGCCATTTTTAAAATGCACTGATTTGTTTGAAGTCGTCCATTTTTTAATTCTGTTTCTCCAGTTCTTTTGTCACGTCTAGCACTCTGTTCATGAATTAAACTTATTATTGTCATTTCTGTAACACACTCCGACTCTACCACTGCAGCAGACCACCTGTGTGTGTCACTGAAATAAGTCCATGACAAACATTTTAATCCAAAGGGACTTACAAATCTTGGCTGCCCTGTTGACTTACCTCATAAAATGGCCTCTGCTAAGTTGAATAATTCAAATTCAACTCTTCATCAGTTCTTCATTATTTGCTTTTATGATGACAACACGACTCTAATAAGTTTATTATCCGAGTGGATGACAAGGGTCAAATAATGTGGACCCCCATTCATGTCAGTCATGTCTGTGAATGCCAAGTCTGCTGGAGTTTCAGGACTGTGAGATGGACCCTCAGAGAAGTTCACGAGAAGCCATTTTATTACAGAGGACACCTCACTGATGTCAATGATTTATTTTTGTAATTCCTGCCTTTCTTTATTTTCATTTCTGTTTTATTTCATTTCATCACAAACTCATCTCAGTGTTGATGAACTTCTCAGCAGACTTACAGTGTTGTGTATTTCAGTCCATGTTTAACAATCTATACTAATTAATAAAAGGCAAAGCCCCCACTGACTGACTGACTGACTGACTGACTGACTGACTCATCACTAATTCTGCAACTTCCCGTGTAGGTGGAAGGCTGAAATTTGGCAGGCTGATTCCTTACAGCTTACTTACAAAAGTTAGGCAGGTTTCATTTCGAAATTCAACGCGTAATGGTCATAACTGGAACCTCTTTTCTCACAATATACTGTAATGGACGGCAGCTCGATGGCCGTGGGAGGAGGAGTTGAGTGTCACGTCATCACGCCTCCCACGTAATCACGTGAAAAGACTGTGAACGAAGTAGGAAGAAATGAAGGAGGAGCCGCAAACAGCGAAGAACAAAAAATTCATTAAACAATTGAGAAGGGAGCGAAACAATAAGAAGCGAGCGAGTAAAGCATACAAGCATCTTCATAAGGGAAACAAAGCACGGTGTAACACGTAAGTTTAAATTAAGTTTATAGAAACGCTTCCGCTGCGGATTGCAATAACATATTCGCGAGATAAAAGTTTAATGAGAAGACACGAGGTAGAAATGAACCACACGCCGTAGCGCAACATTAGGGGCTTCACCTCTGGCGCTGACGTTCGAGATTCGATTCCCGAGAGCGGATGCAGTGAGTGTGTACGCCTGATGAGTCCAGAATTAGGGAGAAACACGTGTCGCATACTCTTTGCATTATTTGAAAGTAAACTATTAAAACCATTCTATGATCTGCTTCTCGCAACTGAAAGAAGGCACATGGTGGATGTTAGCCGACTTGCTGACCGCAACGTTAGGGGCTTCAACTCTGGCGCCGCAAACAGCGAAGAACAAAAAATTCATTAAACAATTGAGAAGGGAGCGAAACAATAAGAAGCGAGCGAGTGAAGCATACAAGCATCTTCATAAGGGAAAAAAGCACGGTGTAAGACGTAAGTTTAAATTAAGTTTATAGGAAACACTCCCGCTGCGGATTGCAATAACATATTCGCGAGATAAAAGTTTAATGAGAAGACACGAGGTATAAACGAACCACACGCCATAGCACAACGTTAGGGGCTTCACCTGTGGCGCTGACGATAGAGATTCGATTCCGGAGAGGGGATGCAGTGAGTGTGTACGCCTGATGAGCCCAGAATTAGGGAGAAACACATGTCGCATACTCTTTGCATTATTTGAAAGTAAACTATTAAAACCATTCTATGATCTGCTTCTGGGAACACAAAGAGGGCACGTGGCGGACGTAATGCGACTTGCTGACAAACCACAAGCGTGACCTGGCAGGTAACCACCCATACAATCAGATTGTGATTCAGAGAACGAATGCCATGAATGTAATTACCACGATCTACATACTGTCAAATAAACGAAACACACGCCGTAGCGCGACAGCTGTGAAAAGGGAGCTTCACAAAAAAACAGATCCTTAACAAATTGTTATTGGTATATTTTCGATCCGTTTAAAAAGGTTTTCTTTTCTTCTTAATAAAAAATTAAAAGCCGCAACGAAGCACGAGAATTTGGCTATATATATCTGCTTCTCGCAATTAAAAGAGGGCACGTAGCGGATGTTAGACGACCATGCATAAGCGTTACCTGCCAGGTAACCACCCATACAATCAGATTGTGATTCAGACTAGGAATGCAATGAATGTAATTACCCCGATCTACATACAAGGCGAAAGTCTTGCAACATTCAAAGATGATGGTTTGGGATAAGTACACCATGGAACATAAAAGAGCTTATGAAGCCTTGAACCGAAAAAAGCAAGATCTCAGAGATCGTAAAAAAAAAAAAAAGGAGGTAATGTCGTTTTACTCGCTGTAGATTTTAGTCAAACATTACCAGTTATTCCACGAGGGAGACAAGCAGATGAACTCAACGCGTGTTTAAAATCCATGCTTCTCCCACGGTCAGTTATATGTCACGTGTTCTCGGGTAGGTACACCAAAAAATGTATACATTTAAGCATGTAATGGGCAAACAAAAAATGAGGTATACCCGAAGGCACTGCAGTAGTACTCAATGTAAGTTTACTTCTTAAATGTTAATGTTTTACTGTTTAATAATTTATACGCTTCTTATATGTTGTTCAAATTCTTTTATCAAAATACCAGTGACAGCGCAATGCACGATAACATGGAGTGAATACACCATACGCATCCGCCCACGGCCGCCCTGGTGTGCGCAGATAGGAGTTGATTCTACAATAAAATAAAATAAAGATAAAAAGAGTAATACAATCATCACCCATAAAGCGGATAGCAGATGTGATGTACTATATGTGTACCAGATTTCAAGTCAATAGTTGAAACGGTTTGCGAGCTACAGGTGATTTAAAATCCTGGACAGACAAACGAATAGCCACAGTAGCAAATTATAGAAGAAGATTTTACTGTTTAATAATTTATATTTATATGAAATGTGCTTCTTATATATTACTTCATATTCTCATATGATAATGATGTTAATGTTGTTTATATTGATTTCTATGTTATTGTAAGTGCATGTATGTGTGTATATGTATGTATGTATGTATGTATGTATGTATGTGTATATATATATATATATATATATATATATATATATATATATATATATAAAATATATGTGTATATGTATATATAATATATGTATATATATATGTAATATAGATCTGTATATGTCTGTATATGTATATATATATATATATATATATATATATATATATATAATATATGTGTATATGTGTATATATATATATATATATAATACAGCAACACTCATAACAATGCCAACACAATTACATTGACAATCATGTTACATTATTTTTAAAATGTTTCCTTTACTTTTTCATAACCTCTTTAACACACTACTTCTCCGCTGCGAAGCGCGGGTATTTTGCTAGTAGAAGTATGTAACGCTAGATAGGAATTCATGTTTGTCTGACTGGTGGTCTCGTAGTAGCACACTGATTGGTGGTCCGGCCTTCAGCTCTGGTGTCGTAGGTTGGTTCTTATCCGTGTTGCCCCCTCTACATTTGCTCAGTCCCTGTGACCCTGAATTAGATAAGCGAGTTACAAAACGGATGGTGGTCTCAATATTCAGCTTCTCAGATTTCTTCTGCTCAGATCACACTCTTCATGTCCTCTCAGTCTTTTAATGTCACAAAGTGGGCACCTCAGGGTCATCAGGACTGACCACCAGCAAGTGATGTCACACAAAGACTGAAGAACACCAATCCAGTACTGTGGAGAACATAACCATCTTTGTTGAATTCCTCTTTGAATGTCAAATTAAAGACGCACACTCAGGATTTCTGTTCATTCTCAGACCCTCAGATCAAATTATAAAGATTCACATTTGATTATGGTGCCGACGCTTTGATCCGACGCCATTTAAAAATCCCAAGTGTTCAGTCCTGATGTCTCATTAAACACAGAAATCCTGAAAATGAAAATCAGACGAGCAGCAAACAGCAGGACACCTCAGGGGGGCTTTGAGTTCGGTGGTCTGAATGTTAAAGAAAGTCTCCATCGGCTTTGTGCTGCTCTGACCTGACACAGAGATGGACAGACGACATTAATACTGAGGGGTCAGTGTGTGCGCAGGGGGCAGATGACCAGAGGGGCCGCGTTTTTACCACCGTCATTAAGTTCAGGACAGAAGTACGGATAGAGGGGCTCAGTGAAGGAGTCTGTGAAGGTGTACAGGTGAGAGCGGGACTGGGCATTGTAAAAGGAGACCTGACCTTCATCATAGTCCAGAAAGACCCCCACTGTCTGGGGCTTCACTCTCAGGGGGAGGTGGAGAGGACAGTCAGTGTTAGCCGCGTACTCGTTCTCATTCCTCAGGCACACAGTCCAGTATCCATTATATGGGCTCAGTGTAATCCCCTCCTTCCTGTTGACCGACTCTCTGGCGACTCATAAAGTCCACTTAGTCTTCCCCCCGACCTCCACCTCCAAGTAGTGTCTCCCTGACGTGAATCCTTCTCTGGCCAGGACAATAACAATGTGGCCAAACCTCTTTGGACTGTCCATCACTCTCTGTCGTGTGTCTGTCTGTCTCACTTCTTTCCCGTCTTCAGACACAATGAGATATGGATCTGCAGTCTCAGGGTCAAAAGTGACATCAGCTTAGGAGAAGAAAGCAGAAAAGAGGAAGACGTCAGGAAATCAGGGGACTTGAGGAAGACAACAACACATTTACACTCCTTGAAGGACCTGAACATTAAAAAGACAAAGACGTCAAACAGTTCGTGTTCAGTTCTCACCTTTGAGTTTTTATTTTTACAAACCAAAGCCCACCAAGCCCCTCATATGTCTATTTGTGTCACTGCTCGGCCCCCCTGTGTAGTCTCACCTCTGACCTCCTCCACTCCGCCTGTCTGCCATTTTATCTTCATTTAACTCTAAAGAGCCTGATCACCACGCTGTGACCTCAACAGCACAAGAACTGTGACATTTTAATAAAAGACGAATCACACAGCGAGGATTTGTTAAAGACACAAACAAGAAGACCACCAGTGAGGCCTGGCACTCGTTCACAGACTCACCAGCAGCTCTCAGACTTGTCGTCACTAACCTGAGGGTCTCATGTCCCCCCTGGCCTGTTGTCCTCCTGTTCCTGTCATTCCTGTCCACTTTGATTCATTTTGTGCTGCTCTTCTCTGCTCTGTCGGTCATTCTGTCACTTTTCTCGTCCTTACACTGCGTTTGTGGCCTTTTATTTAGCAGACCCCCCATTTTATGTTTCTCAGTTCCTTGTCAGAAGTGACAACGGGGGGCACTGAATTTATGACACTGACTCTAACAACACAAGATGGCCGCCTGTCAGTGATGAGGATGAACTCAAATACACAAGTGTCACAAGTCATCAGTCAGCAGGGACACCGTGTGACCGGTCAGTACAGGTGAGGGGGGCTTTAATAAGGAGAGGGGGGCCGAGAGGACATACAAGGTGACAACAAAGGACAGGACAGCAGTACAAAACACAAAGTGGCACTAAAGAGGGGACAGCACTGGACACTGAGGGGCCTGAGAATGGACAGCGGGCCCTGTGAGGACTCAGCAGCACTCAGTTTACTTTAAAAAGTGCAAACGTTGTGAGTGAAAACCTCAAGTGTGTCCTCAGTGTTGTCATCTCACAAATACTTCAACATCGACATGCTGGAAATGTAGGAAATTCATGGTGGGCCTGAGAAAGGGTCTGCACTGAAACACAAGAGGGTCCTAAGTGACAGAAGGGATATCATGGAGTCTTTAAGTAGCAGGATTAGTGACAATGACACGCAGTGCTAATCGGTACGAGACCACCGAATCAAAATGACCTTCTGAGAATAAAGTCTACAAGACAAACTAGTGTCCTTTGTACCGAGGAAGACATCTGAGGAGTTCTGTCTGCACGAGGAGGGTCCGGTCTTTAGTTCTGTCTTTACTGACTTGTCTGATGTTCTTGGAACACAAAATAAAGTAATGTCCGCCTGCCAAGGAGAATCCAACTATTAATGACAGAGGATTATTTAGGGAACTTCATAGGAATAAGATAACTAGCGATATTCAAAGAGACCACCAGGGGGCAGTAGAGGCTGAGGTCTTCCTGTTCCTTAACTAGCAGCTCATCTGCCTTTAAACACACAGAACAAGCAGCCATCCATTGTCATAACCTGCTTATCCAGGGCAGAGTCAAGGGGCTGATGGAGCCGATCACAGCAGACATCAGGGCAAGGCAGGTGCAACCCATGGACGGGACGCCAGTCCATCAACGGGCAAACACTCAGACACACATCAGGGCTAACTGAGCGTCACCGGACCACCTGACCTGCATGTCTTTGAAGCACACGGAGGAGACCCACACAGTCACAGGCAAAACATGCAAACTCCACACAAGGAGCCCCCAGGATGTGAACCCCAGTGTCCTTACTGAGAGACAGCAGCGCTACCACTGTGTCACCATGTCACCCACACAGAGGGACCTCAGCCATTAACTCAGACCTGGGGGACAGTCACAGAGCTCACAAGGTGCTGCTTCTCATGGTCATGAAGGTGACACATTTAACATGAAGACACAAAGACTATGACACAGAAAATGAGAATTTCATCCTAAGGTCACGACTGGCTTATCAACCGTACCTGCTGAGCTGCATATTCTCCTCCATTCTGTAAAATAATAAATAAAGAAATAAACTTAATGAGTCCAATAAAGAGTGAGACTTGAGAGACACCCAGAGACCCCCAGTTCAAATATCGTACCTGCATTTGTGACGCGTTGTGACTTTTCTGTAGAAGAAGAGAGCTGCGTTACTGAGTGAATAATCAGGTGGGTCAACTTAAAACATCATCTCTTCAGTTCTCACTCATAACTTTCATTTACTTTCATTTTCCTCTTCTGAAGTCTTAAAATATCTTTACATTTCAAGTGTCCTTTCATAAAGACCCCTTATAATAGACAGCAGAACAATGGACATGACAATAGCTGGAGTGCCAAACACAGACTGAAAATGGATTTGCAGAATTAACAGCCTACTGGCCTTTGGCTTTGAATCTGCGTGACGTCTGATGAAGAAGGAACAGAATTATTGATGTTTATTAGGAGTGGAGGTCCTAGCAGTGAGACTTCTGACCGTGTTCTGGTGACCACAGAAATGAACGCTGCAGGTGTAAATCAGTGTGACTGCAATACAATAAGACACGTGCCAGAAGACCCTCGTCTTTACCAGTTTGTCTCCTACTTATGGCCTTGCTATTTGTCTTCTGCATTGTCAGTTCAAATGGCTCCTCAGTGCCAACTGTCTGAGTGTCGGTGACCAGAAACAAACTGCTGTGTGAACTGAGAAACCAGAGTGACAGTGGAGGACTGAATCTCTATCAGGTGACATGTGATGCCCACTTCACAGGGTCCTGTTCACTCTTAGGGGTTTACAGTTAAAACCACCAATGTGGTGAATCCAAATGTGAGGACAGAAATCCAAATGTTTAATAATCAGACTGAGTGGAACAGACGGAGCTTTAGAATAAAAACAACAGCAAACAAAGGATAAGGAGGACTCGTGTGTTGTGTCCAGTACTACTGAGGTAGGGTCTGAGCCCCAGGACCCTCAAACTGCATTAATCTGATAGATGGACCAACGATAAGAAGAGTGGACTAAAATAAAAGAAGAAGATGAGAAGAAAACACAAGGTGGCACCTTACTGAGTGGGCGTAAATAAGATAGGAGAGGACAGCACAGTGGGCACCTCAGGGTGAGAGGAGGACAGTGTGTGTGTGTGTAAGCTAAGAACGTTCAAACAGTTATTATCAAATCCTGATTAATCCTGATTGATTTCCAGCACTAATGTTTCACGTTCTTATTGTATCCCTTGAATTACTAAACTCTCTCCCTCCATTTAAATCTTGAACAGTTTTATTTTGCATTTTAATACAAAGAAGAAAAATCTTTTCTTACCAATTTCCTTGTGCAGGAACCATATAGGAAGGAATCCAACTGTGGACAAAAAGAGAAGAACAAAGTGAACATCAGAGAGGTGTGAAAGAACCAGGGGGCAAGTGGGAACACAATACAGTCCCGGGTTCAAACAAAGGATGATTTATTACCCACAATACCTCAGTATAATCACAAAAGCTCCCGTTATCGCTCCACAATCACTTCTCTCCTTTCACCACACAGACCTCCTCCAGTTGAGTGTTGCTCATCTTCCTCACAGCTCTGACCTGCCTGGACAAGAGAGTGCAGCCCCATTTATTGAGGACCCGGGAATACTTCCAGTGCCAGGACTGTCACTTGTTGGAAGTACTTCCGGGTCATATGGAAATCCAATATAACAGGCAGTGCATCTCCCTGCAGCGCCCTCTTGCGGCATCCATGGACCCTAGCAGGGCTGTGCTGCTGGATTACAACTCCCAGCATCCCGTGCTCGTTCCTAAATGTGTAATAAACACCCCTCAGAGACAGTCCTTCCTTGCCCTCTTTTATCCCAACCAGAAAAGGTGTTAAGCATATGTCCAGTTGGGACGCCTGTCAATTTGTATGGGGCTTCAAGCCCGGGTAAAAAATTGTCCCCTTTGGCTGTGATATCCATCCATCCATTAGGGAAGCCTTGACTGGGTGTGACATTTTGGCCGGGATGCCTATCTGTTCACTCGGGGCCTCCAGTCTGAGTAAGGGATCTTCCCAACTCCTTGCTGCAATGCCTGTCCATCCCATGTGCCACCTACAGAGGAAACGTGGGGCTGACAACACCAGTCTTTCCATTTGTGTCTTGACCTGCCAACAGGCATGCCTCAGGGGAATATTTATATATGTATCTATAGTAAATGTCATAAAGCATGGAGCAGCATCGCAGTTGGAATGAAGGCTGATCCTTTGCCAAGCAGGGAGGCTGTAATAAAAGGATGTGCAAACTGGCCAGGATGGCTTTCGGTTCTTGTCTGGATGGGGTGGAGATTTAAGAGATGGACTGGATGAATTTTTATATCAAGGACAATATGGCCTCCAGAACAAGAGATGACAGTGTTCCTCTGGCTCACTCCCTGTTTTAACACCCACATGGTTTCCTAGGACTTGTAATTCAGAAGATCAACCCTCACCGGGTTTATGTGTGCCACCATAGGCCACTTCCAGAGAAGAACCTGCCTGTTTTATGCAACATCTATATGGCCCAGAAGTTTTTCCAGAATGCAATGGCATGACACCAGAAGTACACCTGGATCCAACATAAACAAACATCTCCCTTCACTCGGAGAGTCAGAGTCAGGAGAAAGAGGACGACCCTCACTAAGAAGAAGCAGAAGGAGATGACACAGTGCTTACGAGGGTTGTCTGGGTTCCGCGCGCAATTTTATCGTTTGTCGAGTGTCAGCCTGTCAAAACCTGTTCTGCTGTGTAGAGGGATTATTCAAGTGGTTGCATGTTTTTGTTCAGATGTTTTGCTCCCTCTCTTCCTTCAGAATGAACACGAGAAGCAAACGAACTGAGAGTGCGCAGCCGGCGCTAGCGGCGAAGCTCCCGACTCCGTGCGTGCGTGACTTTCGAGTGATGATTTTTTACGACTTTTCTGATGGTTTAATCCGCTCGGGGGAATGCACCATGTTTGCCATCTTTTTCAACATCGATGGCATTGTCGCGTCAATTCCGCTGATGGAGAGGAAAACTGTGACCTCTGAGTGGCACACCACTCAGTGCCTGCCTGACGTTTTTTCTGCGATGGCTAGAGGCTGGTCCAAGAACTTGCGAACGCACTTTTTGCTTCATGACAATGCGCCAGCCCACACGGCTAATGCGACGAAGCATTTCATTGAAGACAGTGGTGTCAAAGTTTTGAACCCGCCACCCTACTCGCCTGATCTTGCACCATGTGACTTTTGGCTCTTCCCGAAGGTGACAGAACCCCTGTGAGGTTACAACTTCGAAACTCGAGAGGAACTGATTGCAGCTGTCAAAGAACAGCTGGACAACCTCCCAAAGACAGCCTTTCGCGAGTGTTTTGCGGCATGGGTCAGAAGAGCCCAAAAGTGCATTGATGTTGGCGGTGAATACTTGGAAAAAGTTTAAAAAGGATTGAAGTACATGAGAAAAAATAGAAAAAAAAATCCTTGGCTACTTATTTCGAGTGATTCCGCACGGAACCCAGACAACCCTCGTATTTGGTGTATTGTTAGATGTAACTGTTTTGAGGGGTTGTCATGTAATAAAACAATGTGATCTTCTCCTGGGTTGGTGTCTGCGAAGGTTGTATCTGGTGTTCAGAGTTTTGGGGCATAAAACATACAGCAATATGTCTGCTTCTGAGTTTGACAAGTGACATTTTCACAAGTAAAGACTTTTCTGGTGACAGAGTTTGCACTTTTCTTAGTCTACATGAAGATCACACCATAATCACACCACACATTATAAATACGAGTGTTACTGTTATGGGAAATGATGGTTGTTATGTGTATCGTTGTTATGCAGATGACACTCAAATCCATTTTGGAGTAAAACCTTCATGTACTTCCACCTCTACTCTCCTCACCACTTTTCTCCATGAAACAATGTTATAGCTGCAAAACAATCTGCATCAATTAAATTGTTTCAAGATTGAGGTTCCTTTAATAAATCTTCCTTCCTCTGCACAAAAAAATAATTCATTTTAGTTTATCTGTTGATAGAATTCTGGTATCACCTACCATTAATGTCCGTTACCTTGGAGTTATTTCTGACAGTGAGTTCACATTTGATGCACACATTAAAAACATTACCAAAATGTACTTCTTTCATCTGCACAGGATTGTAAGACCCCAAACACTTCTGTCACTAAGTGCCTCTGAATAGATTATTCACGTCTTCATCTAAGGCCCTTCATTGTTTAGATTATTGTAATGTTCATCTCTTTGATCTACCAGAAAATTCTTTTTGGAAGCTCCAGTCTGTGCAAAACTGTGCTGCTCAGACTCGCACCCACACATCACTGAACCATCACATCACCCCTGTACTGGCATCACTGCACTGGCTCTCTGTTCATGAACACAAAGCCTAAAACACAATGCCGTCCATGGAACAGCCTCTCGTCACATCTGTCACCTCGTCAGACCCTCCGTTCCCTCGCACTCTGCTCCATTCTGCTGGTTCAATATTACAAATAAAATGTATTATTATTATTATTATTATTAAGTGAACATGGTGGCACAGAGGTTGGCACTGCCTCCCAGCCCAGTCAGTGTGTGGGTTGAGCCTGGATGCTTCTCCGATGTCAACATGTTTTTTTCCACTGTCCATTTTAAAGAAGAACAGTAAATAAGTTAAGAGTATTAGTGTGTGTGTGTGTGTGTGCGTGTGTGTGTGTGTGTGTGAGTGAGTCCAGACACAGACTGGCACCCCAAAAATGGATTTCTACAGTCGTGTGTCTGCTCTCTGCTACCATAAATTGGAATCCGAAAACAGGTGAATAAATGAATTTTAGATTCAAAATCATAAAAGTAATTTTATAAACTATTTATTTTTGATTGTTTTTGGTTTCCTTCCCTATTCACACATAAAGCACCAACATAACAGAGACAAAGAAGACTTCACTGAAAGTGGTGGGCCACATTGGCTCAATGCTGACCATTTTCAAATCGTCTCCTCTTCACATTCAGGCTGGCTGGCCTGATCTCCCGTCTGAGAATTTCCTGACCAGTTCACATTTATTCAGTCACACCAAGGCCTTCACTAATTTAACAGCTCAGATATGCATGGACTCTGAAGACCACTGAGAAGCCACCTCACCATCACAGGAGACAGATGAGCAGTGGCCAAGTAGAAAGAGGTAAATCAGCACAAGTCGAGCTCATCAGACCAGTCCTTGAGCAGAAGTGTCTCATATCTATGGCCCTGTGCTGACTCACGACTAGAGAGAGGAGTAAATGTGTAATGGAGGAGCCATTTGGCACTCAGCGCACACGTGACATTAGGTTTGTCAGCCCACAGCACTCAAACTCCAGTTCAGCTCCTGGTATGATGTCTCCAGTGGACAGTCTGTATGTCCTTCCATTGTCAGAGTGGATTTCCAATGTGGACTCCTACAGTCGCTAACTGTGAATTGTGTGATCAAAATACAAACTGACTGACACGTCTCACGATTCACCGATGACAGTAAAAGCAACAAAGGAACTGAAATCAAACTGAGACTAAATTAGAGAACAGCACATTTAGAATTGTACTCACCTATTGAATCATATCTGGTGTTTGTTTCTATGGAAGACAAAAAAGAATATAAAGATGAATTATTTATGAATAACTTTACCATTTACTGAGCAGTCTGTCTGTTCTAATGTCAATGTGAGATCTTCTGTCCTCACCTCTCATTCTTCTCCATTGAATGACCAGCAGGGGAGTCGCAAGCAAGCAAAGAACCAACAAGACACAGAAAGCCACCAACCAGCCAGAGACCCCTGGGGAGAAACCTGCAAAATGAGGGGATGACGTGTGAGTCTGTGAGACAGGAATGAGTTTCAGGTGAGGAAAACACAGAAGAATCCATCAAGTGGGACTCCTTTCCTATCCTGTATCTCACCTCCATTAATGTCCACTCAGTGTCATTCTCCACCAGTGTTTGTCTCTTAAGTCTTTTACTCTACATGTTTACTTTTCATTTCTTTGAATCATGGGCACAGATTTAGGGGTCCATTCCTAGACTGAGTCACAGTTGAATTTTCTGTCTCTCTGCTAGCCAACTGTACCTGACACTGTAGATTTATTCATGCGTGTGTGTGGTGGTATCTGACTGTTCCATCTCTTATTCATATTTCATTTCCACTTATGGATCTTTTCCTTTTTCTTGTATATGGCACATCATTTAACACAAAATTGATTATTAAGTTGAATTTTGAAAGCACACATTTAACCCTTTAACCGCCAACTCCCTAAATATTCCCCACGCCAGGTGAAATCTGAACAATTTTCGTTTTTTTACTTTTTTACATTTTTTTTACATTTTTTACATTTATTCAAGCAGTATTGACCACTAAATGTTGTGCAAGTTCTAGAAATGGGCAAACACATAATAAAACACAAAATGTACCTTTTCTCAGGCTTCTGGATTTATTGTCAACTACAAAAACGGAACAGTCAAAAGTAATTCAAAAGTCAAAAGTAGTTCAGTCAATCATAGTTTCATTCCCAGTATTTGAGTTTGCTGTGCCACAGGCCAAAGCAGGGAACTGCACAAAGTCCTGGATTGCTGGGACACTTTGAGCAGAAGGTCTTGACGTCTCTACGCTGACCCTTCTTTGAACAGACATGACAGCGTTTTTCTGAAAGTCCAAAGACCTTACATTCATCTGGCAACACTGCTGAAATACTACTCATAGGATCCTCTTTGCCAGTGTATACACGAAATCTATAAATGTAACCTGAATTCTCAGCTAAGCAAAACATCTTGATACCAAACCGTGCCCTTTTCAATGGTAGATACTGTCGAAACTGTAAGCGGCCCTTCCACAACAATAAACTTTCATCAACTGCAACTGACGGTCCTGGCATGTAGGGCAACTGAAATGCTTCAAATAAATGGTCAATCAAAGGATGTAGCTTGAACAAGTGGTCGCAGTTTGGATCTTTCTTATCTGGCTCGTTTCTGTTGTCATTCAAATGAAAGAATTTCAGCAGCAAAGAGAATCGGTTACGTGTCATGACAGCTGCAAAAATAGGTGTTGCATACATAGGATCTGTAGACCAGTACATCTCAATATCTGGTTTTCTGATTATTCCCATCAACATCAAAATCCCAATGAATTTTTTCATTTCGTTTTCATCAGTGTCAAACCAAGCACGAACACGGGAATGTGGAGGTAAATTGGGATTTTTCTCAATAAACTGTGCTGCATACAGATTTGTCTGATGAACAAAATGTCTGATCAAATCAGGTGACACAAACAGCTCATAAAACTGCTCAGCAGTGTAATTGTTTACATCAACAGTAAAGCCACACGTTCCCTCAAACGAATGCAGAAAAGGTAGTTCACCACGGGCAGCAGCCCAGCTGAGATGCTGGGGATACACCCACTCATCGCCGTCATCCGATGCGTCTTTATTCACAGTATCATGCAGCGCACGTTGCTGCTCATCACTGTCGCTAAAATCTTCTTCAGAACTGCTACAATCATGATCAGAATTATTGTCCAAAATCGCCTGCAAAACCTCACTTGAAGTCAGTTTACGTTTCGCCATATTCACAGCTGTTACATGCGAATCACGTCACATGACAGGCCAAAACAACCACAGACTTGTCGAAATACAACGTAGTAATAATACCCATGCCAAACTGTCAGATATACTACTTGCCAGGCATTCATATAACCACAGGCAAATGTGCCGGATAATTCCGGCAGTATGGCATTAGCAATAAAACAACGGTGCCGGATATATCCGGCAGAGGGCGGTTAAGGGGTTAAGAGGAGCCTCCTACAACCCCAAGACATGCCTGTTGTGTTAAGTGTCCATTCTGAATTAGCCCTGTGTGTGTGTGAGTGGGCCCTGTGCCCAGTGCTGCTGGGGTCGGCTCCATCACCCACAACCCTGAACTGGATTAAGCCTGTTTGTCAATGTTATGGTTCATGTTTCTGAGAAGTAGAATGTGGAGTGACTCACTCAGGGTCACACAGGGAGTCAGGGCTCAGGATTGTGGGTCACAAGTACAAAGCCATGACCAGAAGACACCGTCCTGTCACTGTGTGTCACCCTCTCTATCACATTGTAACAGACCCTCGGGCAGCATGTCCCCAACCAGAGATAATCCAAAGGGGTCTGCACTGTTTACTTGTTCTACCATTTGTATAATAATAACATGATTTTATTATAAAACATGTTAGGTGAGTCACAATAGTAAAGGAAAATGGGTCTTATGACAGGAAAGACACTTTAGTGGTTGTTCTTCACCATCATAATTCGAAATGCTCACCATAATTAAAATATGTTTTACTCTTTCATTTTTTATTTTAAGTATTTTCCAAATTTTCCACAAATTCATTAAATGGAAGCCTAGCTTTGTAGGTTGATCTACAAATTTGTAAAATTTGTAAACTTTTCTGTAAAATTCTGTGTAAAAATGGAGCATTGACCAAATGACATGCTGCTAATACCACACTATTCAATGACGTACTGTAGACATTGAGTGCCAGTCTGGCTTTGGTGCTTTACTTCTTATCAGACAGCTGAACACGTTGTACTCCTCCTTCACCGGGAGGACGCTGCTCACTTTCAGAAGATCCTCGGAGTCCCACTCTGATTTTATTGTGGACTGTGACGTCACATCCGCTCCATTCATGTCCCTCCAGGTGACTTCTGGTTGGGGGTTCCACTTCTCAGTACTGCACTCCAGTCGGGTCTTTTGGCCTACAGTGGAGCTCATAGAAGTGGAGGGCTGAGCACCTAAAACTAATGAAACACAAAAGAGTGGAAGATCAGTGAAGAGAAGAAGAAGCACCTTAACATCAGCTAACATGACATACGGTTATGAATGAACTGCTGAAATAAAATCATTTGATTACAATGAACACATTCTGTGTTTGGTATGTAGGCTTCAATTTTATTGTGTTTGACTTGTGTCAGATTATTTTGTTTATTGCTAATATTTAATGAAACTTGACCGAGTGTCAGTTTGAAATGTTTGGGGTGGTTGATAAAGAATGGAGCCAACTGAGGTTAGGGGTCAGATTTGGGGACTATGAGGACATTCCTTCACACTCATAGATAAAGAGACCAGCTATTAAAATACGGAAATCCACACGGGACAGACCAGACCAGAAGAGTTTTTCAGCTCAACACTCCCACAAACATGAAGAGCAGCGTCTTTGATTTCTGGATTCCAGTTCTTTGGTATGCTGTCTGTGCTGGGAGGCAGGAGCTGCTCATTATTCTTAAGTGACCTGTAGTCCCATTTGCTCTGCCACTTGATGTCCCACTTGTTCAAGCCTGCCAGATGGTGTCCAGCATCATGTTTTAGTCAGGGTCTCAATGCTGCTTTAGGTGGTGTTTAGTCAACTGTGATCTTTTGGTGATTCTTTAAATATTATAATTGTGTACATTTGATTGTTTTTGTTCTTATGTATGTTATGTTTTGAACCTTTCGCTGTTTATTATTTATGTGTTTTATTTTACCGTATTTAGTGTGGAATATGACCCGGACACAGGCAGGCGGACACCGTAGGTTCAACAACAACAACATTTAGTAATATAGCACATTTTAATACAAAAAAGGTAGCTCAAAGTGCTTTACATAATGAAGAAAAGAAAAATAAAAGGCAAAGTAAGAAATTAAACTAAGACAACATTAGTTGACATAGAAAAGGAGTAAGGTCTGATGGCCAGGGGGGACAGAAAAAACAAAAAAAAACTCCAGAAAGCTGGAGAAAAAAATAAAATCTGCAGGGGGCCACGAGACCACCCAGTCCCCTCAAAAACCTAACACACGTTTATTCATATTTACATATTTACTCTCATCCCCAAAGTCCAGGCCTTTCCATACTGCCTCCCTTCAGGTCCTCCTCCACTCCTCTCCTCCCAAGCTCAGCCCTTCTCCTCTCCCGACTCCAGCCATCAAATGGAGGGAGGTGGCCCCTTTTAAACCCACCCGGACGTGCTCCAGGTGCCTCCCAATGAGCGCCTGCCGACACTTCCGGATGTGGCAGAAGTGCTGAGGGCCAGGATTCTTCAGGCATCGGGGCGCCCCCTGGCAGTGACCACGGGCCCCTATAGGGTTGAGCTTCAAAGCTCCTTTCCCATGGTCCCCAAAGCCACCAGGGCAGTGGCTTGTGGTCTGGAGGAGCCCCCAGCTGCTCGCCAAATTAGTTATACACCAGCGGCACGGTGGCGCAGTGGTAGTGCTGCTGCCTCGCAGTTAGGAGACCTGGGTTCACTTCCCGGGTCCTCCCTGTGTGGAGTTTGCATGTTCTCCCCGTGTTTGCGTGGATTTCCTCTCACAGTCCAAAGACTTGCAGGTTAGGTGCGTTGGCCATCCTAAATTGTCCCTGGTGTGTGTGCTTGATGTGTGTGTGTGTACCCTGTGGTGGGCTAGCGCCCTGCCCGGGAATTGTGTCCTGCCTTGTGTTGGCTGGGATTGGCTCCAGCAGACCCCCGTGACTCTGTAGTTAGGATATAGCAGGTTGGAGGGTGGATGGATGGATAGTTATACACCCTGTTACCTTTATGTAGTTTCAGGGGCTGTAGAACTATCCCAAAATGACGTTATTTGTATCACATGTTAGTTTATCCAAGCTTTACTTGTAGTTTTTGGTATTTTTGCATTTTATTCTGGTTTACCAACTTTTATTTTATTTCACTCTTTTGTATATCCTACTGTATATTTATCTTTATTTAGTGTTTTTTTTTTCCAATATCATATATGCTCCATTTTTCTTTCTGTATTTCTGTGAAGAGCTTTGAGAATGAGGAATATTCTACATAAATACAATGTTTCATTATTAATTTTAATATCCTCCTCATCTCATCATGGAACACAGTCACTCATATTGGCCGACTTTAACTTCACCACTTAACCCAATTCATACGTCTTTCTATTTGAGAGGAAAATCAAAAAAGTCAGACTTGATGGGGCGGTGGAAGTGCAAACTCTACACTGACAGCAAGCACTCATGGGAAATGAACATGGACTTCATTAGGCAGTAGCTCTAGCCACTGACTCACTGTGCCATCCCATAATACAAGTAGAAACCAAAACTGTAATTCCCAAATGCACACTGACCTTCAACAGTGAGTGAGACCTGAGTCTGTTCTTCTCTTTCTCCAGAGAAAACAAAACATTTGTAGAGATCGTCATCGGAAACACGGACATTTGTGATTATTAGAGATACGTTGCCAAACTTCAGATTGTCTAGGACCATTACTTTTCTTCTCTCAATTTATGTTTCGATTCTGTTATCCTGGTATAAAAGCACCGGTGAGGAGAAGTCCGTTGTAACCCACATGACTTCAAAGACCTCGGCATTAAGAGCTGGTGAGAGGGAGGCTGGCAGGACCACATCTTCACCGACATAAGTGACAACGGACTTAGAAGGACCGACAACGATGAAGCTGTCTGGAAATGAAACCACAAGAGTGGAGTGAGGACCAGGATGTGATTTGTAAATTAGAAAAAATGACAAAAGTTAATGAAAACCATGTTAGTGTATGTATACAATAAAAGCTGCCGTATCATCTACCATTAAATTCATAGCTGCTGTGGACTTCATTTTTTCCTTCTGACTTCTTGAAGAATAAATTGTCCTGAAATTGTTTTTCTAGATTTAAACTACTATAAGCTATACAAAGAAATACAATTTAACTCTCCTTTTTTGTTTTCATAAAACACAGAATAAATATGTTGCTACAGAAAGACAAAGATCTGTGAACAGTGCTAGGAGGATACCTTTTTTTTTTTGTTCTTTATTTTGTCTTATACAATTTCTTGTATTATAAATTTGTTAGTTTTTGCATACCCCTTGGGGTCAGAGGGCAGGGTCAGCCATTGTACATCGAGTGCCCCTGGAGCATTTACAGGTTAAGGGCCTTGCTCAAGGGCCCAGCAGAGTAGGATCTCCTTTGGTAGTGACGGGGATTCGAACCGGCAGCTTTTGGGATACCAGCACAGATCCTAAGCCTCAGAGCCACCACTGAGTGAATAAATGCAACAAAATATTCATTACAATCAAAAATGAACAAAATATAACCAGCCATCCATACCTGCCCAGGAGATATCTGTGTTGTGTAGAAACAATAAGATAAGAAGAGTCCATCGCATCTGAAGGCTCATGGCTGAAACACAAAGAAGAGCTCATTGTACCTGTGAAGTCCGCTCCTCTGACAGACTGCTGTGTAAAACAACTCACAGATCAAACTGCGTCATCTACACTTCACATGACAGGAGCAGAGACCACCATTTATATCAGTTGTGTTTACGTGTTAATAACCCAAAGGGCATTAACTGACATTCTTAGTTTGATTTACTGCCTACACACTTTGGTTGACATGAAGCTTCTCCACTCGACTCTCTGCTCTTTTATTTTATTATTGTCATCCTTTACCTCATTGATCTTTACGATAAGAAGACTCTCTCATCCTAGTGAGCTCCCAGTTCTTCACTGATCTAGTTTGGCGTTGACCTTTTCTACCACAATGGCACAGGAATGACACTCTGTCATCAAACTGGCAGACATCGGTGGTACAGTTGTGGTCTGTCACATCCACCTTTGCCTTATCGTAGCCCTCAACCAAAGACAACTGCATCAGACTGGCCCACCCAGTGGTCACCAATATGAATTGTGTTCTCTTTTCCTTTTGTTATCCTTATGAACTGGTGAGTCCTAGAAAGTATGAGATTCATTTTAGAGAGATGAACAGGAGATGAAAGAAGAAAGCAAAGCAGTTATGAATGTAGAAGGAAATTTCCTAAATGAAGAACTGAGGCAAGCAGAACAAAAAAAGGGATAAAAACAAAATGTGAGGTGAAATGAAAAACTGAAAAACAAATGGTGCTTAAACACTTGAAAATTTCCCCTTCCTACAGTATATTTATCAAAGGCATTTCTACAATCTATAGAAGTATCATTTTCAAGCTAGACACCAATTTTTTACAACAGAAGAACTGTGACATCCAGAGACTTGTCACCAATAGTCAATGACAATGACACAAAACAATTATTCAAAATGGTATTGAAATCTTAACCAATCCAGACAGATATAAAAGATTTTAAAATAAGAGCCATTAGGACTAAAATCAAGTAACAGTTCATTTACTGTTGGGTTGGTCGCCATTTAATTGTTGAACAGTCACAGACATTTCATTTTCCCCATAAGTGACAATCCTGAAACTGTTACTTGTTCTGACACATTACATAATTTAATAAGGCCTCTCACTGAAGGTCTCCTCTCATATCTGTCACACTCTATGTGATCTCTCCTTGATTTAGAGTTTCCAGAGTCCCAACTGCCTCTTCTTTAGTGAGGACACAACTCCTCTCTACACGGCTATTCTTATGATAAACTCAGACAGGCCTTCAACACTCGACATCAACAGCGTCAGATCACACAGCCACATCAGACTGGAAAAACTGTTTTTCCTTCTTAGTGGTTTCTATTTCTCATTTAACATTCATTTTTCAGCCAATCCAGTAGAATCTTTGGTCACAGAAATGAGACCAACAGTAAGCGAGCTCATATCTTTGTTGATCTAATGTCATTTTTTTTCTTTTACACAGGATGTTAGCGTATATGTGATGTACATATTTAATATGTTAACAGTGCCACTTGATACTGAACTAAAGTGCAGGAATTCATTAACCAATTCATTCATTTTTAACTTTCTCACATGTGTACTACTGATGTGTCTTCACCGCCCACCATTTCATGAAACACAAGACTCTCAGCTGAGCCAGCAGATCCAGTAATCAAATCAAGAAAAAGAACTTGACACCCCAACTGTTCTCTACTTATTTCTACTTTCACCCTGACACTCACTGATGATACCATAAACCGTCTGCACTCCTGTGTCCCCCTTCATCACTATGATTATCACCTTATGGCACAATCAAATCTCACAATACCTTTAGAATCACATCACCTAAATGTGTAGTAGTAGGAATGTGCTGCAGATGTTCAGTTCTTTTCCTTTTGAATTAAAGGAGCTGAAGATGTCTGTGCTGGAGTTGAGGCTAACCTACGTCTGTAAAATCCTGATCAGTGTTCATTAATGTTTGTTGTGGTGGTCTTGACTTGAGTTACTTTTACTGGTGAATACTCAGAGTGGACAAGCTAATTCATGACAGCACCTTGATCTCATATGAAGACCTCCTGCTCAGCTCAAGGCTCCTTCACTAAACACACACTTAATCTGCACAAGCTGAAGGTAAACTTCTGTAGCACAAGCCAGTTACACGTTACTGAAAATTAGAATTCTTATCACTCACAAACTAAAGATTCACTTCCATCATCTAACAGCAATGTAATAAACATCCATAATGTCTCCACTTACTGCTTTCACTTTGTTTTCTCTCCACTCTCCCCGTTTAGAGCTCACACATCACATCACGGGGTCTGTGAACTTCAGCCCCAATGTGTCAGTCTTTCATGTTCTTAATGTCATATAAGTCTGTAGAAGGAGAAGATGGTATGTAATAAAATCAAAGGAGTAGTATAAAGTGTTCCTCCTCTGATTTATTTCTCTTTCATTTTTAAACGGCAGCCTGCCAACACTGACACGCCTGAGTCTTAAAGTGACAGAAACACATTAAATAAAATGGCCTGTGATCTGACAATAAGAGCCTCAGCTTTTATCAGATCTCATGAGAATTCCGTGCTTTTATGATCTTTTTTAGAATGTTTAACAAAGCAGGGCACACACTTAACACCCTTTGTTCAGATTAGAAGCAGACTTGTGGTATGAGGATCACATCAGCCCAAGTAAGGAGAGGAGAGCAGAAGAAATCAAAATGGAGTCAGGGCATGCACTTGATTCACAACTTACAGCCTGAAATAATTTGATTAACTCTAAGGCCAGCTGGGTATCATCTGGGCTTCCTCTGAACACTGGAAGAACAAAATGCATTAGTGACATGCTACGTAACAAAAAACAAAAGAATCTGATCACCTGCTGATGAACAACATCTCAAAAAGCAGTGGGCTTGATTTGCCTGGGCTCACATCTAAGCAGTGAAGTCATACTCAACGTTTCTAAGAAAATCAGAATCCACAGAATGACGTACTTTACTTACACAAACAAACTAGTAAGACATCTAAACATGGCAGGCATTTGTTGTCAGCACAGGATAGGCCTTTAAGATGGACTGACACTAAAATTGGTGAACTTCATTGATAACAATGAGAATGTATGAGAACATGTGCATAGTCTTCATCTTTAACCCTGATTCAGTTTTAGTGCTGCTGTTATTTTAGATCTGTTGTATTAAATGTGAAGCTTCCATTCAGCTGAAGCTCAGGGTGCCATGTTGTCACGCTCTGACTCTCTGGTGTCCTCCATTGTCTCACAGCACTTTGTTAGCAGCCATTATCAGGCTTCTAGAATTTGCACTGTAGTTTTGCCTAAAGGTGGAGAGTTCTGAAATCTAATTCAACAATAACAATCCCACAATCTAATAATGCTGAGTATTTAACAGTCTGATGGCATACGGGTAGACGCTCCCACCGAATCTTTCAGGCTGAGTTTTCTGACTACAGAGTTGTCTGCTTGACTTCAGCGTCTTTAACAGTTCATTACTGGGTTGGCTGGAGTCCCTAAATATCCTGAGAGGTTTGACCAAGCGCCACCTGATGAAGATATCATGTAGAGCAGAATGTGGAGACTCCATGGTACATTCACCAAGGGTTAGGAAAGTTCAAGTCAGTGAGACATGCTGTATGTTACTAAAGTCAATTTCAAGTTCTGACTGTCTGTCTGAAAGATTTTGATGAAGATTGTGAACATGTCTGCTAGGGGTTTCTTTCAATTACAGGATGAATACTTTAGCAAGTGCTCCACTGAAAAAGGAGATTTTTATATGATGCTTACCCCATGTGTTTTATAGTGATGACTGAGAAAAATTATAATGTCATGTTTTCATGGAGAATGGAGATAAAAAACAATCTATGACAGAATTGCGGTCATTGGTGGCCAAAGCTGTACAACAGAAAACAAAGTCAAAGAGTCCACAAATACAAAGATCTTATGTTCTTTAATCTCATAATATGCAAAATACATGTACTTTTTTTACTAATATATTGTTCAATAAATGCCTTTTGAGCTTTTGAATTGAAAAAAGGACACTTGACCTATGAATTAGGGAGAGTTGTATGGAGTTTCACACTTGAAGGCCATAAACACATAGCTATAGGTTAAGGGACTGGGGCAAAATGACTAAATAGTAGTAACAATGCAATAATACTGAAACAACAAATATTTTACTGTTTCAATTGAGAAGTTACTCCAACTTGTATATTTTGTGTATTTTTCTCTTTTACACCTCAGATTGCTGCTACTGATGACAAACAAATCCCCGATACAAGTTAATAAAGCACCAGCAGATTGTGTGTGCAGACCGCTGTCACTGGTGTTCTCTGTATCACCCAGCTGACTTGACCGCATGAAGAAGAGAACCAGTGCATCAGCATTTCACACCTCCAGATGCTTTAGAACAAGAAAGTTAAAAATGTTCAGAATAAGAATCACATTTATTGGCCAAATACTGTATGTGGCACACAAGGAATTAGACTCTGTTTTTTGATGGCTCTCCAAGTATAGTTACACGACAGACATACAAACAATTGATTAGTACACCCCTGAGATAAAAACAAGACAAACAATGTGAACACGTCATACAAAGTGCATGGCAGTTCAGGAAATACCACAATATACACACATTAGCAGGAAGGCATAGACAGTTGAAAGAAACCGTCCTTGTATCTGTTTGCTTTGCTGTAGTTTAGTCCAGAACACCCGGCAGATGAGCTTGTGGCCTGGCTGTGAGGGGCCGGTGATGATTTTCCCCTCCTGCTTTATGATTCTGGAATTGTACAAGTCCTGTATGGTGGGAAGAATGGTGCCAGTGATCTCTTTGGCAGACTCGTTGTGGTGTTTTTAGTAGCTGATCCAAGCCTCACTGTGTTGGCTGTGCTTCGAACAGACTTGATGATTGCTGTGTACAACTGAATCAGCAGCTCCTATAGTAGACTGTGTGGACCACCAGGGGCGTACAACATCCCAAACCCCAACACAGACAGGCTGAGACACAAGTTCAGCACAGCACACAAGCTTATTCTTCAGTGGAGAAGCATTTTCCCTTCACTCTCCACTACACAGCACAGTACAAAGCACCAGTATATAAATACACCGTCCTTTCCTCTTCTTCTTTCTCTTTCCCTTCTTTGCCTCCACTCCTCCTCACAAGCTTTGTCCTCCACCACCCAACTCTGGCTCCCTGGTTGGTGGTGAGATGGCTCCTTTAATAGCACACCCAGAAGTGCCCCAGGTGTTTCTCGACCTTCTTCCGGCTGAATTTCCGGGTGTGGCAGAAGAGGTTCCTTCAAGGACCCAGCAGCACCTGCAGCACCCCCTGACGGCACCCATGGAACCCAACAGGACTGCTCCAAACTATAAGTCCCGGCATACCTTGTGGGAACCCAGGGAGGCTGCCCTCTAGCATCTTGAGGGAGATTATGTCCCAAACATGTTCTCTCCCTGGCTATCCATCTCAGCTGATTTCCCTCAGTTGACACAGGAAGTCCATCTGCTGCTGTGTCTTTCCCTTTTGGTCTTTTATGTCAAATCCCAGGTGATTATAGAGCCAAGAAACATGAAGGTTTCCACAACTGAGAGCTTATTGTCAAGTATGGAGAGTGGAGGTAATATTGTGGGCCCCTCCTGAAGTCCACTGTCATCTCTGCAGTTTTTTAGCATGTTTATCTCCAGATTGTTCTCAGCACACCAAAGTGCCAGCTGCTCAACCTCCCCTCTGTATGCAGACTCGTCACCATTCCTAATGAGACCAATGACGTTTGTGTTTTCCGCATATTTGAGGAGTTTGACAGAGGGTTCCTTAGAGGTGCAGTCATTATAATAGATGGAGAAGAGCAGTGCAGAGAGCACACACCTGTGGGGGACACCAGTGCTGATTGTACAAGAGCTTGACGTGAGCTTCCCCAGCCATCAAGCCTGCGGTTTCCTGTTTGTCTGGATGATGGTAGACCACTGACAGGTGGAGGCAGGGAGAGAAAGCTGGGGGAGCTTACAGTGGAGGAGTTAAGGGAAGAGTGTGATCTTCCTAACTCTAACACTATGAAACACAAGAAAGGAGAACAAAAAGGTTATCTACTGTGAGGGATGGCCGGCCATATATTCCGGCCAACACCTCCAAGCCGCCAGATGGAGCCCACCCGGCAGCATGGAAGTTCCCAGAATTCCAGCAGGGCCTCATGGACCTTGTAGTTTTAACAACCAGCCTTGCTGTGTACCATGGGGACCTCCAGGAGATGCTGTAGGGAGGCTCAGGGAATTCTACATGCCCTATAACCCGGAGCGTCCTGGTCACATGGACAGAAGGAACGACGTGCTTCCGGGATGAAGAAAGAGTGGTTTTTATCCGACCCAGAAGTGCTAAGAAATCACATGGACAGGAGTTCGGAAGCACTTCTGGGTCATGGACTATAAAAGGACCATGGGAAATCCCAGACGGCGAGCTGAGTTGGGAGACAGGGTGGCTAAGCGTCTGGGAGTGGAGGATTGAGTATTGTTTATTGTAGTGATTATTGATTTATTAAGTATTGTGGAGAGGAGGGTGCTTTGTGCACTTATTTATAATAATAAACATTATTATTGGACTTTTATCTGGTGTCTGACATCTGGTCTGAGGGTTCAAGGGGTGGACAGTGACTCAATCTGTCACAGTAGATATGAATGAAGTACCCTGAGACATGTCAGCTGTTATACATGGAGTAAATAAAGACACAGTCAGTACTATTTACTTTACTCTAAACTAACCTCACAGCACCATTATCTGCAGATTACAGTAATGATTCACTATTTTATTGACATTATAATTTACTAGGGTGACCAGACATCCCAGTGACTAGGACAGTCTGGATTTCAGGCTCTGTGCCATGATAAATAACTAAAGAATATCAAACTGTTTTAATGGGCTGCCTATCTAATAAAACATTGCTGTGACAAAACAAACATCCTCACGATATATTTAGGACAGCGTGTACGAAACTCCAAGGGGAGACCCCCTGTTCACCCTCAATGTAATATTTGTATAATAGTGTGGTGACAACTCCAATGGGTAAAGCTTGATTAAGAACTTGTGTTCATTTTGATGAGAAGCAGACAAAAGCAGAGAGGACTGCCATTTAGAGAATTTGTTTCCACATCAACCTGTGCGTGGGATCTCACGTGTTCATTTCTGAAGGTGTTTAGCTTCCTGTGCCCTGATACCTCACTGATGATGATGAGACAAAGCAGACGTTAAACAAATGGGCTTTATGTGGGGGCATACATGCTACACAAGTGTCCCAGTTTGTCATTTTGAAAATCTGGTCATCTTATAAAGTATCGTCAGAGTGCCACATCCACCTGATATTTGTAACAGTCAGTCCCTGTAATAAAGTTCGCCTTTCTCTTCTGTTATTCCCTAACATTTGTCATAACTGAACAGCTTTGCAAGTCCCATTTCATGATAATTACAATGGCCGGACCTGATCAAGACAAGAAGACGTTCATTACAAAAGGTTTTTGTTTTTATTTAGGTTACGTTAATTGGAAATTACAAATTGTCACGTTGTATGAATATGAATATGGGAGGGTGTGTGTGTCTGTGTCTGTGTGTGTGAGTTACAGTGGTCCCCGAAATGAAACAGAGTCTCGTCCAGGCCGTTACGTTTCTAACCCCACAATACTGACAATGAGAGAGAAGGTTCTAGAACTGACCTACTGAACTCAGCCCATTGATGGCTATGGTGCCTGCACAGACCTCAAACACACCTGAACGTTACACTGTGCACACATTTTCTAACTTGTTTTACTCTCCCCATTGACATCGCATCATTCCACACCATTATTACTTCTGATGGATTTCTTTCATGTCATCGCCATCACACAAATAAATGTCCCACAGGACCTCCTCAGACTGACAGAGGTGGTCCTCGCTCCTGAATAACAGTGTCTGACTGTAACTTTAAGTCCTTATCATTAATTTCCTCTTTTTCCAATTATTTTTTCATTGATGATGGGGCCACTAATGGCCTGTGCTGTGTTATCTACCAGACTCCATTAATGTCCACAGCTCTCTGCTAATCTGTAATCTTTGTGATGGCCCTGAACTCCACAATGAAGTCTTCAGGATGTGAACCTGCATCATCTACAGAGGAGACTGCATGTCCTCTCACAAATGACAGTCCTAAGAGGACCAAACATCTAACCTGAGCCCTTAGTTGTGCCTGTGATCTCTGTAACATTCTCATTTATAAAACAACATTGTACTGAAAAATGAGCTGTGTACACATTTCCACATTTATTAATATGCTTATTATTATGTGTAAGATGAAATAAGTGAGCAGCTCCTGTTGTGGAATAAACACGAGACAGTCGACAGATTGATACACCGTTAGGGAAGGCAAAACACATGGAGAACATACATGGAGAGCAAAACCAAATGTGTACTCTGATGAAAGCAGTTCTCACAAAGTATTAAAATAATAATAGCAAAGATAGAGACGCGGCTGTATGAATGATAATAAGTCAGTACTAACCTTTAATACAAGTTACAACAAATACAAACAGACCTTCAGGATGGACAGTGAAGACAAACTGTTAAGAATTCTAAAAATGAAAGCCATACCAATATACACCTCTGTACTGACATACTGTAATGGTTAGGCCTTTCCTTTGGAAGTTCTATGCAGTTACTGCTAAGCTAAAGTTATATCATATAACACAACGTTATACCCTCAAAACAACAGACACTCAAAAACAAAGAGGTACTGCCATAGCCAGAGACACCTTCTGGAATATAAAAACAAAGACAACAAGAACTGCATCCCCCTTGTTGTCACCTACAACCCACATCTTGAAACACTTCGAAAAATTATAAAAGAACTTCAGCCAATGCTACACAAGGACCAAACACTAAATAATGTATTTCCCTAACCTCCCCTCCTGGCATACAGACAACCGCCATACCTTCAGCAACTAATTGTCCGAAACTCCCTAGGTGAACCAACAGAAAATGGCACAACTCCCTGTCTACAGAAAAGATGCAAAATATGTGCCTACATTTATAATACACACCGTGTAGTTATGCTGACTAGAACATCACATAAAGGGCTCATTTTCCTGCAGATCATCTAATGTGGTCCACCTCATTCTCTGTATGAAATGTCCTGACACTCCACTCTATGTGGTAGAAACTGGACAAACACTCCGCCAGAGAACGAATTTTCACAGGTGCCACGTCAAGCCTGGCGACACAGATGTTCCTGTAGTGCCCCACTTCAACAGCCATGGACACTGTGAGAGGGACTTTAAAGTCACAGGGCTTATGGGCAACTTCAGAACACAGCAAGAGAGAAAAGAATGGGAAGTTAAACTAAAACACATTACAACATGGAGTAAATAGTGACAAGAGATTTATGGCCCGATATGAGGATTGTTTGCATCTCTCGGACTGACAGACAACCTGACTACAGGACCACATTGTATTGAAAAACTCATCAGAAACCTCAGAAGACTTTGTTGGACAGTCATCTTATCCAAAGATCTTGACCAGACATTGTTCTTCTCTCTTGCTACATGAATCTGAGCCTGAAGAGGTCTATTAATTTTGTACATTTAAGATGTCTCCCTTAATGGTTTTCCAATGTTGTATCTGTCCTGGTGTCTCTATAAACACAGGGGACCCCAGTTTCTGGGTGACATGTTGCCTGAAGAAGGGGCCTGAGTTGTCTTGAAAGTCTGCATATTGTAATCTTTTTTATTTAGCCAATAAAAGGGATCATTTTGTTTGACTTCTCACTACATCACATAACACATAAAATCTTACATCACTCCACAGGCCTGAATTACATGAATTTCAAGTGGTGGGACTGAAGTAAAACCCACCAATGTGAAGAAGTTGAATACACTAAAGACCTAGTTTACAATTCAACTTCCTGACTTTAGCACAAATGAGCCACAGTCAGAGCCGGACTGACGCTTACAATCAGCAGGGGCTCATTGGTGGGTGGCCTACTGTCTTGCCTGGCCTGGCATTCAGAGCAACCAGTGAAATAAACTAATTGTGAAATTAAATAATATTATTATACTGGAAAACGAGCAACTCTTAGTGGGCACAAATCCTTTCGGTTTAACGTTGGAGGTTTCTTTTCTGGTTGGATGGTTTTCTGTTTTTGTTCATGTCAAGTTTTGATTTTGCGTTTGTCTCGCGCTCTGACAGTTAAACAGGAGCGCTGGGATGAGAGGTGCATATGTCTGGTGCCTTTGTGATTAAAGTTAGATATGAGGATTGTTTAAAAGTTTATAATATACTTTGAATTATATTTGAATATTGTCTGGGTTTTGGTATTTGTTACTGTGTATTTATTTTGTTTTATTTCTGTATAGCGTTCCGTCACATTTTTATAACATTATTTTTCTCTTTTTCCCTCAGAGTGACTGAATAGGCTACACAAAATGTTTTATTTTTTTATTAATGAAATGCGTATGTGAGTGGAATGATTTTTGTTTTTAAATATACCTGTTGTTCTTTATTTCATGATAAGTTTGTTCATGAGTGTGTTTTGTTTTTACTTTATTTTAATATTTTTAAAGTGCGTCTCTCGTGCTCTGACAGTTAAACCTTGAAAGACGAGGGAGTGACTAAATAGACTACATGAAATATTTAATAGCTTTTTGTTTACTAAGTGCATTCTCTATTAAATATTTGACAGAATTCTGTGGCACTGAGACATTTTTTGAGTCGTTTGTCTATTGAAGACATTCAAAGTGGTCTTTTCTGACCAACACTTCAAACTTTGTAGAAGAGTATTCAGCGTTACCATCCAGACACTGACAGCGGCTCAGCTGTGCAGATCCCAGACTCACAGTTGAAATTTCAAACATGATCTCAGCACTGGGGACTCCACTGACAACTATGTTTAGTGCTACAGTGCTTTTTGCACATTTGTTTTGATATAAATATTATAGAACAACATGGCTTATTGATTTATGAAGTGTTGTTCCACAATTTATCAGAGGCTGTCTTGAGACTAATATTTAAGAGTGAAATGTATGTGTAAACGCTGAATCTACTGTCTCCTCATTCATAAAACATTCCAAGACAAAATGGCGTTTGTTGGTTTTTTGAGTCTGTGTCTGTACAGTAAATCTGATGTTTATTGTGTGGCCTGGTTAGACTTGGGATTCCCAGCCTGAGTCAGCTTCCCAGTCCGGCCCTGGCCACAGTCTTGGGATTCTAACTCCATTAAAGCTGCAGGGCCCTGGGTGGGGGGCTCATATCCCGTCATCAGTAAGCAGTGTCATGAATATCCACAGCTCTTCAATGCTTCTAAATGGAGACTGTAAACTTGGCCGTTCTCACTTCCTCCAGTTAAAACCCACACGTCTGCTGTAGGTTTGTGTCTCATAACTGATGTCCTCTGAGCTAAACATCAGTCTGTGTAAGGCGCTACAAAATAAACTCTTCAGACTGCAGCACACGTCTGTCTTTTCAGATCCCCTGTCACTTGTAGTCTGGCAGCCACCCAGCTTTGATTCCAACGAGTCTTAAAGAAGCACAACACATTCAATGGAAGGCAGATTCTTTCATCTAACACACGAGTGCCGTGTTTTCTCCCATAATGTGAGACATACATCCATTTTCTAAAGATGAGGGGCAGGTGGGTAACACGTGGTTTAAGTGGAAATTTAAACAGACTGCGTGATAACAGAAGGGGACTGATGGCATCTACACTGGGGTGTCCTATAGACCACCACCACAAACAGCTGATAAAGGATTTCATCCCAATGTAACTCAGTCTCTGCATGACCTTCATTAGGAGGCTAAACCTGTGCAAAAAACTTTAATGACACAAACTTGAATGGCGAGCCGGCATATGTGGGAGGATGACTGTGGTCTGGCAGTGAGACCAAAATAATGACGAAATTCATTAACTCAAACAGTAGGAATAAATTAAACTGTATTTAAATTCTACAAAGTCTTCATACTGGGCACATATTAGTTGGTTTTGTTTTTAGCAGTTGCCATTTACAGAATCAAGTGGTGTGCATAGAAAGGTGAGGCACAATACAGAAAGGACAGTAAGCCATTTGTGAAGACTTTTACATGGACGATGGTTTCAAATCCTTGCCTTCTGTTGAAGCCTCTATCTGCCACACGTGATCCACTCCAGTTTCCCTATCGGACAAACAGATCGACAGACTGCACTGAATGTGGTCCTCTCCCACCTGGACCAGAAAAACACATACGTGCTGATGCTGTTCATCGATTACAGCTCCACTTTCAATACCACAATTCCATCCATGTTGGTTATGAAACTATGTGATGTGCTCATCAGTGCCTCCCTGTGCAACTGGATCCTGAGCTTCATGACAGGCAGACCACAAGTGGTAAGGATTGGCAATGTCACTTTTTCTGCCTCACTCCGCGCTGTCCGTGCAATGCGGCCGCAGAGAGCTTAAACAACTCGGCACATCCACATAAAAAACGACAAGTGGTGAGCGATCTTTCTTGAAGGCTTTTACTGGATGTACCTTGTTGTAAACTGAAATATATACAAAAGAAACATGCAGGCATATACAGGTGTACAATCAAAGACAATAAAGAATGATTTACAAAGCAATGCAGTACATAGCAGACAGTGTACATTAAACAATGAAGCTTTAAAAGACACAAGGTGAGTGATTTCCACGGTTGGATCAAGACAAAGAGAAGCGCGTAGACAGAGGTTCAAATTGCTGCCTACCACAACGAACCAGACCCAGGGGTTTATATACCCTAAAGATACGTTTTGGATGTGACTGAAACAAGAGATAAAGGGGTGCCTACATGAGACACATGGGGTGTATTGTATTCAAATGTTTATTATGGGACCTGCGTGCTTTACATGAGTTTCATAGACTTTTATAGCACCACTCTGAGTGTGGGACGTGACTGACTGGTGTGTTAATAAATGACAAGATGAAGGGGGAGCACAGCTCAACAAATAACAGTCTCAACTAACAAGATGTGGGGCAGAACACTCCCCGTCTGATATAATAATATTATATCACTGAACAGTGCATAGAGGCAAACATTGTGTTAACTTAGAACTTATCCATTTTCCAGTAGAAAGATTTTTGTGATACTCCTGATAGAGTTTCTGGAGATGCCTTGAGAGGCAGTCTTAACTTCTATTTTTTGTTCTGTACCATCACTGCTAGGGAGTACCAAGGTGACAAATCCCATAGGCCATTTATTGCGTGATAGTGGAATCTTCTTCAACAACACAATGTCTCCTATTTGTATGCTCTGCAAAGCGGAAAGGTATTCAAGTCTCCAGCATGTCCAGAATTCATTTTCCAAGGCTTGCACTTGTCTCCACTGACTTTTAACGAGATCATTCTCTGTGAAACCACCAGGAAGTGCAGACAGTATGATCCGTGGCAACATGGAGTCAAAAATTGTCCTCAGCACATCATTATGCTCAGACTTGATCAAAGGGGCCAATGGTGTTGGCTCCCCGCCGTAAGTCACCCTTTCTCTCAAGCAAAGGTGGTTGTAGCAAGGCGTGAAAAGTGAAGGTCGCCCATTTTCCAGCACACTTATTTTGAAAGTACAAACTGCCGACTTGTGAGCATTTCCGAGGCAAACTTCGCCTATAAGAACCCAACCTAGGTCAGGTTTTTGAGCAAAGGGTGCATTATGAGGGCCACTAATTTGCTGCCTCACTTTGTGCACTCTGATGAGGTCTCTTCCAAGCAGTAGCAGAATATGGGCATTAGTATCCAATTCTGGGATGCGGCCTGCCACAGACTATAAGTGAGGGTGGTGACGTGCTGCCTCTGGTGTTGGTATTTCAGAGCGATTGTTCAAAATCTCGTTGCATTCGATAAGTGGAGGCAGGGCTATACTTACTCCTGCATTCACGGCCTTTATTTGGAAGCCAACTGCTTTCCTGACAATTGTCTCCATAACTCCAGCACAGGTTTGTAGAGAGTATGTGAATGGGCTACGCTTTAGAAGAGGGGTCTTGATGTGATGATCAAGCAGTTCTGCTTGTGGGGCAGTCTTGGGTAAATGGCACATGCTGAGTTTGATGACGCTCTTTGGACATCTTCACTTTCTCCTGCCTGCACCTTTGTAGAAAATGGGTGATCACCTGAGATGCGTGAAGGACTCCTCATCATGACGTCCTGTTGTGCTGCAGGTGATGTTTCATTTTCTTTGCATGTAGGTGTGTTAGGCTGAGAGCTGACAGTATCAAGAGTTACATACTCTGCTGTCCGTCTGTTAACTTGAGATGAGCTTCGGCGGCTGCGGATCTCATGATTTAGTTGCTTTGTCACAGCTGCTAATATTTCAGCTTCAGCTATTGCGGCAGCAGCTTCTTTTTTGGACTGAAGAGCCTCTAGTACTGTTTCTAGTGCAAGTCTCTCTGCCTCCATTCTTGCTCGCTCTCTTTTAATTGCAAGCTCTTTCATTGCGAAGGATGCGCGTACACACGCAGCTTCAGCCAACGCAAGGTCCAGCGTGTCTGCCTGAGGGGTTGCCAACCAGGATCCCGAGCTGTTTCGATGTGTAGTGGGGTGCGGTAACGCGCTGTACCAGTGCATGCTCCCGAACTTGACTTAACTTGTTATGTGTATATGACAATAAACTTGAAATTTGCTAAAAGAACACAAGACATGCTTGTTTGTTCAAATCTCATGTTGTACAGAACTGCTTCTAACCGTATGCAGGTAATTAAGGCCTTTCAATCCCAAGATTGTGCTTGTCCACTTGAGGGATTTAGATCCAGGAGCGGACATATTGCCAATACAATGCAGTCCTGGCTTGATTTGGAATTTAAATACTGACACCTTGCATTTCAAGTAAATCAGGAAGAGAAATCCTTCACTTGTGTGTTCGTCGTGTTTTGTTTTCCATTAACGGATAATATGATCCTTGAGGTTTCGCTGCTCCAGTGACTATTCAGGGCTAAGTAATACTACAGGAACTGACTACAGAGATAAGTGATTAGGTTTTCCCACTGTCTCTAGAAAAAGAAACTGTGTGGGACAGGTGAAGAAACTCTCTGTGTGCTCTGTCTGACCTCCATGTCCCACGTCCATATTTCTTTACTCCCCTAGAAGAAATATAGATTAAGAAAGTATTTTGTGATGCCTCTGTTAATTCAATAGTGGCCGTAGTCTTCATGAAAATCATAAACCTTAAAGGACAATACAGTATTGAGTTTGTTATGGGAAATGCAAAGCTGGTGCCACATCATGAACTCTCTGTACCAACACAAGAGCTATGAGGTGCAGTGCTAGCAGCAGAAATGGCAGAGCTCATCTCATCAGAAATGGATGTTGAACCTGAGGAGACTGAATTTAACATGGACAGCAAGGTAGCGTCATTAGAGATATTATCATCCATACTTTGAGGATAGAGGTACAGTGCCCTCCATAACATTTTGGATAAAGACACGTTTGTCCTTGATTTATCCCTTTGCTCCACAGTTACAAATTGCAAGTCAAACAATTCAAATGTGATTACAGTGCACATTGCAGACTTTCATTTAACGGGATTTGCACACATTTCGGTCACACCATGTAGACATGACAATACCTTTTAGGACACCATCATTTTGGGACACAGCAATAGCAGATCTATTAAGGCCTTCAGATTTAGTTCTTTGTCGCATATCCCTTGCAGTCAGTGACTTCTTGAAGTCTGTGATTCATAGACACCACCAGGTGCTGAGGATCTTCTCTGGTGGTGCTGTGCAAAGCCTCTCATGCGGCCATCTCCATCTCCTGTTTATTTTGAGGTGTTTATCCCCCTAAGTTTTCTCTTCAGTTGGATTTAAATCAGGTGACTGACTTGGCCATTGAAGAATTTTCTGTTTTTTAGCTTTGATAAACTTGTGTGTTGCCTTAGCAGTCTGTTTGGCTCATTATCATGTGAAGGCATTTACAGAAACTTGAGTAGATCAGATGTTTCTCTACACCTCAGAATTCACTATGCCACTGCCGTCAGCAGTTCTATCATCAATGAAGAGAAGTGTGCCAGGAACTGTGGCAGCCATACGTGCCCAAGACAAAACACCCCAGCACCATGTTTAATGGATGATGTGGTCTGCTTTGGATCTCGGACAGTTCCTTTTCATTTCCACACTTTGCTCTGGCTGTCATTCTGATGCAGGTTCATTGTTGTCTCTTCAAGACCTTTTCCCAGAATTCTGCAGGCTCTTTGAAGTCCTTTTTCCCAAACTGTAATCTGGCTATCTTGTTCCCATGGCTAACTACTGGTCTGCATCTTGCAGTGTGGCCTCTGTATTTCTGTTCATGAAGTCTTCTGCTGATAGTCGTCTCTGACACTCACACATCTGCCCTCTGAAGGCTGTTTCTGATCTGTCAGACAGGCGTTTGGGGCTTTTTCTTGACCACAGTGAAGATTCTTCTGTTATCAGTACTAGAGGTCTTCCTTGGCCTACCAGTCCCTTCGTAATTACTGAGCTCACCAGTACGTTCTTTTTCTTCATAATTTTTCAGACAGTTGATTTCAGTCATCCTAAGATTTTACCAACGTCTCTGATGGTTTTATTCTTGTATTTCAGTCTCATAATGTCTTCTCTAACTTTCTTTGGCATAGTTGTAGTCCTCGTATTGAACAATAGCACCTACAAACTCCAAATTGTGGAAGCAAACCAAAGTATCTTATGAAACCATGAAACACACCTGAGGAATCACAAACACCTGTGACTCCAAGTGTGCCAAACTTTATGCTGACCTGAAAGGGGGGCACCATGTAGAAAAAGTATTGTCATTTCAACATGGTGGGTGTGACTGAAATGTATGCAAATCTCTTAAATTACAGTCTGCAATGTGCACTTTAATCACGTCTGAATTGTTTAATTGTTGTTTTCCCAAAGGCAGTGCACTAAGAACACTCAATCCCTCGATAAATGAGAAAGAAATGTTCAGAGATGGAGGTCATATTAGTGAAGTTAAACTTTCTCTCAAAGAAAAGACCCCTCTGTTATTCCCTGGAAGTCTTCATATTGTTTCTTTGTTAGTGCCATTACCTCGAGCAGACTGAACATCAAGGATGTCTCTTCACTGAAGGAGCTCTGTGTGCCGCTGGAATACAGATAGTTGGTTTAAACAGAGTTATAAGCAGTGCCATATTTAATATGTCATGTGGGGGGGCACTGTTGTATATTTCAAACTCAGAAGATGGCTGCCTTACCTGCTGATCAGCTGAATACAGAACCTCCCTTTGCTAATGTAGAGCTTGATATGTTCAGTCCTTGGACTTTGGCTTCACGTCACACTTAAGGAGGTCAAGCAGACCAGTAACAGAGGACAGTCAGATTTACCTGTATGCGTATCAGAGTGCTAGTTCAATCCATGGACACTTGGTGTTTCATCAGTGCCTTCAGATGGTTCATCTCAGTTAGTTAACAGCATCCACTCTGATAGAGGGACTTATGTTATTGGAGCGTTCAAAGAATGATAAATTCCATCAGACTTTGACATTGACTGTGTTGATATTTCTCTGAACATTCCTGGACATCCAACCCTCAGCATTCTTCACACATGGCAGGGGCATATGAATGCATCATAGGTGTGATCCGGAGGACTAACTCCTTCCACACTGCTCACCCAAATGGCTGTCATGTTTAAAGCTCCTCCTGGTGACTTCAATACTAAAGACGTGCACAAGAGCCACTGGAGACAAGTGCAGTGTTTGGCCAGTGGCTTTAGGGACAAATGGAGGAAAACATACAACTCTACTCTGTAGTCATGTAGTGACTGGTAAACTGGAGAGCCAAACTTAAACGTGGAGATGTGGTCCTAGTGTGGAACTGTCAGTCTAAAGACATGATTAGACCCCTGGACTGATAACTAGAGGGGCTCCTAGTGGGGATGGCAGAGTCTGTACAGCAGAGGTTAAAGCTGGCAACGAAAGTGAAACTAAAACAGGCCAGTATCTGAACTTGTTCTCATTATTTCATCACAGTTATTAACGATAACTTACAAGATGTTTTTTTCATACATTAATTGTTTTTTATTGTCCCATACTGTTGTGTTTAACGCTCTAAATGTGTGAGCCTCGTGATGTCTGTCGTTGCTGAGGTGCCATACAGAGGGGCGGTCCCAATGTAAATTAGTGTAACCACGGCAACCAAAGCCTTCTTGAGGCCCCACGTTCATCCTGCCTGTGTAGACCTTTGGTCACATAATCAGTAAGTTCATATCTGTACCAGTTCACCGTTATGTATTACCATTTACAGTTCAGAAGCCGTTAGTGAGCCGTTTGTTATTTGTGTGCTGCTCTTCACTTGTCACTCCGCTGTGTTTGGATTGTTTCACTCGCCTTTGAGTTATGGACTCTTTGTAGTTTCACGTCTGCTCTTTGTTAATAAACTGGAGATTCGTACACCTCGTGTCAAGGTGGTCTGCAGGATGATAAACTGATAAAGGGGGGAGTTCAGCTGCCTGAAGGTCTATTAAGTCGACTAAACATGGAGGAAGCGCTGAACTGCACACAAAGTGCAAACTGACAAGAACATTTTGGTTTTGTGTGTTGGCTTAGACCTGCAGGTGGGCTCACCTCATGACTTCCACTTTAAAAATTCCTAAAACTGGAGGTCACACTCTTGGGGTATGAAGACACACCTTGGACTTGCGTCATGGTTGCACAAGTAACAATTCCGTTTGTGATTCAGAAGTGTAAAAAGCCATTTGTAAATTGTAACACAAATTGTTTTGCTGATGTGGTGTTCCATGTTCTGTGCCACGGTGACAATGCTGGAGCGGACATGACAAGACCCAACAGAGAACTCAACGTGGACTTCGTACTTTTGTGTATTTTGTCCATTCAAAGCACCAAAGACACACTCAGAGAGGATGAAGATAAAGACCACCAAGAACATAACCTCACATTTCTGACTACCCACTGGACCACACTGTACACCTGCTGACCACTCCTGATGGTCCAAGTGGCCCCCTACATGCAGTGACTTCCCTGTCCAGTGTGACTTTGTGGTGTCATCGATCATCTCGTCACACTGAAAGACCTCAGCATTTAACCGTTTAAAGATGCGAGGAAGCCAACGACTCCTGTGACGCTGCTCTATTATAAAGTGACAACAAGAGGAGGCTCCAGTGACACGACTGTCATCATTAACATGTCCTCATTGGGAATGTGACACCACAGACATGGCAATGAAAACACAAGACCCTAAAATGTGTGGTCCATTAAGAGGGAGTGTGGCTGTGGGCTTCACTGCATTACAATAAGGTTATAAAATTAAAAGCAAACTTGGATTGTGTGACTCGAATTGCACAGAAAATAAAAACAAGATGGGCGGCACGGTGGCGCAGTGGTAGCGCTGTTGCCTCACAGTTGGTAGACCTGGGGACCTGGGTTCGCTTCCCGGGTCCTCCCTGTGTGGAGTTTGCATGTTCTCCCCGTGTCTGCGTGGGTTTCCTCCGGGCGCTCCGGTTTCCTCCCACAGTCCAAAGACATGCAGGTTAGGTGGATTGGTGATTCTAAAATTGGCCCTAGTGTGTGCTTGGTGTGTTTGTGTGTGTCCTGCGGTGGGTTGGCACCCTGCCCGGCATTGGTTCCCTGCCTTGTGCCCTGTGTTGGCTGGGATTGGCTCCAGCAGACCCCCGTGACCCTGTGTTCGGATTCAGCGGATTGGAAAATGGATGGATAAAAACAAGATTGATGGATTCGTGCCATTTCAAAATCAATTCATGATTTGATGATCTTTTGTCATTTCTTTGTATTTTAAAATAGACACTCCTGGAAAAATCAGCACATTATAGGCATTCCCATAATGCTGCACTTTTGAACTGAAGTCCCGCCTCCCCCCACCAGTCATTGGTCAACTGTTCTGCCTTCAGTTCAAAAAGTCAGTCCCATGTGACTTGCATTTCTGTTTATGGCATGCGCTGATTTTTCTGGTAGTATCTGTGTAACAATAATTTGCTAATACGTCTGAGTTTTGTACTGTAGGTGGCAGATGGGATGGACAGGCGGGAGGATCCTGTACTCAGA
Source organism: Erpetoichthys calabaricus (assembly GCF_900747795.2). Taxonomy (NCBI): domain Eukaryota; kingdom Metazoa; phylum Chordata; class Cladistia; order Polypteriformes; family Polypteridae; genus Erpetoichthys; species Erpetoichthys calabaricus. Next base: position 2,634,817 of record NC_041395.2, on the reverse strand, counting down.
CGGGAGGCCCTGAGTGAACAGAAAGGCCAAGAGGAGGAGGATGTCACCGTGACGCTAATACAGTATAGTACAGATAGATACGTACTGGGGCAAGATTCTCAATATGTTTTAGGTATGAGCCGCAATGAGCAATAAGCCAGCGAGTTTACAACGGGAATGAAAAATGACTTTAAAAGGTGTTTGGACTTACCATCAGGCTGTTTGTTTCTTTTTTTTTTTGGATGTTCTGCTGTTTGTTTCGGGTACAAGTCTTGCGCGTAACATTCCACTTTTACTGACCGGTGTTTTAAAGATGGCACCGAAGCTAAACGCAGTCACGGGTGCCTGGGAAGGTCGAAAGACAGCAATAGGAGGAGTCCAAGTTGGATTAGTGGTGTAGGTGTACCGTCATGTTTCAATTTGTATCTTAGTAACCTCAAGTTTAGTTATAAATGTTTTTGTTGTTTTGTGTTTTATTGTCTGTATTTTGTTTTTGGATATTTTGATCTTTACTTGAAGTGTATGATTTCCCCGGCATGCCCAAAATGGTATCGCCCTTTGTTTAGGCAAGCCGACCCGGGGAATGGAGAAGTCTTCATAAGTACAGTTGTGGCCACAAGAGGGGGGACGATCATTCAGAGAGGATTGAGAAGGGTTAGGAGTGCGAGGTACGCCAGACTAAGAGGTGCCTGGTGGCTGAGCTGCAGGTTGATGTAAAGGAGAGGGTCAAAACACGGCTCCTGAGATTTGTATTTTGAGGAGTTGTGTTTTTGACCTGGACTGAAACAGAATCCAGTTTGGTTTAATTTTAAGGCTGCTGATGCCCTTACATGGACTAGAATTTACTGTATATATATTAGGGTAATGGTGGCACGGTGGCGCTGCTGCCTCACAGTTAGGAGACCTGTCTGGGTTCGCTTCCCGGGTCCTCCCTGCGTGGAGTTTGCATGTTCTCCCCATGTCGGCGTGGGTTTCCTCCCACAGTCCAAAGACATGCAGGTCAGGTGCATTGGCCATCATGAATTGTCCCGTGTGTGTGCTTTGTGTGTGTGTGTGGGTGTGCCCTGCAGTGGGCTGGCGCCCTGCCCGGGGTTTATTTCCTGCCTTGCGCCCTGTGTTGGCTGGGATTGGCTCCAGCAGACCCCCGTGACCTTGTAGTTAGGATATAGCAGGTTGGATAATAGATGAATATTAGGGTAAGAGCCTCTGTGTTTTACAATTTCTATTTTCCTTCTTTCCTTTCTTTTTCATAATTAGTTTTGTTTTGTCACAGGGTTATTTAAACGTTTTTTGTGTATCCTTTTATATCAGTGACTGTTTTTTTTTCTCTTCTCTGTCATGGAATAATAAAATTACCTTTTTTTGAACATCTGCCTCTCTTTTATTACCCCCTCAGTCCTGGTCGGTCCCAAATGACTAGCAGGCCATCTGCTTGAGTAGACGACTTGTGACAGTCACACCTGGATTAGGCCACCGTAATGGAAGGACAGACATCTCAACCACAACTGATGGTGCTTCACCTGAGCAGGAAGCCCCAAATAAATGGACAGGCATCCCAATCGGACATAAACTAAATACTTTCCGTAGCCAGGATGTAGCAGGGCTACATAGTTAGTGTTGTTAAATCTCAGTTCTGAGTGTGTCTTGTTTCCATTGTCCCGTTTGCTGTTTGTGTGTGTATCAGTAAATGCCGTCCCCATAAAGGGGGACAGATGATGGAAGAAGCCTCTAACCTGGAAAACACCTGTTCACGATTAATCAATTACAGCCGTCACAAGGACTATTTAAGTAATCAGAAAGGAGACAAGAGGGAGAGAAAGAAGAGAGGAGAAGGGAGACCATTTGTTTTCAACCACGTATCAACTTACTTGCTGTTTTTTCACATCGCGCCTTTCCACCAGTTTGTTTTTCATTTTGCCGGACTGTCTTTCATCCTTCATCTGCTGAGACCCTGTGGTCGATTCTTCATCCACCATACGCCGAGGAATCACGGTGAGGTTGCTCCATTTGCCGGGAAAATCAAACGACTCATTTATCATTAGTTCAGTCATCTGTATTCAGGACAGTTTTATAACCGGACTCAAGTTCATAAGTATATCATTCAGTATATCATTCATTTTTGTTATTCGTGTTGTGTGTTATATGTTACAGGGGCAAGGGAGGGTTTTGTTGTATTTATATATGGTGGTGTCTCATTGTTCCTGCCTTGTGCCCTGTGTTGGCTGGGATTGGCTCCAGCAGACCCCCGTGACCCTGTGTTCGGATTCAGCGGGTTGGAAAATGGATGGATGGATGGATGGGTGTCTCATTGTTGATGTGGTGGAGGGATATTTATATTTATGTTTCTATTTTTGCATTTGTCTTGTGGTTTTATTTAATACATTTAATCAGTTTAATTTTACATATCTGCTTTTGTGTGCTTATATTTACATCGTCGATTGTGGGGGAAAAGTGTAATTTGTTAAGAGGTACGGCTTGATAGTGAGATTCATCTCAGTAAATTATCCAGGCCAGAGGTCTTGGAGGTGTAGCTGCCGGCTGGGTAAGGGTTCGGCCGTTACATAAGTGGTGCCCTCTCTGAGGAATCTTAATAAATATCTATCGCTGTCTGCCTTTAAACATTTCCCCAATTAACATGTCTATAGTGCGTGCCGAGCAGGACGACACCATTGCTTCGCCGCGGTGTGATGATGGAGTAGCCGGGGCGCGGCACGTCACGGTCAGAGCGTGTTCAGCAGTGCAGGAGGTGGTGGATTCATTGCAGTTGCTGTACCTCGAAGATCACCATGGACCTGAGGAGGAATGCCTGGAGGATGTCTCGCCTCTGTGGGAAGATCTGGCGCAACAACTGACCCGGCTGGATGAGAAAGTCTGCGAGGTTGCTGAAAGTGTGCTCGGGCACGAAGATGCCTTGCGGGCTCGCATCAGCAGCTCCCAGGAGGAAATAAAAGAATACCTCAATGAACAAGTTCAACTCCTGGGGCGGGAAATCGTGTTGTGCCTCCAGAGGCGGGATCAACACTGGCAAGAAACTCTTCAGGGGGCGGTCCGAAGGAGTCTCCAGACGTTACGTCAGTCACCCCGTCATTCAACGCCGTACGGGTCTCGTGGGGGGGGAGAATGCATCAATCGGCCCTCTGTTCCTGGGGTGCGCCTTTCCTTTCCCAAGTTGGGGGCCCCTTATAACATCGATGATGTCCTCAACTTTGTGGAAGAAGGGGAGGCGTATCTGGCTGTTAACCCTTTAACCCCAAAAGAGCTTATGGGGGTGATAGGGGCCTTGGGGCCGGTGCGGAGCTGGTGGCTGACGGCCAAGAAGAACATTAAAGACTGGGGATCCTTTCGTCGATCTTTCCTCGCAGCTTTTCTTCCGGAAGACTATGAATCCGAACTGGAGGACAAGCTGCGATCCATGGTGCAACTGCCTTCGCAATCCATCTGGGACTTCGCCTATGAATATTGGGCTTTGTGTTTGAAGTGGCGGCTGGCTATGTCTGAAGAAGAGGTGGTCCGCCGCATCCTTAATGCCTGTAACCCACGGTTAGCTGGGGGTCTCAGGGGGGTGGTGGGGTCGGTGGAAGACCTGGTAAAGGTGGGTTCGCAAGTGGAACGGGACTGGGGAAACTCAAAAACGTATTGGAATAAAGTACAAGCCAGTAGAAGAGAAACCCAGCCCCTAAAACCCCAGCGAGCCAAACCTTGCCGGTCGGAAGCTGATCTTGCCATCATGCAAGCGAGTACGTCCCTCCTGATCGTCCCAGTGAAGCTGCGGGGGTGGCAGGTGGATGCAGTGGTGGATACAGGGAGCCATCACACCTTAATCCGCTCAAGCATATGGAAGAAGATTAGCCGACCGACAGACAACTTAACATCTGCCCCGTCTGTCCAATTTGTATTGGCAGATGGGAGTGAACACAGGGCCCTGGGCAAAGTCCCCTTGAGGTACAGTGTACTCTCCACCACCTGGGAAATGGATACGTATGTCCTGGATGACCGGCGCCTGTCCGTCCCGTTACTCCTTGGGCTGGACTCTTTAACCACCATGAGGATGACCATCCATCTCAGTCCCAGGGGGTATACGGTGCCGGGGGAAGGGGTATGCGACTTCATTCATAAATCAAAGGAAGATCTGGGCTCGGAATTCATTGGTTTTTACGCAGCAGTGAGGAGCACCTTGGCGGCAGCCCCTGTGGAGGAACAGCCCGAAGAGGTGAGGCCGGTGCTGAAGAAGTGGGCCGAGGTGTGGACTGAGAAATTAGGAGTCGCCTGTGGAGTTATCCCACATGATCCACACCTCGGACGAAATTCCAGTAAGGAAACGAGCATACCGTGTTCTTCCACTGAAGAAGGGCATAATAAAGAACACCTTGATCGAATGCTCGCCAAGGGAATAATCGAACCATCTTCCTCCTCCTGGGCGTCCCCTGTGGTCCTCGTGAAGAAGACAGATGACATCTATTGTTTCTGTGTGAACTACAGGGGGGTTAACGGAAAGACGAGCCTGGACGCATATCCCATGCCCCTGGTTCATGAGATTTTGGAGTCACTGCATGGAGCTGCAGTTTTCAGCACACTAGACCTCCGCAGTGGCTATTGGCAGGTGCCGATGGACGAGGGGAGTAAGAGTAAGACGGCAGTCATCACCCCTGAAGGCTTGTTCCAGTTCCAAGTCATGCCTTTTGGGCTTAAAAATGCTGGGGCCACATTCCAGTGGCTCACGGAACAAGTTCTGAGGGGGTTGATAAGCAAGATCTGCTTTGTTTATATCGATGATGTCATTGTTTACTCCCCTTCTATTAAACAACATCTCCAGGACCTGGACACCATCTTCCAATGATTACATCAAACGCACCTTACGCTGAACACGAAGAAATGTACCTTCATTCAACCCCACATCCGCTTCCTCGGGTACATTCTTTCATCTGAGGGGGTCGCTGTAGACCCCGAGAAGACCTTAGCCTTCCGAGACTACCCCACGCCCACGGATTTGAAATCTTTACAACATTTCCTTGGGTTAGTGGGGTGGTATCACAAGCTCATTCCCCGGATGGCTGATATAGCGGCTCCCTTGAACAACTTAAGAAAAAAAGATGTCCCGTGGGAGTGGACAACAGAGTGCCAGGACGCGGTCGAGCAACTAAAGAGCCACCATCAAGAGCCGCCCGTTCTGGCCCAGCCAGATCCGCAGCTCACTTTCCAGGTATAAACAGATGCCAGCAACCTGGGGCTTGGCGCCGTGCTCACTCAGAAAATCCACCAGGCTGAACATTTCATCGCTTACGCCTCTCGAGCTTTGCACGGCGCTGAGCTGAATTATTCGATGGCTGAAAAAGAGTGTTTGGCTGTCGTGTGGGCTGTGGAAAAATGGAGACACTATCTGGAGGGGGTTGAATTTGAAGTGTACACAGACCATCACGCTCTGACCTGGGTATTTAATCACCCAAAGACCTCCTCCCGTCTAACCAGGTGGGTACTACGCCTCCAGAACTTTACTTTCAAAGTGACCTATCGGAAGGGCTGTGGCAATATCGTGCCTGATGCTCTGTCCAGGGTGTCAGAGCCACCGGGGATGGTGTGTTTGGCAGAGGCAAAGAAGATGATCCTCCCTCTGCCAAGAAGCCTTGAAGACCTGGCTCAAGCACAAGCCACCAGTCCATTCTGCCAGAACATCAGGGAGGGACTGGAGCAGCAGTGTACTGCTTCGTGGACCTCCAGGGGGTTCTGTACAGGACCACTCCATCCTCCCTTGGGGGACTGCAACACCAACTAGTGGTCCCGGAAGAGCTCATCCCCGACTTTCTGAGTTACTATCATGACAGTCCTTTAGGGGGTCACCTTGGAAGGACAAAAACTTTATTGAAGATTCTGGGGGTTGTGTGGTGGGGGTCTGTCCGGAAAGACGTTTGCCACCACGTGAAGAAGTGCTTAACCTGCCAGCAGCTCAAAAACCCACCTGGTAAACTGGCCGGATTTTTACAATCGACAATCACTGATGGACCGGGGGAGACTTTGGGAGTCGACCTGATGGGGCCTTTTCCTGTTACCAGCTCGAGGAAAACCGTCCTGATGGTGGTGATCGATTATTTTTCGAAGTGGGTGGAGCTGTTTGCATTAACAGACGCTAAAACCAACAAGATCTGCTCCACCCTGAAGAACGAAATCTTCACCCGCTAGGGGGTGCCAAAGAACATTGTTTCAGACCGGGGTCCGCAGTTCACAAGCTCTGTATTAGATGAACTTTATACAGCCTGGGGAGTGAAGAAAAACCTGACAACAGCTTACCATCCCCAGGCCAACATGACAGAGCGAGTGAACCGGACCCTGAAGAACATGATCGCCTCCTATGTGGGTGAACGCCATCAGTATTGGGATAAATGGCTCCCCGAGCTCCGGTTTGCCCTGAACACAGCGGTGCATGAAGCCACAGGTGAGACGCCTGCTTTGTTTGCGCTGGGCAGACAGCTAAAGGGCCCACTTGACCGACTCCTTCCCAGAGCCCCTAATCCAGAAACCACCACTTACAATAACCTATTTAAAATTGAGGAATTACAGCGGAGAATCCAACAGAGGTTGGTGAGTTCGACATCCAGACATGCCAAGTTGTACAATAAGAAAGCGCTCTTTCAGCCGGGTGATTTGGTCTGGATTAGAGCTCACCATCTCTCGGATGCCAGCAATAGGTTCTCCATCAAGCTAGCGCCTAAATGGTCAGGTCCAGCCAAAATAATTTCTCAAACGGGTCCAGTCAATTTCCAGATCCAAAGGGGTATCGGCATTGACTCCAAGCTAGACACTATCCATGTGGCCAATCTCAAGCCGTACTTCGGCCCTCCCTTGTCCAAGGTTGGGGGGGGGGGGGGGGGGGGGGGAAATGTAGCGGTGCTACATAGTTAGTGTTGTCAAATGTCAGTTCTGAGTGTGTCTTGTTTCTATTGTCCCGTTTGCTGTTTGTGTGTATATCAGTAAATGCCGTCCCCCGATGATGGAAGGAGACCTCAACCTCTAACCTGGAAAACACCTGTTCACAATTAATCAATTACAGCCGTCACAAGGACTATTTAAGTAATCAGAAAGGAGAGAGGAGGAGAGAGAAGAGAGGAGAAGGGAGACCATTCGTTTTCAACCACGTTTCAACTTACTTGCTGTTTTTTCACATCGCACCTTTGCACCAGTTTGTTTTTCATTTTGCTGGACTGTCTTTCATCCTTCATCTGCTGAGACCCCGGGGTCGATTCACCATCCACCATACGCCGAGGCATCACGGTGAGGTTGCTCCATTTGCTGGGAAAATCAAACGACTCATTTATCATTAGTTCAGTCATCCGTATTCAGGACAGTTTTTATAACCGGACTCAAGTTCACAATCATTCAGTATATCATTCATTTTTGTTATTCGTGTTGTGTGTTACAGGGGCAAGGGAGGGTTTTGTTGTATTTATATATGGTGGTGTCTCATTATGGTGGAGGGATATTTATATTTATGTTTCTATTTTTGCATTTGTCTTGTGGATTTATTTAATACATTTAATCAGTTTAATTTTACATCATCTGCTTTTTGCGTGCTTATATTTACATCGTCGATTGTAGGGGAAAAGTGCAATTTGTTGGAGGTACGGCTTGATAGTTTAGATTCATTCTCAGTAAATTATCCAGGCCACAGGTCTTGGAGGTGTAGTTGCCGGCTGGGTAAGGGGTTGGCCGTTACAAGGATAAAGGAAAAGGACAGGGAAGGACTGTCACAGAGGGATATTCAATCCTCCCTAGGCATTAGATGGCAGCAGCTGTCCATGACAGCACCCATTTGGGAACCAGCAGCGAATGCTGGGATTTGTAGTCCAGCAGCACAGCCCTGCTGGGGTCCATGGTTGCCGCAAAGTGGTCCTGCAGGGAGATGTTCTCCCTTATCCAGGAGAGTTGGAGCTGGGAGGATGGAAAGCAGCACTCGACTGGAGGAGAGCAGAGTGGTGGTGAGAGGAGAGAAGACCTGTGCTTGTGCTTGGTGACTTTGGAGAGGTAGTTTGGTAAGAAGCCATCCTTGTGTTTGTGTGATCGTGTTGGGGTTTGGGGCTCACTGGTGTCCTGGTTCCATCACAGTATGTTTTGAGTACACCACAGGATAACCGACATGTGGATGATGTGACCTGAGTAACATGAGATTTTATTTCTGTTTATTTAGTGGACATTTTTCACATTGTTTGCCTTTCTACACCTTTGTTCACCATTAGCTTGTATTTTATCAAAAACTTTTTATCTCCATTCTGCATGAAATCATGTGATTAGGTTTTTTTTCACCGATCACTGCAAACTACATGGGATTAGTAAAAAATGTGCATTGTATGACTGAATTATGAAATAAATCATCATAACTTGTAAATCACTTTGGATAGAAATTTCAGCCACATGATGATAAGAGTTATCTTGAATTCTAACAGGGACTCTTCAGTCACCTCAATGACTCATCTGAGGTGTGTGAGTGAAGTGCACAGCTGTAGTTAAAATCTGAAAATGTTAACAATCAGTAGATTATTTATGAATGAACACAGTCTCTAAGATTAAGAACTGAAATAAAGAAAATACTTTGAGAAATAGACAGCGTCACAGAAATGAGTGGCATTGAAGTGACATTTAAATAAATAAATCTGTGCAAATTGTGCCATTGTGTGGATGTGAACAGAATTAACCTTCCTCTTATGTTAGCTTTCTGTTACTATCTCTTATGTTAACGGGTCGGTTTTGACCCGTGTCTTTAATCAGCCATATTACCCTCAAAACAATTATTTATCATCCAATTTTTTTCCTCACCTCTTGGTTACTTTGTTACGCTTCCTTGTCCATTAAAAGAATGTTTTTAACTCTTTTAGGGCGGATGTCGACTTTTGTCGACAGGAGGGGTTGAAGGCGAATGTCGACAAAAGTCGACATCCAGGGATAAAGGGCGACAATCAGCTGTTAATGGCGACAAATCTCACTGTCACGTCACAGGCATTCCCTCTGTGCTTGGAGGAATGCTAAACTCGTTGACTCGGCAAATAAACATTGCGTGTGCGTGAGTTGCGAAATGTAAACAATGGCAAGATGGCACCGACATGTGAAAAGGCAGCGAAGCAAGTGCAGGAAAGAAAACACTTGGCAGACGTTGTTTTGCGCATTACCGCGGAGTCGGACTCTTGATTTTTCAGAATCGGACTTTATTGGCAGTGATCAGGAGATCGAGCAAGAGAGTTAGAAGCAGGCATCAGCTGATCAGACACCAGCCGATGCCGCGCGAGCGGATCTGCTGCCAGTTGAGTGCCTTCGCGCAGCCGATGCATCTACGGCAAGGTTCGCATGGGATAAATACACATACATTGATCCGTTGAGAGCCGATATGGCTACCGGAGTTTACAAGACGGCATGGCTTGCTTTTGGACACGACAGATCACCAGCTGCTGTACTTCAGGCTGCTCTCTCCTGATGCTGCTTTTCAGCTACTGTCAGACGAGACAAATAGGTAGGCAGAGATTTTTTTTGAATCGCGGGCTGCGTTTGCATCGCATTCTCGTTATTCAAAGTGGAAACCCACAACGAAAGACGAGATGAAGCGCGCTGTGGCATTACAAATAGAGATAGGACAGAACTGGTGAGATAACTTCAGGGAGCATTGGTCCAAACGTGTTTTGTCCCCTGGTGGCTTAGGTACGTGCTGCTGCAAAGTTTTATTCACTTCTGTAATAAACAGAAGCAAATCCCATGGGGTGAGCCAGGCTATAATGCCATACATAAAGTTCATAAAGTTTCAGAAGATGAAAAGAGGTGACAATACGGTTTTCATGCAGGCAGAAAACTTGGTGGCAGTGGCATGGCACGATGGCAAATGGGTGACTTGTCTCTCTACGGTACACACTAACAATATATGTGAGAAAATGCAGCAACAGACAATTGAAAAATAGGCATCAAAACAACACATAGAGAATTCAGGCTCATACAACATGCAAGACAGTAACATTTGTCAAAAGTAAATATTTTTTGTTGATTTGATATGTTAAACAATTGCTTTGTGTTCTTTTTTAAAAAATGTTAGTTTTTGGAAAAATATTCAGCCCTGGGAGAAAAGAAACAAAAAAAAAAATTAGCCCTAAAAGAGTTAATATTTTTGCTGTGACCTCATGAGCTTTTACTTTAACAGCATACCTCCCATTTTCAATTTTAATAAATGATTAAATGAACCTCAAGAGAATTATTTAAATAAATAAAAGGTTGTTATGTTACCTGACTATTACTGAGGGGTATTAGAACACATCTCTTAAATAAATTTGTTATATATATTTTTTATTATAATATTAATTACTATAGTAACATCCATGGTGTTACGGGTCAAATTTGACCCATATATATTTATTTCAAAGAAAAAGGCAAAAAAGTATTTTCAAAAATAACTTTAAAATAAATGGAAAGCTAAACAATTAAATCTGAAAATGTGGATTTGCAAGGTCAAACAAACAACGAACAATCAAGCAAATCAAACCAATAGAAATGAGGCACTAGTTCCAAAGAACGTCTTTGTGTGCAAGAACATGCATGTGCATTTAGATGCTTGTGTGGCAAAAAGTGAGACTTTTAGTGTGTTCTTTGCAAATCTATTTTTTGCAGTAGAAGCAGAGTACGTTTGTCTTTCTGTCTTTATTGCTAGAGCAGACCTGACACCTCTTTCTTTTCGAATCAGGTGGCCTCAGTGGGCTTGTGGCTGTGGCTGTGTAGGTTGATGTTGAGGCAGTGCTGGCCGAAGAGGATGCTGGCACTGATGCTCTTTGTGTTGCTGATGGTGTGGAAGGAGTGCTACGTGAGCTCTGCAGCTGTCTGACCAAGGCTGCAGCGGCTGGGTCCCGGGGCACCCGTTCCCTTCGCTCAATGTGTGCCTTGACAAGGGAACTTCCTAACTCCTCAAGAAACATTCTCCGCTTGTTTTTTCTGGTTGAGTTCCACCCTAGGTGAATGTGGGTCCACAACACAAATGCATTGTATGCAGACACATCTAGAATGTTATAAAACACAACCATTGGCCATCTCCTGGTCATTCTCTGGCAAGTGTAGGTGGCAGTCAGCTTGTCCAGGTTGTCCACTCCACCTTTGTTTTTATTATAGTCCAAGATAATTATGGGCTTTTTGTCACTTGCTGATGACACAGCTGCGTCTTTGTGAAAAGTGGACATAAGTATCACACTCCGGTGTTTTTTTGGACAACATGAAACAACCGTGGTGGTGTCTGTAAAAGCAAATTGTGAAGAAAGTGGAGCCCTGTCCTTCACCTGCAAAATTTCGGCAGGCAGCTCAGGTTTATTTTTTTTTACTGTGCCCACCATGGTAAGTTTCCACCTGAGAAGTTCTTGTCCAAGGTCATAGCTGGTAAAGAAATTGTCACATGTGATATTGTGACCCCGCAGTCCAGTAGTCATATCGAGGACTACACGTTTTCCTTGATTTTTCTCAGGAATGCCACTTGCATGTTTCCCTGTGTAAATCTGCAGATTCCATGCATAGCTGGTTTTTGCATCACAGGCTGCCCAAATTTTTATGCCGTATTTCCCTGGCTTACTAGGCATGTATTGCCGGAAAGGGCATTTTCCACGGAAAGGGACAAAACGTTCATCTACTGTAACCTCTGGCCCTGGGTTGAACATCAGTGGAAGGAGCTGCACCCACCTTTCCCAGACATCCCTGATGGGAGCAAGCTTGTCAGATTTTTCTCTAGTTTCTCTGTTGTCAAATCTAAGGACTCTTGATATCATTTGAAATGACTGAAGTGACATTGTTGCCTGGAAAATATTTCTGCCTGTCGACGCATCCCAGAGACTATCAGTGGCCTCATTGCTGGATTTGTAAACACCAGCAAGAAGAAGAACACCAATATAAGCATCCAGGTATTCCTCATCAATGTCATTCCACATGTTGCCATGAACCTTTTTTCCTTCAAGGTCTGTCATAGCAATCATGACTTTCTTTAGTGACAATGGCATAAACAGATCAAAACATGTCTTGATGTTACTTACTCTCATCACAGCAAACCTTGTGATTCCAGGGGTCATTTTGATGACATTTGCAGCAGCTGCCCTGCCATGTAAGTCAGGAGGTACTGAGCTCCAACAAGGTTATTATAGTTAACGAAAACTAAAATCAAAACTGAAACTATTATTAAAAAAACATTTTCGTAAACTGAAATAAAATAATTAACAAAACCGAAATGAAAAACTAAAACTAAATTAAACTATTAAAGTAGCTGGAAAGACTAACTGAAATAAGATAATAATTTACTAAAATATTTTTAGTTTTCGTTTTTGAATGAATATTCTTGCCGTTAGTCTTTAACCCTTGTAAGTTTTAACTCTTAAACAGAAAGTCATCCACCACGAGCCGCCCGCATATATTCATCCAGTGAACGGCGGCTGGTGACTGAGGGCGGCTGTTCACACAGCATTTGCGGTGACAGAGCAAGCTGAGTGCGGGTGCGTAAAGCGTGCGAAATAGAAAGCGATTTGCATGCCGCCTTTCTTTGCGCTTGTTGTATATCAAGATGTAATTCAAACGGCTGAAATCAGAATGTGCTTGTCAACAAAACATTTACCGTATGGACAGAAAAATCACGAGTGAGTAACGTTTCAGTTTATTTCTCAGGTGTCTGCTTTTTGTTGACAGCAATTCACGTGCCACTTCGCACTGGAGAAATCGTTTTTACTTTCTCATATACTTAGTATAGAGAAAGTATAGTAATCATGAAAAAATTCGACCAAGATATTTTGATGAATCTTGACGTTATAGACTAACCAGTGTCCAACAATATTGTTCTTTGGAACTGTGTGCGTGTGCGTGTGCGTGTGCGTGCGTGTGTGTGTGTGTGTGGGCCTGTGTGTGCGTGTATGCGTGTGTGTAAAAACACGATAACTCAAAAACGCAACTAGATAGATGGATGAAATTCAGCATGTGGTTGTTACGCCACAATTATACTTCTGTATTAACTTTTGGGCCAAATCCATCACCCAGAAGTGGTCCTTTACCTGAACACATACTCGATTTTTTTTTATTTATACAGTTGCAGAGTCCGATTTATTCAAATTCACTTTTATAATAATTGTTCAATATATTATTAAATTGATTTCTTGTTGATGATTCCTTAATGTACAGAATATAAAAATATAATCATTGTCTTGCGGTTTACTCCTCAAATGTCCATCCCCATTTCTGAGTATACAAGAAAATCTAGGGGAGAGCACTCCCGGTTTTTGAAAATAAAATGGCACTGATTGAGAAACTGACTAGGTCATCATACAAGATCAGCATGTTGTTGCTGACCAGTCACTTTTGCTTTAAAAACATCGTTTAACAACGAAGCGATACAACCAAAGGTAGACAGTCTGACAAGTGATGAAAAACTAAACATACTAATGGGTTTTTGTATTTATTCCATATTTATTAATTTTTATCTTTTTCAGTTCATATTCACAACTCAAAATACCTGATATTGTGAAAGTAATCCATTAGCAGAATTATATTTTAAAATATTTGTCTCCCTTTTTTCAATGTTTTTCTCTCTTTATCAAAATAGATAGTTGAAATATCATATTCTTTTTGTTCTTAACATCAGCCTTATCAAACATATTGCATACCAGGGATTTTTCCTGCCTTGCATCCAAACCTGCTGAGGTAGACTCCAGATTTCCTGCAATTCTACTCTGGATAAACAGGTTTAGACAATGTATATGTTGTTCTTAATCTCAGACTCTCTGAGATCTCTGTTGTTTTATGCCTGTCCGTACTCCTATTACCTGCTCTTGCTCTTCTCATTATGGGCTTACTGTCCTTTATGGTGGCCTATTCAAGTCTCACTGCCCCTAACCTTGACACTACATGCTTGTTGTTCTTTGTTTCCCTTAATACAGCTAGGTGGGGTCTGCACACTCATTCAAGTCTAAGAGCCTTGTTCTTCCTAAGCCCCTGTGATTTTCATGAGAAAATATTTTTAAAATGATAAAATTGTGTAAAATTGTTCATATTCAGTGTCTAGTTTTGATTATGCTTGTTTTTATCAGACAAAAACAAAACCAGATAGTAAACCAGGCAGTGTAGTATGCTTCCACTAACATTAAACTCATATCCAAATCTGTTAAGTGTACAGTTCTGTCTGATTGTGACACAAAACTAACTCCATAGACGCTCCATGCCATAATTACTAAAACTAAAACTGAAACTAATATATCCATCCATCCATCCATTTTCCAACCCGCTGAATCCGAACACAGGGTCACGGGGGTCTGCTGGAGCCAATCCCAGCCAACACAGGGCACAAGGCAGGGAACCAATCCAGGGCAGGGTGCCAACCCACCGCAGGACACACACAAACACACCCACACACTAGGGCCAATTTAGAATCACCAATCCAATAATAATATATATAAAAATAAAATAGAAATGTCTTTGTGAAATAAAAACTAAACTAAAACTAAAAATATGCAATGAAGGAAAACTAAAACTAAACTGAATTTCCAAGTAAGGTCAGAAAAAATATAGAAATAAAAACTAATATAAAAAGGTAAAACTATAATAACCTTGAGCTCCAACAGATGTTACCACTTTTGGATTTGAACGTTTCAGCAGGAGTGAGTGCAGCTTCAGCATCGGTGACCTCCTCATCAGACTCATCAGATGTGTCTGTGCCTTCTGGTAGATACTCTACAATGTCTTCCTCCTTGGAAACCTGCTCATCTGTATCACTATGCTGTTCTGTGTCCTCTGCCTCATTTTCAGAAAAGATCTGATCCAGAGCTTGGCTTACTGTAAATCTTCTTCTCATTTTTGACTGCTGCAAACAGGAGATGTGTACTCTGCAAGTCACCAACGCTAAACTAAATTTGTCTTATGCAAGCCTTCCATGTCTAAACAGGTCTGTCTTTGTTTGTTTGTTTTGTTTGTTCAGGTAAGGAGACACACAGGCAAAGAGAGAAGACCCTCAAAGTGTGTTTAGGATTTTTGTTTTGACCCTAACTATTGTTTTATAACTTTAAATTATAACTGGCTCAAAACTGACCCTACCAACACAAAGGGAATCATTTTCACCAGAGCATTTTATAATTTAGTACAATTGTTTTTTTTTTGTTTTATTTTAATTAAATACAGATTCCTGACAAAATCAAAAAGCCTTGATGCAATAAACAAAATTAGGTAGTAGTTTTATGCATTTAAAAAGTAAAACGGGTCGGTGCTGACCCTAACACAAGTTAACCGAAAAAAATTGAAATCAAGCCATTTTCTGTGTGGATTTTTTCAGGCAGTGTTTTAAACTCACATAAATCTGATTATTTTAATACTGTAGAAATCAAAAGGTTTGTTTTTTTGTATTTCCTGTCACACACATTTGTGAAATTTGAATCATTAAAGAATTAATGGTCCACAGGTACACGAGCATGAAGTTCCATGTAACTGGCGTATCTGGGTGGGCTTCCTTAAAGTCACAGTGTCACCTGTCACACTTTGTTCTGATGCTCCTTGTTTTCTTTGTCACCTTTATATTTTCTTGATGCAATAATTCATCAAACATTAAATGGTTTAATTCATTCATTTAGAACATGACAGCTTCTTCTTCCATAATTTTCCTCCAGTATTCTCCAGTCTCCTCATCGTATTGCAAACAAGAAAGGAGAAGATGGGCAAACATTCAAGTTCAGGTTTAGTAACAAGTGTGCAGATTACAGGAAACTCTGACTTGTCTGCTTGACAAAGATGAAACATCACGTTTACAGTTTCATTAACATGTGAGAAAGTCAAAGATACAAACAGTAAGACCCCCGACATGTGTGTGGTGTTGTGTGCAGACGAGAGCAGTGACTGTGATTAGTGAGAGGAAGAGCATGAAGATCACGCTGAAGAGACGAGTTTATCTACCACTCCAAAGTCACTCAGCAAATCTTCATCAGTGACGTCAACTTTCATGCTGCAGGCCAACGTGTATTTGTAGAGGCTTCTGTTCAACAAATTTAACTTTATTATTATTATTATTATCATTATTAAGCCCCCAAGTGGCCCAGTGCCTTACAGCTCCTAACATCAATTCCCAGCATGCTCAGCGTCTCTGTGCAGTTAGTGTGTTCTCCTTGTGTCCACTCGACTTTTCTCCCAGTTCTCCCAGTCACACATCCCCTGGTAACTGGTAACACCAGACAAACACACTTGCAGCTCTGTGCCTGACTCTATTTGAGTTCATTTATAAATTACAGACAAAGTGACATTTCTGAGTCTCACATACGCCTTCACACTCAAATGCACAATAAATAAACTGATTCAGACGAGGACTGGATTGATATATTTTGGTCCATTTTTGATTATTTTAATTACACTTCATGACCACAAGAGGGTGTCATTCACACACAATTCTGTATTCTGTTGTCATTTTTAATTGTGCTGATTTCTGTGAAGTCGTCCATTTTTTAATTCTGTTTCTCCAGTTCTTTTGTCACGTCTAGCACTCTGTTCATGAATTAAACTTATTATTGTCATTTCTGTAACACACTCCGACTCTACCACTGCAGCAGACCACCTGTGTGTGTCACTGAAATAAGTCCATGACAGACACTTTAATCCAAAGGGACTTACAAATCTTGGCTGCCCTGTTAACTTACCTCATAAAATGGCCTCTTCTAAGTTGAATGATTCGAGTTCAGCTCTTCATCAGCTCTTCATTATTTGCTTTTATGATGAGAAGATGACTCTCATAATTTAAATAATCCCAGTGGGTGACGAGGGGCAGATAATGTGGATCCCCAGTCAGGTCATTCACGTCTATGAACACCGAGTCTGCTGGAGTTTCAGGACTGTGAGGTGGACCCTCAGAGAAGTTCATGAGAAGCCATTTTATCACAGAGGACACCTCACTGATGTCGATGATTTATTTTTGTAATTCCTGCCTTTCTTTATTTTCATTTCTGTTTTATTTCATTTCATCACAAACTCATCTCAGTGTTGATGAACTTCTCACAGACTTACAGTGTTGTGTATTTCAGTCCACGTTTAACAATAGAAGTATATAACGCTAGATATGAATTCATGTTTGTCTGACTGGTGGTCTCGTAGTAACACAGTGATTGGTGGTCCGGCCTTCAGCTCTGGTGTCGTAGGTTGGTTCTTATCTGTGTTGCCCCCCCACATTGACAGCCCCCTGTGACCCTGAATTAGATAAGCGAGTTACAAAATGGACGGTGGTCTCGATATTCAGGGTCTCGGATTTCTTCTGCTCAGCTCACACTCTTCATGTCCTCTCAGTCTTTTAATGTCACAAAGTGGGCACCTCAGGGTCATCAGGACTGACCACCAGCAAGTGACGTCACACAAAGACTGAAGAACACCAATCCAGTGCTGTGGAGAACACAACCATCTTTGTTGAATTCCTCTTTGAATGTCAAATTAAAGACGCACACTCAGGATTTCTGTTCATTTTCAGACCCTCAGATCAAATTATAAAGATTCACATTTGATTATGGAGCCGACGCTTTGATCCGACGCCATTTAAAAATCCCAAGTGTTCAGTCCTGATGTCTCATTAAACACAGAAATCCTGAAAATGAAAATCAGACGAGCAGCAAACAGCAGGACACCTCAGGGGGGCTTTGAGTTCGGTGGTCTGAATGTTAAAGAAAGTCTCCATCGGCTTTGTGCTGCTCTGACCTGACACAGAGATGGACAGACGACATTAATACTGAGGGGTCAGTGTGTGCGCAGGGGGCAGATGACCAGAGGGGCCGCGTTTTTACCACCGTCATTAAGTTCAGGACTGAAGAACGGATAGAGGGGCTCAGTGAAGGAGTCTGTGAAGGTGTAGAGGTGAGAGCGGGACTGGGCATTGTAAAAGGAGACCTGACCTTCATCATAGTCCAGAAAGACCCCCACTGTCTGGGGCTTCACTCTCAGGGGGAGGTGGAGAGGACAGTCAGTGTTAGCCTCGTACTCGTTCTCATTCCTCAGGCACACAGTCCAGTATCCATTATATGGGCTCAGTGTAATCTCCCCCTTCCTGTTGACCGACTCTCTGGCGACTCCTAAAGTCCACTTAGTCTTCCCCCCGACCTCCACCTCCCAGTAGTGTCTCCCTGACGTGAATCCTTCTCTGGCCAGGACAATAACACTGTGGCCAAACCTCTTTGGATTGTCCGTCCCTCTCTGCCATGTGTCTGTGTCTCTCACTTCTTTCCCGTCTTCAGACACAATGAGATATGGATCTGCAGTCTCAGGGTCAAAAGTGACATCAGCTTAGGAGAAGAAAGCAGAAAAGAGGAAGATGTCAGGAAATCAGGGGACTTGAGGAAGACAATAACACATTTACACTCCTTGAAGGACCTGAACATTAAAAAGACAAAGACGTCAAACAGCTCGTGTTCACTTCTCACCTTTGAGTTTTTATTTTTACAAACCAAAGCCCACCAAGCCCCTCGTGTGTCTATTTGTGTCACTGCTCGGCCCCCCTGTGTAGTCTCACCTCTGACCTCCTCCACTCCGCCTGTCTGCCATTTTATCTTCATTTAACCCTAAAGAGCCTGATCACCACGCTGTGACCTCAACAGCACAAGAACTGTGACATTTTAATAAAAGACGAATCACACAGCGAGGATTTGTTAAAGACACAAACAAGAAGACCACCAGTGAGGCCTGGCACTCGTTCACAGACTCACCAGCAGCTCTCAGACTTGTCGTCACTAACCTGAGGGTCTCATGTCCCCCCTGGCCTGTTGTCCTCCTGTTCCTGTCATTCCTGTCCACTTTGATTCATTTTGTGCTGCTCTGCTCTGCTCTGTCAGTCATTCTGTCACTTTTCTCGTCCTTACACTTCGTTTGTGGCCTTTTATTTAGCAGACCCCCCATTGTATGTTTCTCAGTTCCTTGTCAGAAGTGACCACGGGGGGCACTGAATTTATGACACTGACTCTAACAACACAAGATGGCCGCCTGTCAGTGATGAGGATGAACTCAAATACACAAGTTTCACAAGCCAGCAGTCAGCAGGGACACCATGTGACCGGTCAGTACAGGTGAGGGGGGCTTTAATAAGGATAGGGGGGCCGAGAGGACATACAAGGTGACAATAAAGGACAGGACAGCAGGACAAAACACAAAGTGGCACTAAAGAGGGGACAGGACTGGACACTGAGGGGCCTGAGAATGGACAGCGGGCCCTGTGAGGACTCAGCAGCACTCAGTTTACTTTAAAAAGTGCAAACGTTGTGAGTGAAAACCTCAAGTGTGTCCTCAGTGTTGTCACCTCACAAATACTTCAACATCGACATGCTGGAAATGTAGCAAATTCATGGTGGGCCTGAGAAAGGGTCTGCACTGAAACACAAGAGGGTCCTAAGTGACAGATGGGACATCATGGAGTCTTTAAGTATCAGGATTAGTGACAATGATACGCAGTGCTAATCGGTACGAGACCACCGAATCAAAATGACCTTCTGAGAATAAAGTCTACAAGACAAACGAGTGTCCTTTGTACCGAGGAAGACATCTGAGGAGTTCTGTCTGCACGAGGAGGGTCCGGTCTTTAGTTCTGTCTTTACTGACTTGTCTGATGTTCTTGGAACACAAAATAAAGTAATGTCCGCCTGCCAAGGAGAATCCAACTATTAATGACAGAGGATTATTTAGGGAACTTCATAGGAATAAGATAACTAGCGAATATTCAAAGAAACCACCAGGGGGCAGTAGAGGCTGAGGTCTTCCTGTTCCTTAACTAGCAGCTCATCTGCCTTTAAACACACAGAACAAGCAGCCATCCATTGTCATAACCTGCTTATCCAGGGCAGAGTCAAGGGGCTGATGGAGCCAATCACAGCAGACATCAGGGCAAGGCAGGTACAACCCATGGACGGGACGCCAGTCCATCAATGGGCAAACACTCAGACACACATCAGGGCTAACTGAGCGTCACCGGACCATCTGACCTGCATGTCTTTGGAGCACACGGAGGAGACCCACACAGTCACAGGCAAAACATGCAAACTCCACACAAGGAGCCCCCAGGATGTGAAACCCAGTGTCCTTACTGAGAGACAGCAGCGCTACCACTGTGTCACCATGTCACCCACACAGAGGGACCTCAGCCATTAACTCAGACCTGGGGGACAGTCACAGAGCTCACAAGGTGCTGCTTCTCATGGTCATGAAGGTGACACGTTTAACATGAAGACACAAAGACTAAGACACAGAAAATGAGAACTTCATCCTAAGGTCACGACTGGCTTATCAACCATACCTGCTGAGCTGCATATTCTCCTCCATTCTGTAAAATAATAAATAAAGAAATAAACTTAATGAGTCCAATAAAGAGTGAGACTTCAAAGACCCCCAGAGACCCCCAGTTCAAATATCGTACCTGCATTCGTGACGCGTTGTGACCTTTCTGCAGAAGAAGAGAGCTGCATTACTGAGTGGATAATCAGGTGGGTCAACTTAAAACATCATCTCTTCAGTTCTCACTCACAACTTTCATTTACTTTCATTTTCCTCTTCTGACGTCTTAAAATATCTTTACATTTCAAATGTCCTTTCATAAAGACCCCTTATAATAGACAGCAGAACAATGGACATGACAATAGCTGGAGTGCCAAACACAGACTGAAAATGGATTTGCAGAATTAACAGCCTACTGGCCTTTGGCTTTGAATCTGCGTGACGTCTGATGAAGAAGGAACAGAATTATTGATGTTTATTAGGAGTGGAGGTCCTAGCAGTGAGACTTCTGACCGTGTTCTGGTGACCACAGAAATGAACGCTGCAGGTGTAAATTAGTGTGACTGCAATATAATAAGACACGTGCCAGAAGACCCTCGTCTTCACCAGTTTGTCTCCTACTTATGGCCTTGCTATTTGTCTTCGTCATTGTCAGTTCAAATGGCTCCTCAGTGCCAACTATCTGAGTGTCGGTGACCAGAAATAAACTGCTGTGTGAACTGAGAAACCAGAGTGACAGTGGAGGACTGAACCTCTATCAGGTGACATGTGATGTCCACTTCACGGGGTCCTGTTCACTCTTAGGGGTTTACAGTTCAAACCACCAATGTGGTGAATCCAAATGTGAGGACAGAAATCCAAATGTTTAATAATCAGACTGAGTGGACAGACGGAGCTTTAGAATAAAAACAACAGCAAACAAAGGATAAGGAGGACTCGTGTATTGTGTCCAGTACTACTGAGGTAGGGTCTGAGCCCCAGGACCCTCAAACTGCATTAATCTGATAGATGGACCAACGATAAGAAGAGTGGACTAAAATAAAAGAAGAAGATGAGAAGAAAACACAAGGTGGCACCTTACTGAGTGGGCGTAAATAAGATAGGAGAGGACAGCACAGTGGGCACCTCAGGGTGAGAGGAGGACAGTGTGTGCGTGTGTAAGCTAAGAACATTCAAACAGTTATTATCAAATCCTGATTAACTCTCAGACAAGGAATCCAATACAAATCATATTCATAATAATATTCTCAGGAAAGCATCCTTAGACTCCATAATGTTTCTTAGCAAAGTGCCTCTACTTGGACTTGTCATTTCCAGCACTAATGTTTCACGTTCTTATTGTATCCCTTGAATTACTAAACTCTCTCCCTCCATTTAAATCTTGAACAGTTTTATTTTGCATTTTAATACAAAGAAGAAAAATCTTTTCTTACCAATTTCCTTGTGCAGGAACCATATACGAAGGAATCCAACTGTAGACAAAAAGAGAAGAACAAAGTGAACATTTGAGAAGAGAAGTGGGACTGACAACACCAGTCTCTCCATGGATGTAGGACACCTCAGATGAATATTTATATTGTGGTGCCCAGCGGGCGTCCATGCCTGGCCGGGACGCCCAGGAGGACAGGAGGAGGGCTCATTCCTCCTCCAGAATGCGAGAGGGCGTCCACCCTGGTTGTATTGGTGGCCACGGGTACAGAGCTGGGAAGCTCGACCCTGTAGGGGCCCGTGGTCACCACCAGGGGGACCCCAGTACCTGGAGGACCCTGGACCGCAGCACTTCCGCCACACCAGGAAGTGCTGGGGGGAAGAGGAACAGGGACACCCAGAGTGCTTCTGGGGAGACAGCTGGCACTTCCGCCACACTGGGGCGTGTTGGTAGGAGATTGCCGGGAACACACCTGGAGCACATCCAGGTGCTTACTTAAAGGGGCCGCCTCCCTTCAGAGATGGACTTGAGTTGGGTGGAAGAGAGGACAAGGTTGCTGAAGGAGAGAAGGAGGCAGTCTGAAGAGACAGAGAGAGAAGGCATTATTGATTGGCCTGGACTGTGGTGTATTGGGGGCTTGTGAGTAACTTGTGTGTAATGGAGACCCAAAATAAACGTGTGTGGGGTGATTTAAATGTGTCTGCCTGTCTGTGTCCGGGTCATATTCCCCAATATATACTGTATATTGTGAACGTCATACCGGATGGAGTGGCGTCCCAACTGGGGTGAAGGCTGATACTTTGTCCAGCTGGGAGGCCACAATGAAAGGCTGTGCAACCTGCCCAGGATGGCTTTTGGTTCTTGTCCTGGACGTGGTGGAAATTTAACAGATGGACTGGATGTAATATCAAGGACAATACAGCCTACAATATGAGAGACAGCAGTGATCCACTGGCTCAGTTCCTATGACTTGTAGTTCAGAAGGGCAATCCTGCCAGGGTCTGTGTCTGCCACCAGAGGGCACTTCCATAAGAGAGCCTACAGTACCTGCTTCATGTGACCCCCATATGTTCTTTCAGAATGCAATGTCATGACACCAGAAGTACACCAGGGTCCAACATAAAGGCAAGCGTCTCCCTTCACTTGGAGAGTCAGAGTTGGGAGGAAGAGGATGACACTCACTAAGGAGGAGCACAGGGAGACAATAAAGCACTTATCTGGCGTATTGTTTAAAGTAAGAGTTTTGAGGTGTTGTCATGTAATAAAACATGTTATGTTATCCTCCGTTGGTGGCTGACGTGGTTGTATCTGGTGTTCAGAGCTCTGGGGCACCCCTAGTGGCCACAAAACATACAGCAATATGTCTGCTTCTGAGGTTGACTAGGGACATTTTTTTTTTTGCTCTTTATTTCGTCTTATACGATTTCTCGTATTAGAAATTTGTTAGTTTTCGCATACCCCTTGGGGTCAGAGCGCAGGGTCAGCCATTGTACAGCGCCCCTGGAGCAATTACAGGTTAAGGGTCTTGCTCAAGGGCCCAGCAGAGTAGGATCTCTTTTGGCAATGACGGGGATTCGAACCGGCAACCTTCGGGATACCAGCGCAGATCCTTAGCCTCAGAGCCACCACTCCACCCCACATTGTCGCAAGTGAAGACTTTTCGGGGGACATACGTTACATACGATACCATATTTTTATGTAACCTTTACGGGAAATTACAGAGATGTATGATTTAGGAGATCATTGTTACGCAGATGATACTCAAATCCATATTGGGGTAAACTTCCACCACTACTCTCCTCACAAACTGACTCCATGAAACAAAGTCAAGGGTGCAACAGACGTTCCTTCAATCAAATTGCTTAATGACTGAGGTTCTTTTAATGGGTCCTTCTTCTTCTGCACAAAAAATAAATCATTTTAGTTCATCTGTTGATAGAATTCTGTTATCACCTACCATTAATGTCTGTAACCTTGGAGTTATTTATGACAGCCAGCTCACGTTTGATGTGCACATTAAAAACATTACCAACATGTATTTCTTTCATCAGCACAAGATTGCAGGACCCTGAATATTTCTGTTACCATCTGCTTCTGAAAAGAGTATTCATGTCTTCATCTAAGGCCCTTCATCATTTAGATTATTGCAATGCTCTTCTCTTTGGTCTACCAGCAAATTCTCTTAAGAAGCTCCAGTGTGTGCAAAACTGTGCTGCTCAGACTCACACCCACACATCACTGAACCTTCATATCACCCCTGTACTGGCATCACTGCACTGGCTCTCCGCTCACATTTAAAACTCTCATTCTAACACACAAAGAAGTCCATGGCACAGCCTCTCGTCACATCTGTGGCCTAGTCAGACCCTCCATCCCCTTGTGCTCTCTCCATTGTCCCTGCAGGAGGAGACTTCAAGTCATGGAGGATGAGAACTTTATTTGTATAATCTAATGACCTTCTGTTTGACTCTCCTACTTTGTTTGTATTTATTACTGGACGTCACAAATTGTTTTTTACTTTCTTATTTACTGCTTACTTTATAATTTTTATTCTTCTTGTCTTGCTATGTCTTATTGCACTCTGGTTCAAGAAAAGTGTGTTACAAATCAAATGTGCTATTATTATTATTATTAATATTATTATTAATATTATTATTATTATTACTATTATTAAGTGAACATGCTGGCACAGAGGTTGGCACTGCTGCCCAGCCCAGTCAGTGTGGATGCTTCTCTTCCGTCTGCGTGGCTTTCTCTGCTGTTCATTCCAAAGAAGAACAATAAATATGTTGAGTATTAGTGTGTGTGTGTGTGTGTGTGTGAATCACAGACAGGCACCTTACAAATGGATTTCTACTGTCGTGTGTAATCTCTCTGCTACCATTAATTGGAATCAGAAAACAGATGAATGAATTTTAGATTCAAAATCATAAAATCAATTTAAAAAGCTGTTTATTTTTTTGTTTATTTTGGTTTCCTTCCTGTCCTGTGGTGGGTTGGCACCCTGCCCAGGATTGGTTCCTGCCTTGTGCCCTGTGTTGGCTGGGATTGGCTCCAGCAGACCCCCGTGACCCTGTGTTAGGATTCAGCGGGTTGGAAAATGGATGGATGGATGGGTTTCCTTCCCTATTCACACATGAAGCACCAACACAAAGGAGACAAAGAAAACTTCACTTAATGTGGTGGGCCACACTGGCTCAATGCTGACCATTTCAAATCGTCTCCTCTTCACATTCAGGTGGCCGGCCTGATCTGCAGTCTGAGAATTTCCTGACCAGTTCACGTTTATTCAGTCACACCAAGGCCTTCACTAATTTAACAGCTCAGATATGCATGGACTCTGAAGACCCCTGAGAAGCCACCTCACCATCACAGGAGACAAATGAGCAGTGGCCAAGTAGAAAGAGGTAAATCAGCACAAGTCGAGCTCATCAGACCAGTCCTTTAGCAGAAGTGTCTCATATCTATGGCCCTGTACTGACTCACAACTAGAGAGAGGACTAAATGTGTAATGGAGGAGCCATTTGGCACTCAGTGCACACGTGATGTTAGGTTTGTCAGCCCATAGCACTCAAACTCCAGTTCAACTTCTGGTATGATGTCTCCAGTGGACAGTCTGCATGTCCTTCCATTGTCAGAGTGGATTTCCAATGTGGACTCCTACAGCCACTAACTGTGAATTGTGTGATCAAAATACAAACTGACTGACACATCTCAGGATTCACCGATGACAGTAAAAGCCACAAAGGAACTGAAATCAAACTGAGACTAAATTAGAGAACAGCACATTTAGAATTGTACTCACCTATTGAATCATATCTGGTGTTTGTTTCTATGGAAGACAAAAAAGAATATAAAGATGAATTATTTATGAATAACTTTACAGTTTTTATCAGCAGTCAGTCTGTTCTAATGTCGATGTGAGATCTTCTGTCCTCACCTCTCATTCTTCTCCATTGAATGACCAGCAGGGGAGTCGCAAGCAAGCAAAGAGCCAACAAGACACAGAAAGCCACCAACCAGCCAGAGACCCCTGGGGAGAAACCTGCAAAATGAGGGGAAGACGTGTGAGTCTGTGTGACAGGAATGAGGTTCAGGTGAGGAAAACACAGAAGAATCCATCAAGTGGGACTCCTTCATGCTAAGGGGAGCATTATGAGACCCTGCATTTACACCACAGATGATGTGCGCCTGTAGCTGGAGCCTGAGACCAAACACACCTTCACACCCATGTCATCAGCGTGTCCATCAGCCCTCTCGTTATCCATCATAAATTATCCAGTATCTCACCTCCATTAATGTCCACTCAATGTCGTTCTCCTCCAGTGTTTGTCTCCTACGTCTTTTAATCTACACGTTTACTTTTCATTTCTTTGAATCACGTGACACAGATATATATGGGGGTCCACTCCCAGACTGAGTCACAACTGAATTTTCTGTTTTTCTATTTTCACGATGGCCTTGTTTCAAAGTCGCACTGCTAGCCAACTGGACCTGACATTGTAGATTTGTTCACACATGTGTGTGGTGATGTGAATTCTTGTATTTCAAAGTTCCATCTCTTAGTTATATTTCATTTCCTCTTATTGATCTTTTCTTTTAATGTGCATATGGCACAACGTTTAACACAAGTTAGTTACTGCATTGTTTTTCCAGGTAATTAGTAAATGGGAGCCTAGCTTTTTAAGTTGATCTACAAATATGTGCTTTAGTGCCACATTCTGTGTAAAAATAAAGGGGCGATGCTGCTAGTGCCACACTATTAATGACGTACTGTAGATGCTGAGTCCGGAGTGCCAGTCTGGCTTTGGTGCTTTACTTCTCATCAGACAGCTGAACACGTTGTACTCCTCCTTCACCAGGAGGACGCTGCTCACTCTCAGAAGACCCTCAGAGTCCTGCTCTGACTTTATTGTGGACTGTGACGTCACGTCTGCCCCATTCATGTCTCTCCAGGTGACTTCTGGTTGGGGGTTCCACTTCTCAGTACTGCACTCCAGTCGGGTCTTCTGGCCTTCAGTGGAGCTCATAGAAATGGAGGGCTGAGCACCTAAAACTAATGAAACACAAAGGAGTGGAAGATCACTGAAGAGAAGAAGAAACACTTTAACATCAGCTGACATGGCATACGGTTATGAATGAACTGCTGAAATAAAGGAATTTGGTTGTCTTTGTTTGGAGTGTAGACTTTGATTTTATTTTGTTTGACTTGTTTCTGATCATTTTATTTATTGCTTATATTTAATGAAACTTGGCAGAGCGTCAGTTTGCAAATGCTTGGGTCCAACTGAGGTAATTTGGCAGGTTTTGAGACTTTGAGGACACTTCTTTGAATGTCTTCACTCTCATAAATAAAGAGACCAACTATTGAAATATTACTGGCCTGGACCTGAGGAGTTTCTCACCTCAACAGTCCTACAAACCAGAGGAGCAGCACATTTGATCTCTGGATTCCAATTCCTTGGCATGCTGTCTGTGCTGGGAGGCAGGAACTTTCCATGCTTCTCAGGTGACCTGCTGTCCCACTTGATGTCCCACCTGCTGTCCCACTTGATGTCCCACTTGATGGCATTCAGTGTCAAGTTTTAGCCAGGGTCTTAACCCACTTAAGGTGTCGTTTAAACAACTGTGATCTTTTGGTGATTTTTTAAATATTATAATTGTGTATATTTCATTGTTTTTGTCCTTATGTATGTTATGTTTATAATCTTGCTCTGTTTATTACTTACCTGTTATGTTTTAGCATATCTAGTTATACACCTTATTTCCTTTATAGAGTTTCTGGGCTGCAGGACCACCCTGAGATGATGTTTATTTGTATCACACAATGTCACTGATTCCAGGTTTTCTCATTTTCTGATGGGATTTTTGTATTTTATTCTGGTTTGTCGAGTTTTATTTTACTTCAGTTCTTTGTATATTCTGTATTTGTCTTTATTTAGTGTTTGTTTCCATTGTCATATATTCCCTGTTGTTCTTACTGTGAAGAGCTTTGATAAGGAGGAATGTACTACATAAATAAATTGTTTCATTATTATTATTATCTTCCTTATCTCATCATGGGACCCGGTCACTCATATTGGCCGACTTTAACATCACCACTTAACCCAATTCATACGTCTTTCTATTTGAAAGGAAAATCATAAAACTCAGAAAAAAAGTCAAACCTGATGAGGACGTAGAAGTGCAAACTCTACACTGACAGCAAGTGTTCATGGGAAGTGGACATGGACTTCATCAGGCAGTAGATCTAGCCACTGAGTCATTGTGCCATCCCATAATACAACTAGAAATAAAAATTGTAAATCCCAAATGCACACTGACCTTCAACAGTGAGTGAGACCTGAGTCTCCTCATCTCTTTGTCCTGAGTACACAAGACACCTGTAGAGATGGTCATCAGAAACACGGACATTTCTGATTATTAGAGACACGTTGCCATTCTTGAGGTTGTCTATGCTCAGGGTTCTTCTTGTGTCACTCTGTTGCCTGATTCTGTAATTGATGTATAACAGCTCTGGTGACCCGATGTCCGTTGTAAACCACCTCACTTGAAAGGCCTCGGAATTAAGAGCTGGTGAGAGGGAGGCTGGCAGGACCACATCTTCACCGACATAAGTGACAACAGGCTTAGAAGGACCAACAACGATGAAGCTGTCTGGAAAGGAAACCACAAGAGTGGAGTGAAGACCAGGATGTGATTTGTAAATTAGAAAAAATGACAAAAGTTAATGAAAACCATGTTAGCCTACTGATAAACGCTTCATTATCATTTCATCTTTCTGACTTCTTGTAAATAAACTGTCCTTAAATTATTTTTCTAAGTTTAAACTATTGCAAGCCATAAAACAAAAAACAATTCAATTCTTTTTCTTACTTTTTTTTGACAAAAAAGCTTACAAATAAATAAATATATTTTGTAAAGAGACATGCTTCTGCTGAACTTTTGTAAGAAGAGAAATGTGTAAATAAATAGTACGAAACATTTATCACACCTAAAAATTAACAAAATATAACCAGCTATCCATACCTGCCCAGGAGATATCTGTGTTGTGTAGAAACAATAAGATAAGAAGAGTCCATCGCATCTGAAGGTTCATGGCTGCAAGATAAAGAAGAGCTCATTGTACCTGTGAAGTCAGCTCCTCTGACAGACTTGTGTGTAAAACAACTCACAGATCAAACTGCGTCATCTACACTTCAAATGACAGGAGCAGAGACCACCATTGATATCATTTGTGTTTACGTGTTAATAACCCAAAGGGCATTAACTGACATTCTTAGTTTGATTTACTGCCTGTGTACTTTGGTCGACATGAAGCTTTTCTACTCAACTCTCAGCTCTTTTATTTTATTATTTTTATCTTTTACCTCATTGATCTTTACGATAAGCGCACTCTCCCATCCCAGTGAACTCACTTATCTAGTTTGGTTTTAATCATTTCTACCACAATGGCACAGAAATGACACTCTGTCATCAAACTGGCAGACATCGTGGTACAGCTGTGGTCTGTCACATCCACCTTTGCCTTCTTGTAGCCCCCCAAAACACAACAGCATCAGACTGGCCCACCCAGTGGTCACCAACTGGAATTTGTTCTCTTCTTAGAATATTAGAATATTAGAACACTCTAGACGAGAACAGGCCATTCAGCCCAACAAAGCTCGCCAGTACTATCCACTTATTTCTTCCAAGAAAACATCAAGTCGAGTTTTGAAAGACCCTAACGTCTTACTGTCTACCACACTACTTGGTAGATTATTCCAAGTTTCTATCGTTCTTTGTGTAAAGAGAAACTTCCTAATGTTTGTGCGAAATTTACCCTTAACAAGTTTCCAACTGTGTCCCCGTGTTCTTGATGAACTCATTTTAAAATAACAGTCTCGATCCACTGCACTAATTCCCTTCATAATTTTAGACACTTCAATCATGTCACCTCTTAATCTTCTTTTGCTTAAACTGTAAAGGCTCAGCTCTTTTAATCTTTCCTCATAATTCAACCCCTGTAGCCCTGGAATCAGCCTAGTCACTCTTCTCTGGACCTTTTCTAGCGCTGCTATGTCCTTTTTGTAGCCTGGAGACCAAAACTGCACCCAGTACTCAAGATGAGGCCTCACCAGTGTGTTATAAAGGTTGAGCATAACCTCCTGTGACTTGTACTCCACACATCGTGCTATATATCCTAACAAACAGCCTTCTTAATGGCTTCTGAACACTGTCGGGAACTCGATAGCTTAGAGTCCACTATGACTCCTAAATCCTTCAATTTTCCCGACCACCCATTGTGTATTCAAACTTAACATTTTTACTTCCAATGTGTAATACTTTACATTTACTGACATTAAATGTCATCTGCCGCAAATTTGCCCAAGCCTGTCTGCTATCCAAGTCCATCTGTAATGATATAACGGATTCCAAATTATCTGCTAATCCACCTATCTTGGTATCATCTGCAAACTTAACCAGCTTGCTACTTATATTCCTATCTAAATCATTTACATATATTAAAAATAGCAGCGGCCCTAGCACTGACCCCTGCTGGTCACCACTCTTAACATCGGCCAGTTCTGATGTGGTTCCTCGCACCATCACCCTCTGCTTCCTGTGTCTGAGCCAATTCTGCACCCATCTACAAATATCACCCTGAACTCCCACTTCTTTTAATTTGATGCCCACCCTCTCATGTGGCACCTTATCAAATGCTTTCTGAAAGTCCAGATAAATAACATCATAAGCTCCACTTTGATCGTATCCTTTTGTTGCCTCCTCATAGAATTCCAGCATGTTAGTAAAACACGACCTCCCTCTTCTGACCCCATGCTGACTGTTCCTAATATCTCCTGTCCTTGCCAGGTGTTGCTCGATCTTATCCTTAATAATTCCTTCCATTAATTTTCCTGTGATTCATGTTAAGCTTACTGGCCTTATAGTTGCTTGGATCTTCCCTGTGCCCTGTCACCCTTTTTATATAATGGGATGATATTTGCCATTTTCCAGTCCTTTGGAGTGTCTTCAGTGCGCAGTGACTTCCTAAAAATATGCGTCAAGGGTTTATATCTGTACTCACTAGCCTCCTTAAGAACATGAGGATAAATATTATCTGGTCCTGGTGATTTGTTCGATTTCATCTTATTTAATCTGAGCAGTACTTCTCCCTTTACAATTTCCAAATCCCTCAGTACCTCCTTAGTAGTCCCTGTTACTGCTCTGAGGTTATCCACTTGCTGACTTGTAAACACCTCAGAAAAATATAAGTGTAGGGCATCCGCTATTTCACTGTCTGTATCTTTTAATTCCTCTTTACTATTCCTGATGCACTTGACCTCCTCCTTGACTGTTCTTTTACTACTAAAATACTGAAAGAATCTCTTAGGGTCGTCTTTCTCCTTATCTGCTATATTCCTCTCCAACTGTCTTTTAGCCTCCCTGATATCCTTCTTAATGGTTGCCCTCATGTTCTCATACGCTCTACGATTCACTTTCCAGTCATTAGTCTTATATGCCTTATAAAGCAGTTTTTTCCTTTGCAACTTCTTTTTTAAATCTTTATTAATCCACCGTGGAGTTTTTTTTAGTTTCCTATTAATTCTAAATTTAGGTCTGTATCTGTCCTGCATTACATGTAACACATTTCTAAACCTGTTCCACTGCTCCTCAACTGTCTCCACACTTAAAAGCTTATCCCAGTGTATCCTACTTAGACTTTGTTGCATCTGCTCAAAATTAGCCCTACCAAAGTTCAACTTAACAATTTTAGTCTTTGCATCTGCACTCTTATGAAATACTGAGAATTGTATTACATTATGGTCACGTGACCCTAGTGGTTCAATCACCTCTACACCCTCAATTCTATCCTGATTATTACTAAATACTAAATCCAGACAGGCTTCACCCCGTGTTGGTGCTGTAACATGCTGTGTTAAAAAACAGTCATTGATTACTTATAAAAACTCCTGCTCTTGTACTCCGCCATCTGTAAGGTTATCCCAGTTAATATTTGGATAATTAAAGTCCCCCATGACTATAATATCTCCCTGTAAACTTGCCTTTTTGATATTACTAAAAAGATGTGTGTTGAAATTACTGTCTGAATTGGGTGGTCTATAACACACTCCTAAAATAAGACCTCTTTCCCTAATATTTTCCAAGCGAAGCCACATGTCCTCACTACAATGGGGCTCATCATCCAACTGAAGAAGACTTACATTTAAATCCTGCTTGGCATAAACAGCAACCCCACCTCCTTTTCTGTTCTGTCTATCCTTCCTAAAAATGTGTATCCCTCTATGTTATACTCATCTCCATCTTTGTTATTTAGCCAGGTTTCCGTTATTGCTATAATATCATAATTATGCTCTGCTACATACGACTCCAACTCACTTACCTTATTTTTGATACTTCTAGCATTAAGACAAGCTATTTTTAATGTGTTACTCCTTCTACATTTAAATGTTTGCTTAGAATTTACATTACTATGCATTCTTGTTTCTACACCATTGTTTGTTCTTCCATGTATAGATCTAAACCTGGCCTGTCCTAAACTCCCTGCCCCCCCAATCCTCGACTAGCCTACACATACGCCTCTCCAATACATTGGTGCCCCTCCAGTTCAGATGTAACCCGTCACGACGGAACAGGTCCCATCTGTTCCTTAAGGAGTCCCAATGCCCCATAAACCTATACCCTTCTACCCTGCACCAAGATTTGAGCCATGCGTTAAGCCTTCTAATCTCCTCAATCTTACCTGGACTGGCGCGTGGCACAGGCAGAACTTCGGAGAAGACTACCTTGTCAGTTCTGCTCCTCAGCTTAGCACCTAACTCTTTGAATTTGGATCGCAGAACTGACAGGCTACCCTTATGTATGACATTTGTTCCAATATGGACAATGACAACTGGATCCACCCCCGCTCTGGCCAAGAGCCTATCCACCCTTCCAGGGAGGTCCCCCACCTGTGCTCCCAGAAGGCAACACACCGTGTGAGACTCTCTCTCTCTGAAGCACACCTGCGCTTCAATCCCCCTAATGATTGAGTCCCCAACTATCACTACCTCTCTCTTTTTGGGAACTGGTTTTGAGGTGGCCCGTTGGGGCTCCTCATCCCTGCCTACCACCTCAGAATTATCAGAGACACCGTCCAGCTCTGCAAGGACATGATAACAGTTTGCCACTTCTAATTCTGGGGTTGATGCCCCCGGACAGTGTGCACCCTTTGCCTTACGCCTTGTGACCGTGACCCACCTGTTTCTACCTGTCTGGTCTGGAATCTCCTCCCGCGCCACCTTGGGGGTGCACACTATCTCTCTAAAGGACACCTGGGCCAAGTCCGCCAATTCTCAATTACAACACAGGTCAGCCAACTCCTCCTCCAGTTCAGCAACCCTGAACTCGAGGTGCTGGATCAGCTGACATCTCTTGCAGATGTAGCCCTCATAGACAACTGGCTCCTCCAAACCATCATCTAAAAAGTCCAACATCCAACAGGACTTGCATTGCACGGGCCTCATTATTAAAATTTGATTTGGGATTAGTAAACTGCCTTAAGTTTTTTTTTTTATTATTTTAATTAAATTTCTCCTTCTTTCGGCTGCTCTTTAACTTAAATGGTAACACTAAAATCTGCTACAGATATTTTACACCTTCTGTCCCCTTAAGCTCCTGTGCTGTTCTCCCTCTCAGCTGCCTG
The DNA here is from genome assembly GCF_900747795.2 of Erpetoichthys calabaricus. Classification (NCBI taxonomy): domain Eukaryota; kingdom Metazoa; phylum Chordata; class Cladistia; order Polypteriformes; family Polypteridae; genus Erpetoichthys; species Erpetoichthys calabaricus. The sequence continues at coordinate 2,601,482 of NC_041395.2, read as the reverse complement.
CTATTTGTCTTTCTATGAAGTTAACTTTACTTTTCTCTGTCTCTTCTCCTACCTTAGCGCTCCTCTTTCTTATAAGCTCTCCACTCGCACTGTTTGTATTAATGAACCCTTACGCTGTCGACCACTTACTGTTCTACCTCTGGACCGCTAAGGACTGTTTAATCTAAAATAAACAAAATAAATAAAACTTTACTGCCTTGTTTGCCCCTACAGCCGCTTGTGCCTGCTCGGCGCCTTAACGCTGGCCGCTGACCTGCGCACCGCTGAGCCTTTTACTGTTTTGATGTCAGCCGCGGCCTTTTTTTTCTTTTCCTTTAAACTAAGGACTCGCTGTTACGACGACGCAGTTATTTGCTTACAAATACCGATGTCAGTTACTGCTGCTTTGTACCCTACCTCCTCGATGCTAATTCCAATACAGATAACAAAAAACAAAAACAGGTACAAGTAACTTTTCCAAGCGCACCTCCAAACATCCAGCTACTTTTGCTCTTGTGCGGGCGAAAAAAAAGCAAAAAAAAAAAAACCCTTCTAAAGGGAAAAAAAGTTTAAAAATTCCCACACGGTTCCTTAGTTGCAACCAAAACCCAAGTTTTAAGAGCAAAATGTATTTTTTTATTTAAATCTCACACCACAGAACAGACCAAAAACTCTCAACAGCCTCTAGCGTTTGCAAAGCACACGTCAGCACAAAGCACCTGTTGTTATTGTTATGGACTGGTGAGTCCTAGAAAGTATGAGAGTCACTTTAGAGAGAAGACCAGGAGATGAAAGAGGAAAGCAAAGGCCTTTTTGAATGTAGGAGGAAATTTCCTAAATAAAGAATTGAGGCCAGCAGAACAGAAAAAGGGAAAAGACAAAATGTGAGGTGAAATGGAAAAAAGTTCAGAAGTCAAAAAAAAAAACAAATGGTGCCTATAAGCTGGACACCATTATTTTATACCAGAAGAATTGTGACATCAAGTGACATGTCACCAGTAGTCATAGAATGAACAACGAAACACAACATGGTGGTAACCATGCCAAAAAATGATTCAAAATCTCTGTATAAAAATGAAAACATTGAGAAAAACAGTATGGACAATAACTAAACCTTTGAAAATGCAAAATTGATGGACTAAATTCAGGTAACAGTTTATTAACTATAAAGGTCTACCGTGGGTTGGTTGCCATTTTATTCATGAAAGTCACAGACATTGCAGTTTGCCCAGAAGTGACAATCCTGGATCTTTTAAACGCCTCTTGGAACTCAGACAGGCCTTCAACACTCGACATCTACAGCGTCAGATCACACAGCCTCATTGGACTGGCACAACTGGTTCTCTCTCTTAGTGCTTTCTCCTTCTTATTTAACATTAATTTTTCCACCAATTCAGTTGAGTCTTTTACAGATCACAGAAATGAGACCTCCAGTAAACGCGCTCATATCTTTGTTGATTGAATGTAATATTGTTGTTCATTTTACACTGGCTGCTATGCTGTATATGATGTTCATGTTTATTATGTTAGCAATGCCATTTGATACTAAACTTAGGTATAGGACTTTATTAGCCAATTCATTAATTTCTAGCTTTCTCACACATGTACTCCTGATGTGTCTTCACCGCCCACCATTTCATGAAACACAAGACTCTCAGTTGTGCCCGAAGATCCAGTAATCAAACCAACAAGGAGAGCCTGACAGCCCAGTTGTTCCCTTCTTATTTCTACTTTCATCCTAACACACCTTGATAACACCGTAAACTGTCTGCACTCCTGTTTCCCCATTCATGATCATCACCATACAGCACAGTCATATCTCATAATAAGTTCTGAATCATTGCACCTACATTTCTTGTAGTGATAATATTCTGAAGACGATCAGTTCTTTTGCTTTTGAATTGAAGGAGTCTCTGGTGGAGATGAGGCTAACCTACATCTGTAAAATCCTGATCAATGTTCATAATGTTCATTAATGTTAGTTGTGGTGGTCTTGACTCGAGTTACTTTTACTGTTGAAAACTCAGGGTGGACAAGCTAATTCATGACAGCACCCTGATTTTGTACAAGGACCTTCTGCTCTGCTCAAGGCTCCATCACTAAACACACACTTAATCTGCACGACCTCAATGTAAACTTGTGTAGCATAAGCCAGTTACACGTTACTGAGTGAGCCTCAAAATTAAAATTCTTATCACTCACAACCTAAGGATTGATTTCTAACAGAAATGTAATAAACATTCATAATGTCTCCACTTACTGCTTTCACTTTGTTTTCTCTCCACTTTCCCCATTTAGAGCTCACACATCACGAGGATTTGTCCTTCATCAGGGGTCTGTGAACTTCAGGCACAATGTGTCAGTCTTTCTTGTTCTTAATGTCTTATAAGTCTGTAGAAGGAGAAGATAGCGTGTAATAAAATTTAAGGAGTAGTATAAAGTGTTCCTCCTTTGATTAATTTCTCTTCCGTTTTTAAACGGCAGCCTGCCAACACTGACAGGCCTGAGTCTTAAAGTGACAGAAACACATTAAAATAAAATGGCCTGTGTTCTGACAATAAGACCCTCAGCTTTTATCAGATCTCATGAGAATTCCATGCTTTTATGATCTTTTTTAGATTGTTTGACAAAGCAGGGCACACACTTATCACCCTTTGTTCAGATTAGAAGCAGACTTGTGATATGAGGATCACATCAGCCCAAGGAAGGAGAGGAGAGCAGAAGAAATCAAAATGGAGTCAGGGCATGCACTTGATTTATTAGAGAATAAAATACATTGCTGACCTCCTCAAATGGTGCAAAACAGAAACACAGGGAATAAGGAAAAAAATGTAGAAGTTACAGTCTGTAATAATTTGATTAAATCCAAAGCCAACAGGATATCTTCAGTGGGCTTCTTCTCAAAACTGGAAGAACAAAATATATTAATGAAATGCAACAAAAAAACAAATGAAGTTGTGGAAAAGAGAATCTCATCTTCTGCTGGTGAACAACATCTCAATAAGCAGTGGGTTTGATTTGACGGGGCTCATGTCTATGCTGTGAACTCAGAAGCAGTGAAATCAAACTTAACACTTCCTAGAAAAGCAGAATCCACAGAATGAAGCTCTTTATGACGTCTAAAGATGGCAGGAGTTTGGTACAGCTTAGAATTGTGAGGTGGACTGTCAATAAAATTGGAGAACTTCATTGGTGTTTTGTCTTGGTAGAGTAATATATACACTATATATTGCTCTACTTTCCCCTATTGTATTATTAATATGTAGCCTTAGAATGCCTAATCTCACAGACTTACCACTGTTTATAAGGTATTATTGTATATAAGTTATCCCCACCTTCCCTTCTATATCTATAACCTCAGGCAATTAGATGTAGTAAAAAGACAAGCAGAAGTTAAGTTACACATAAGATAATGTATTATTGATAATATTCATAAATAATAACAAAATGCAAAGCACATTTGATTATTGGCAACCATACAACCTGATTAAATGGTGATATGTAGTTCAGGCGGCACACAGACTTGTAGTTACTTAAATGTCTCTAGTTAAGGCATCATTGGTGCTCAGCTTTCAGCCACATGTCTGTTCATAATGGCTGCTCAGCTGTGCTCTTCATTGTGTTGCCTTCATCATCACAGGTTAGCAAGAGAGAGATACTTCTTTATCATATGTTGGTTGGTAAGAGAGAGATTGTGAGGTTAAACACATACATTTATAGATATTCTGTCCAACCCCTAGAGCCAATAGGACATCATGATACTTTAAAGCCTCTGATCCAAGCCAATTCCAAACAGCTATACCTCAGACCAATGGGGGAATACAACATCTTAAAACCTGCCACCCCCAAGACCATATGTCTTTAAGTCTTTCTTGCGGGGGGGTAGAAATGACCTTAGCAAAGAACCTCTCACCAAACTGGTTTAAAACACACATCCCCAAATCCTGTCGTAAAATTCAAACAGACCCATTCCTTAGGGGTGTGGGGGTGGTTTGGGTAAACACTAAATTACATTGCTTTGCCTAAATTACAAATAAAGACATACAAAATATTTATCAAGTTATATGTAAAATCTCACATCACAACACTCCACCCCATGAATGTTTTGTACAATGTCTTTATAAACAGTCTTAATTGTTTAAAGAGTCTGATGCATAACTTGTGCTTTGGTTTGCAGTATTTGCTGTCCCAGTGTTAAAAGTTGTCCATGACCATTTGTCCATTACATATCTTCTTTATTTCAAAGACAATCAGAAGAAATTGGATGCACTTCTGATGACTTGTATCTGCTCCGGCTTGCTTCCAACTGTTTGTTTAGCTTTCTGCAGTGTTCATATGTCATCAGATCTGGTGGTTCAAAATGAGACAAGTCCACACCTTCCGCTAAACTAGCCCACTGCAATTTAAGTCTATTGTGAATTCCTAAAAGTGACCTTTGTTCTTTACTGGTTTTGTGTCTAACTGCTAATTAGACCCTTGTCCCAAACTATTCATTTAAGCATATGCAGCTGTACAATTAACATCAAAATTTGAAAGGTAACATGCCACAGGTGCCAGTACAACCACCTCTGCCCAAGTGAGAGCACATGTGCCACTGCATAAACTGTTCACAAACAAACATTTGTGGCCCCTCTTCACACATTTGGAGTTGATTTAGTTGCCTCTTGTGTTTTCCTACCCATGGTGCAACTCTTGACTGCCATCAGCCTTTACCAGTATAGGCTGGCATCACCACCATGAGACATCAAAGCTATGCAACTCATCATGCCCCCTGTAGGCCACCCCTAGAGTTGTTTGCTCACCATATGCGTACTCGTTGTGCTAAACACCTCAGTTCAGAACTGGCCCACTGGTCCTCTGCCTGTACCAAAGCTGACAACCTCAGCAGGGCTTCCGTATTTTCCCAATTAGACTTTACCTAAACATCGGAGCCCATATGACTTGCAAATGTACCAGCTGCACCTGCTTTCCTGAAATGTTCACCAATTTTCTTACTATACATTTTCCTTAATAATAGTATTATCTATAGTAATTATCCAACTTAATTAATTAATACCCAGAATGTATACTTTATGAGCCCAAAATTAATCCCCTTATTTTTGACATTCCTAACTGGTTTGTTCAGTTTCCACCCCTTGGAATATAAATTTGCTGCAGTAATGAACAAACCTTTCCTTTTAAACTATAGCTATTCTGACTAGACTTATTATTGCATGACTTGTGGACTTGTTACTCACTTAAACCCCAGTAAGTGTCTTTTTCTTGCTGTCTCTTCAGTTCTTGTTCTTGTCTTTGTCTTTAGTCTTTGCCTTTGGTCTTTTCCGCTGTTTATCCATTCTGCTATGTAGGCAGGTCTGCAAAATGGAAGGTGACAAAGCAGTTTCTGTCCATCTCATCTTCTTGGTTGTTATCCTGGTGCCAACACTCAGACTTTGCTTCCAGGCATTCATTGGAACAGCTTGGCCACACTGCCACTCCACTCCAATGTGCTAATGGTAACCCAATCTCCTGCATGGATTTCACTCTGCTAATTGCCTTCACTATTTATTACCTGCACAAACCCAAAGTCCGTAAAACCTTACAACAGAAGTAGCACTATTACAAAAGGCCAGAAAATTGAAACAGACATAACTATTTTCCCTTTCCTGTCTTCCTGCGCTACCCTTCTATTTTTTCATTTGCCTGTGTGTCCTTTTTTATTTTTTTAATTTATGGTAACTGCTACCTGAAAGTGTGGGCTAAAACCTCTCCAGGATCCAAGTTCTAAATCCAGTATCTCTCCTAAAACTGACATGTGATCTTTAATAAAGACCAACTCACTTTTCTCCATTTTATTACATGGAGATTCATAGGCTGTCTTTTTAAACAACTGGTCATTCAGGTTTTGAATTACTGAACCGAAGTGTGTGTGCTTTTTAATTGCTGACTGGCCTAGTAGAGCTGTTAGGACTTTCACACCCCTGTGCATTCCTGGCTTGCTGGCTGAGCTTGGAAACCTTCCTGATGCACCATCCACCATCCTTTGTTCTTTGGCTTGTCCTGGTTCATTCAAACCAACTCCTAAACTGGTGCACTTTCTTTCCAACTCAGTCATTCTTGCATTAGCACTTTTAGACCTTTCACACACAAACACTTGAATTCCCTTAATTTCCATTGTTCTTTGTTTTAGTTCCACACTTTCTTTACTCATTATCATTATGCCATTATCCATTTCATGCCCTCTAGTCAACAGTTGCCATTCACACTCACCAGCTTCTCTGCCTTCTATCTGATTTCTTTGTCCTAAATCAAATTTCAGTGCAGCACTGGTTACCTTTCCTAACAGTGGTGAAATATCTATCGGTGTAGCATGTTCTTTAATTACTGGACAGACCTCAGAATCAACTCGAGATTGTGGTGCAGCGGAGAATAATGGAAAGTAACATCCTTGCTGTTTTCCCTTCCTTTCATCTCTCTCCATTTCCTTACATTCACATTCCTACTCTTTATCTAACCACTCATCTGTCTCATGTAAGTCACCCACCCATGTTTTAGGGTTCCTGTCAGATCCCGTTACTATTGCCCTAACTTTCACCATGGGTGGTTTTCTCTCCTTGTTCCTCCTGCTTTCTGTGCTTTCCACTTCAGCAGTGGGTGTTCTACATGCTAGCACTTCACAATTATCACACCAACTATTACATCTTTCAAAACTTTCACACAACATTCCATTTTCACTTTCATTCACTTTGCTATTTTCTTCCTCATACTGATCTTCCTTGTTTCCAATAATACAAGACAGTAAACCTCTTATAACAGCAGCTGTCTTCTTTATACCTGATCTCTGTTTTCCTGCTTTTAATCCTTCCAGGCCCCTTCCATTTTGTGGCAGCTCAGCTCAGCTTCTGCTTTCTCTACCTGCACTACAGGTTTGCTTTTCCTAGCTTTAGCCTGCTTGTCTCTGCCACTCCACTGGAAGATGGCTGACTTTAATATAAATGTAGGCATTTCTCAGTCTACAATTTTACTCTAATACAATTTGCCACCTTCATTATGGGTTAATAATAATAATACATTTTATTTATACAAGGCACCTTTCAGAGAACTCAAGGACAACGAACAAACAATGAATAAATAAGTAAATAAAAGACACATTATAAACAACTTAAAACATCAGAAAATCTAAAAATTAAAACCAAAACAAAACCACTATAATCAGAAGGAAAAAGAAAAAGCCATTTTAAACAGATGCGTTTTAAGTTTACATTTGAAAAATGAATATGATTTGATATTTCGGAGCTCCGCAGGTAATGAATTCCAGAGCTTGGGAGCAGAACGGCTGAATGCTCTGCTCCACATGGTGGTTAGATGGGTCGGAGGGACGGTCAGATGGGTGGAGAAAGAGGATCTAAGGTTACGGGATGGAATGACAACATGAAGAAGGTCAGACAGATATGGAGGGGCGAGGTTATGGATGGCCTTAAATGTTAATAGCAGAATCTTAAAATCATTACGAAACTTGATCGGGAGCCAATGAAGCTGCTGCAAGACCGGAGTAATATGGTGAATAGATGGGGTTCGAGTGATGATACGTACCGCAGAATTCTGGACTAACAGAAGCTAATTAAGAGATTTATTAGGGAGACCAAAGAGGAGTGAATTGCAGTAGTCCAGCCGAGATGTAACAAGACTATGAACAAGAATGGCAGTGGTATGAGGAGTGAGGGAGGACCGAATGCGATTAATATTACGTAGGTGGAAGTAAGCAGACCGGGTGATGTTATTAATGTGACATTGGAAAGATAGAGTACTGTCGAGGATGACACCCAGACTCTTGACCTGAGATGATGGGGAAACAACAGAGTTATCAATAATAAGAGAAAGATTATTGGTTTTGGATAATGATGATTTTGAGCCAATGAGGAGAACCTCAGTTTTGTCACTTTTTAATTTAAGAAAATTCGAAGTAAACCAGGATTTAATTTCAGAAATGCAGTCAATAAGCAAAGGTGGTGGAAAAGAGGAGGTGGGTTTACCAGCAAGGTAGAGCTGGGTGTCATCAGCATAACAGTGAAAATTAATGTTATATTTATGAAACATATTGCCAAGGGGAAGAAGGTAAATAATAAAAAGAAGAGGCCCCAGAAGTAACAGCAGTGGATTGGGATGTGAAGGTTTTAAGCTGTATGAACCGAGTGCGGCCTAAGAGGTAGGATCTGAACCAATCAAGTGGAGTGTGAGTAATGCCAATCAAAGATAATCTATTAAGGAGAGTGGTATGACAAATAGTATCAAAGGCCACACTCAGATCAAGGAGGATGAGAATAGTGATTAAACCGGAGTCAGCAGCCATAAGGAGGTCACTGGTAATTTTAACAAGTGCTGTTTCTGTACTATGAAGAGGGAGAAAACCAGACTGGAACTTTTCATATAGATTATTGTGAGATAAGTGGGTGTGAAGTTGGATAGCTACTATTTTTTCAAGAATTTTGGAGATAAAGGGCAAGTTAGAAATGGGGCGAAAATTATTGAAGTTAGTAGGATCAGCACCAGGTTTTTTTAGTATTGGGGTTATAGCAGCAGTTTTAAAAGATGAGGGAATAATACCAGTAGTAAGAGAAGAGTGAATGATGGCAGAAATGAGAGGGACTAGAGAGGGGAGGCAGGCTTTAACTAGAACTGTAGGCAGGGGGTCCAGCTGACAAGTAGATGACTTGGATTTGCAGATGAGATCTGAGATTTCAGAGGAAGTGGGTTGGCCTACTTTTGCCCCTGTAAGCAAACATAAACATACATACACAAAGATCCTACACGAATAAGTGCCGTATGACTGACGCATGCATGTCCCATTACTCCCAAGCACTTTAACCACTTAAATGCCGTATGAATGACACATGCACTGTTCCACCACTCTCTAGCACTTTAATTAGGGACTCACTACCACCAGCACTAACAAACATGCGGGTGTCCTCTTGACACACATGAAGTCTCTACACTTTGTTGGTTATATTCCATTCAACAACCAAACAATGTTTACTTCCACCACATTTGTACACTGGATGCCCTACAATTCACATACATAAACACACATATACATCAACAGTATTTGCAAACAAGGTGCAAAACATGGTTACCCCAAAATCCTGCCCAACTACGCCAATTGTTTTGTCTTGGTAGAGTAATATATATATATATATATATATATATATATATATATATATATATATATATATATATATATATATATATATATATACATATATATATATTGCTCTACTTTCCCCTATTGTATTATTAATATGTAGCCTTAGAATGCCTAATCTCACAGACTTACCACTGTTTATAAGGTATTATTGTATATAAGTTATCCCCACCTTCCCTTCTATATTTATAACCTCAGGCAATTAGATGTAGTAAAATGACAAGCAGAAGTTAAGTTACGCATAAAATAATGTATCTATACTAATTAGATAGATAGATAGATAGATAGATAGATAGATAGATAGATAGATAGATAGATAGATAGATAGATAGATAGATACTTTATTAATCCCGATGGGAAATTCACATTCTTCAGCAGCAGCATACTGATACAATAAATAATATTAAATTAAAGAATGATAATAATACAGGTGAAAAAAAAAACAGACAATAACTATGTATAATGTTAAATATTAACGTTTACCCCCCCTGGTGGAATTAAAGAGTCGCATAGTTTGGGGGAGGAACGATCTCCTCAATCTGTCTGTGGAGCAGGACAGTGACAGCAGTCTGTCGCTGAAGCTGCTCTTCTGTCTGGAGATGACATTATTTAGTGGATGCAGTGGATTCTCCATAATTGATAGGAGCCTGCTGAGCGCCCTTCGCTCTGCCACAGATGTTAAACTGTCCAGCTCCATGCCAACAATAGAGCCTGCCTTCCTCACCAGTTTGTCCAGGCGTGAGGCGTCTTTCCTCTTAATGCTGCCTCCCCAGCACACCACTGCGTAGAAGAGGGCGCTCGCCACAACTGTTTGATAGAACATCTGCAGCATCTTATTGCTTGAATTAATAAAAGGCAAAGCCCTCACTGACTCACTGACTGACTGACTCACTCACTCACTCATCACTAATTCTGCAACTTCCCGTGTAGGTGGAAGGCTGAAATTTGGCAGGCTGATTCCTTACAACTTACTTACAAAAGTTAGGCAGGTTTCATTTCGAAATTCAACGCGTAATAGTCATAACTGGAACCTCTTTTTTCACAATACAGTAATCCCTCCTCCATCGCGGGGGTTGAGTTCCAGAGCCACCCGCGAAATAAGAAAATCCGCGAAGTAGAAACCATATGTTTATATGGTTATTTTTATATTGTCATGCTTGGGTCACAGATTTGCGCAGAAACACAGGAGGTTGTAGAGAGACAGGAACGTTATTCAAACACTGCAAACAAACATTTGTCTCTTTTTCAAAAGTTTAAACTGTGCTCCATGACAAGACAGAGATGACAGTTCAGTCTCACAATTAAAAGAATGCAAACATATCTTCCTCTTCAAAGGAGCAAACAAATTAATAGGGCTGTTTGGCTTTTAAGTATGCGAAGCACCGCGGCACAAAGCTGTTGAAGGCGGCAGCTCACACCCCCTCCATCAGGAGCAGAGAGAGAGAGAGAGAGAGATAGAGAGAGACAGATAAAAAAATCAATACGTGCCCTTCGTGCTTTTAAGTATGCGAAGCACCCATGCCTTCGTGCTTTTAAGTATGCGAAGCACCGTTCAGCATGTCATTTCAGGAAGCAGCTGCACAAAACATAGCAACGTGAAGATAATCTTTCAGCATTTTTAGACGAGCGTCCGTATCGTCTAGGTGTGCGAACAGCCCCCCTGCTCAATCCCCCTACGTCAGGATCAGAGAAAGTCAGTGCAAGAGACAGAGAAAAGTAAGCTGGGTAGCTTCTCAGCCATCTGCCAATAGCGTCCCTTGTATGAAATCAACTGGGCAAACCAACTGAGGAAGCATGTACCAGAAATTAAAAGACCCATTGTCCTCAGAAACCCGCGAAGCAGCGAAAAATCCGCGATATATTATTTTTAAATATGCTTACATATAAAATCCGCGATAGAGTGAAGCCGCGAAAGGCGAAGCGCGATATAGCGAGGGATTACTGTATACTGTAATAGACGGCAGCTCGATGGCCATGGGAGGAGGAGTTGAGTGTCACGTCATCACGCCTCCCATGTAATCACGTGAAAAGACTGTGAACGCAGTAGGGAGAAATGAAGGAGGAGCCGCAAACAGCGAAGAACAAAAAATTAATTAAACAATTGAGAAGAGAGCGAAACAATAAGAAGCGAGCGAGTGAAGCATACAAGCATCTTCATAAAGGAAACAAAGCACGGTGTAAAACGTAAGTTTAAATTAAGTTTATAGAAACGCTCCCGCTGCGGACTGCAATAACATATTCGCGAGATAAAAGAACGCAGTAGGGAGAAATGAAGGAAGAGCCGCAAACAGCGAAGAACAAAAAATTCATTAAACAATTGAGAAGGGAGCGAAACAATAAGAAGCAAGCGAGTGAAGCATACAAGCATCTTCATAAGGGAAAAAAGCACGGTGTAAAATGTAAGTTTAAATTAAGTTTATAGAAACGCTCCTGCTACGGATTGCAACAACATATTCGCAAGATAAAAGTTTAATGAGAAGACACGAGGTATAAACGAACCACACACCGTAGCGCAACGTTAGGGGCTTCACCTCTGGCGCTGACGTTTGAGATTCGATTCCCGAGAGGGGATGCAATGAGTGTGTACGCATGAAGAGCACAGAATTAGGGCGAAACACGCGTCGCATACTCTTTGCATTATTTGAAAGTAAACTATTAAAACCATTCTATGATCAGCTTCTCGCAACTGAAAGACGGCACATGGCGGATGTTAGCCAACTTGCTGACCGCAATGTTAGGGGCTTCAACTCTGGCGCTGACGATAGAGATTCGATTCCCGAGAGGGGATGCAGTGAGTGTGTACGCCTGATGAGCCCAGAATTAGGGAGAAACACGCGTCGCATACTCTTTGCATTATTTGAAAGTAAACTATTAAAACCATTCTATGATCAGCTTCTGGGAACAGAAAGAGGGCACGTGGCGGACGTAAGGCGACTTGCTGACAAACCACAAGCGTGAGCTGGCAGGTAATCACCCATACAATCAGATTGTGATTCAGAAAACGAATGCCATGAATGTAATTAAAATGATCTACATACTGTCAAATAAACGAAACACACGCCATAGCGCGACAGCTGTGAAAAGGGAGGTTCACAAAAAAACAGATCCTTAACAAATTGTTATTGGTATATTTTCGATCCGTTTAAAAAGGTTTTCTTTTCTTCTTAATAAAAAATTAAAAGCAGTACTTCGCCGCAACGAAGCGCGAGAATTTGGCTATATATATCTGCTTCTCGCAATTAAAAGAGGGCACGTAGCGGATGTTAGATGACTTGATGACCAAGCATAAGCGTTACCTGCCAGGTAACCACCCATACAATCAGATTGTGATTCAGACTAGGAATGCAATGAATGTAATTACCCCGATCTACATACAAGGCGAAAGTCTTGCAACATTCAAAGATGATCGTTTGGGATAAGTACACCATGGAACATAAAAGAGCTTATGAAGCCTTGAACCGAAAAAAGCAAGATCTCAGAGATCGTAAAAAAAAAAAAAAAAAGGAGGTAATGTTGTTTTACTCGCTGTAGATTTTAGTCAAACATTACCAGTTATTCCACGAGGGAGACCAGCAGATGAACTCAATGCATGTTTAAAATCCATGCTTCTCCCACGCTCGGTTATATGTCACGTGTTCTCGGGTAGGTACACCAAAAAATGTATACATTTAAGCATGTAATGGGCAAACAAAAAATGAGGTATACCCGAAGGCACTGCAGTAGTACTCAATGTAAGTTTACTTCTTAAATGTTAATGTTTTACTGTTTAATAATTTATACGCTTCTTATATGTTGTTCAAATTCTTTTTTCCTTCATGGCATCCACCATCATTCCTGTCCCAAAGAAACCGGTGGTCTCCTGTCTGAATGACTATTGCCCAGTTGCACTGACATCAGTCATAATGAAGTGCTTCGAGCGACTAGTCAAAGGTCACATCTGCTCCTCCCTCCCTGACACGCTGGACCCTCTCCAATTTGCTTACAGAGCTAACAGATCTACAGAGGATGCCATTGAGCTAACAATAAACACTGTCCTCACCCACCTGGAAAGAGGAAATACATATGTAAGAATGCTGTTCAAAGATTACATCTCGGCATTCAACACCATCATCCCCTCAAAACTCGTCTTGAAGCTTGACGACCTTGGGTTGGGGACGACCATCTGCAGATGGATTTTCTCTTTCCTCACAAACAGGTCTCAGGTGGTGAAAGTCGGCAAACACACGTCCTCATCACTCATTTTAAACACAGGAGCGCCGCAGGGCTGTGTGCTTAGCCCCCTCTTGTATTCCTTGTTCACCCACGACTGTATTGCAAAACACGGCACAAACACCATCATCAAGTTTGCAGACAACACAGCCATCATAGGCCTAATCACTGGCAACAATGAGACGGCCTACAGAGAGGAGGTGCTGGCACTGAGTAACTGGTGCCTGGATAACAACTTGTCTCTTAACGTCAGCAAAACCAAGGAGATGATCGTGGACTATTGGAAACAGCACGGCGGAGAACACCAGGCCATCTACATCAGCGGCATAGAAGTTGAAAGGGTTAACAGGTTCAAGTTCCTCAGAGTAAACATCACCCTTCACATAGACACTGTGGTCAAGAAAGCTCGCCAGTGGCTGTACTTCCTGAGGAGGCTGAGGAAGTTTGGCATGAATGCCAACATCACCTCAAACTTTTACAGGAGTGTGGTCGAGAGTCTGCTGATGGGCTGCATTACCGTCTGGTATGGGAGCTGCTCTGCCAGCAGCCGGAAATCACTACAGAGAGTGGTGAAGACAGCAGAGCACATCATGGGCAAGAGTCTTCCTGCCATTGAAGACATTTACCTCCATCAGTGCTTGCGTAAGACAAGCAGCATCATAAAGGACCACAGCCATCCAGCACGCCAGCTGTTCTCCTTGTTACCGTCTGGAAGACGATACAGGAGTCTGGCTGCTCGAACTACAAGACTTAACAACAGTTTTTACCGCTAGGCCATTCGACTCCTTAACAGCAACACCTGAACACTTACATATACTTACATTACACCTACATTGCACTACTCACACACAAACTGTACCTGCACACACTCTGAATACTGACTGGAACATGCATCTGCACTTTATGGAATATGCATCTGTACTTATAAAACATTATCTGTGCAATAACTGTCATTTGTACTTGCTGCTCATTCAACTCATACTGCTCTATAACTTCTTTTAAAACATACACATTTTATTTTATATGGCTTGTTTATTTTTAACTTGTAAATTTTTAAATTATTTTTAGCTTTATTGGATCTAGGCTGAGTGACTTGTTTTTCTTGTCATACACATTTCATTGTAATCTTGACCCTGTGTTAACCTATATATGACAAATAAATCTAAACCTAAACCTATTAGACATAATAATAATAATAATAACCCTAATAATAATAATAATACATTTTATCTATACAATGCCTTTTCCATGTTCAAGGAGTTTGCTTTTAGAAGTTGCTCTGTAGTTTTGTCTGAAGGTTGACAGTTCTGAAATACGCCTCAGTTTATATTGTCAGACATTTCAGGTACCACTTGCATGAGTGACGTTCCACTTCAGCACATGTTCTCATCTTTAATATGAAGACCTTGTTGGAGTTCAGTAAAAAATATTTTAGGAGCATCTTTAATATTTACCAGGAGATGGAGGACACCAAATGGGGCAGAAGAAGAACATGGAGAAAATACAAGCAAATGTTCTCAGCTAGAAATTAAAACAAAACTGAGTAACTAAACACGAGAACACACCAAGAAATAAAGTCAAAAACAAATGAGGTAGAAAGCACAAAAACCCCAAACTGTTGAGTGGCTTCCCTGAATCAACACTAACATCTTTGATCCAACACTGGGATACAGAGATGTGTGCTCTGACATCTTTAATTAGAAAGCAAGAAGATGATGACCAGTGTTGGGCAGAATACTCTAAAAGAGTATTTAGATACTAAAAATACAGTATTCAATTACTTCAGATTTGTATTCTTATACTTAAGATGTGTGATTTATTCAGAATACTTCATGAAGACTTTTTGAATACAGTCAGGAATTGATAACTAGCCTAGCTCATAAAAATGATATAACAAGTCAAACATATTTACAGTACATTAAATTGTGACCTGAAAATGCACTTCAGTCAGTGCCAGTTGATGTCCATTTGGAGCCCTAGGTGGAGTGGACAGACATGGCCTCTCGTTGTCCATAGCGGGTACTTGATATTATTAGACTCAGAAGACTTGTGGGGGGAGTTCCCTTGGTGTCTGAGACATACACCCCTTCAGTAGCACAAACGGTGCCCCCTTCTGTACATCTCGTGGACTTTAAGGAGCACATACCCCTTGTTGTACAGAGTGTGCACATCTTTACATTCATGAATGGCGCCCAGTAGGTCACAGCGCTCACTCAGTACCATCTGAATTCAAGGACCAGCTTCTTGTTATTATCAGGAGCACACGCTCTTAAACTTTATATGTGGCACCCTTCAGATGGCTGTCTATGTTGCCTAATGGACTGACCTGCTCCGACTTCAGACGCACATAAAATAGCAGCTCTGTTTTTACTGTTTATCAAAAAAAATGGAAAACAACTTTTTCAGGCAATAAAAGATGAATAGTTGAAAAAAAGCATCGCTTCCTTTCTAAGGTCCATCCTTATAATAAGAACACCTCTGAGTCTGTCAAACTGGGGAGTTATATAACTGATAAAGTTTTATTTAATTATCTTTCAGAAATGCTTAACCATTCACTGGTGTTTTATGTTGTGGATTTTAGTTTCTTTCTTTCTTCGCATAATTCTTCACAAGACTGTCAGAGCTCTCGGCCATGGCTGGTCTATTATATGATCATTGGTTTCAGCAGCGCCTTGGAGCTCCACAGTTTCTGACTGGTCAGGTTTCTTGACTCCATTGGTGAATCTGGGGGTCAGTTCAGTTACCTCCAAGTTAAATATGGATGCACCCTGAAATCCAGTATCCCTCAGTGGATTATTTCAGGTAAAAGATTATCTTTGATTGTGTAACAGTCTGTAGTACTAGGGTGTTGTACCATGTTAGCCATTATGGATGTGGTGAGAAGTTAAGCAAAATGACATCTTTTATTGGCTAACTACATCAGTCCAAAATCAGGCAGTTACATCTTTGATTTTAGTTCCATTGATTTCTGTTTTGCGTTCTCATGTTAATGTCTCGCAGTTTGGGTGCTCACAATAATCCATGGGACCTCGTTCTTATCAGTTGATTGTATTTCAGCCAGTACTTCTCTGGCTGGGTTTGAATTCTTGTTTTACGTCTTTGCTGTTCATTTTTTAATCTTTAATTTATGTTATGTTACCTTTCTTTATAATTTGATGTATTCCCTATGCCTGTGTTATGTCCCTTGTGTTTTGTGAGTGTTTCCTCAACAGGCCCATCACAACAAGAGACAGCCCTCAGCCTTATAAAAGTAGGGACAACCCACAATCCCTTGTGGTTCATTTGAATACGCTTACGAGTGGTGAGTTTCTTGGTTTTCTGATTTCCTGCGCCTATTCTGAATTTCCTGGATTTTTGACCTCTGTCATCTGTACTTTTGGCTATTCTTGGATGATTAGGGATGAATTTTAGGGTCTAATTGCTTTTTCTGTATTAGACGCCATTTTATGTAAGCGACATTAGTGTCACATTCTGTGTTTCTAAGGGCTTGGTCTCTGGGGTCATGACCTTGAGTTCATCAGCACAACAGGACAGATGGTCAGAAATTGCACCAAGTTTTATCTCATCTGTGGATAAATCCTTTAAACACAAACAAATGCTCTCTTTGCTGTTAATCTTCATCTCTTGCTTGATTTCAACCTTCAGGTTTTGGTTGCTTTCTTTATATTTTATTTGATTTGTTTTATCTTTTTTGCATCTCCTGGTTCTACTCTAAAAATTAGTTATCTCTTTCCAGCCAAGCCAGGACAGTTATGTGTTTCTTGGTCAGTTCATCAAGAAGCTAGTATTATTTTCTTATAATCAACAATATTTCCATTCATTCCCTATCCTTAATATTGATAAGGTTATGCCCACTTCTACCACTTTGAAGCATTATGAATAGTTAGGATTGCAATACAGATCTGTAAATATCCCAGTCTTCTTCCAGTCATCTCTCCACAACATCGCCATAATGTTTTTGGTGTCAATGTGGAAAACTGGCAGACTGAAGACCAGCAAAGTGAACTAAGCAAGAAGTTGTAAACCAAAAGGGTTTGAAACATGAAAGACAGCCCACCTTGTGACAAAGTCATCTCAAAAGACAAAGTTCAATCAACAAATTGATTAAACTTAAAATTATGCAAGAAAATTTGAAATGAACGCTGAGACAGAAGTTCAGTATAAAGCCATAAGGATACGTTCCTCTTTACTGAACTGCAGACTACTTTTGAACTAAGATATTTTATCATCACAATACTTTGACATAATTCACATACAGTATATATTGTAAATACAAACAAGAGAGCTAAAGAAGAGTTGGGTTTACAGGCTGGGGATCCCCATTGAATGAGACTCTTCACAAAGAAAAGAAACACAAATAGCAACAGAAAGTTCAGAGCATCAGCAACATGGCGTTTTAGTGCCCTCTAGTGGGGTAAAAGAATCGCTGGCTCATAGGCTCAACTCGGGCTCTGCTAGACAAATAAATGACAACTCCAGCTGACGTGGTGCCAGTTTAATGCTGGTTGGGCAGAAGAGGCGGGGCTTGAGGACAAAGACACATTTTTCCTTAATTTACTTCTCTGCTCCACAGTTCAAAATCACAAATCAGACAATTCAGATGTGATTAAAGTGCACATTGAAGACTTGTCATGTTTGGCACATTTAGTGTCACAGGTGTTTGTGATTCCTCAGGTGTGTTTCATGGCTTCATAAGATACCTCAGCTTACTGCTGCCCTTTGGAGTCTGTAGCTGCCATTGTTCATCATGAGGACAAGAGCTGTGCCAGTGAAAGTCAAAGAAGCCAATATGAGGCTGAAAAACAAGAACCAAACCATTCAAGACAATGTTAAAACCTTAGGATGACCTGAATCAACTGTCTGGAAAACCATGAAGAAAGAAGAACACACTGGTGAGCTCAGTAATCACAAAGGGACTGGTAGGCCAAGCAGGACCTCCACTGCTGATGACAGAAGAATCCTCACTGTGGTCAACAAAAAGCCCCAAACGCCTGTCTGACAGATCAGAAACAGTCTTCAGGAGGCAGATGTGGATGTGACAGAGATGACTACCTGCAGAGGGCTTCATAAACAGAAATACAGAGACCACACGGCAAGATGCAAGCCATTACTGAGCCACAAATACAGAAGGGCCAGATTATAGTTTTTGAAAAAGGACTACAGAGAGCCTGTAGAAGTTTGGAATAAGGTCTTGTGGACAGATGAGACAATGATGAACCTGCATCAGAGTGATGGCAAAGCAAAGTTTAGAGATGAAAATGCCCTGGTCAAGATTCAAAGCTGACCACCTCATCTGTTAAACATGGTGCTGGGGGTGTTATGGTTTGGGTTTGTGTGGCTTCCACCGGTCCTGGTACACTTCTCTTCATTGGTGATGGAACTGCTGGCAACAGTGGCACAATGAATTCTGAGGTGTACAGAGACATCTGATCTGCTCAGGGTCCAGTAAATGCCCCCAAACTCTTTGGATGGCATTTCATCCTACAAGAAGATAATGATATAAACAGACTGCTGAGGGAAGACAGGAGCTTTTCAAGGCTACAAACTGGTAAATTCTTGAATGGCCAAGCCAGTCACCTGATTTAAATCCAACTGAGCAGGTCTACCATATGCTGAAGAGAAAATCTAAGGGGACAAGCCCCCCAAACAAGAAGGAGATGAAGATGTCAGCATTAGAGGCCTGGCAGAGCATCACCAGAGAAGATCCTCAGCACCTGCTGATGTCTATGAATCACAGACTTCAAGAAGTCATTACATGCAGGAGATATGTGACAAAGTCCTAAATATGACACCGGCTTTAATAGACCTACCATTGCTGTCTCCAAACATGATGGTGTCCTGAAAAGGGGGGACCATGTAGACAAAGTGCTGTCTTTTCTATCAAGGTGTGACCAAAAAGTCTGTAAATCCACTTAAATGAAAGTCTGCAATGCGCACCTCACTCACATCTGAATTGATTTGTAATTTTAAACTGTGGAGCAGAGGGGCAAATCAAGGACAAGTGTGTCTTTGTCTCAGACATTACGGAGGGCACTGTAAGATAGATTGACCGAATGTTTACCTCGTTGTTCTGATTGTTAGAAACTAAAGCAGCCTGATTGGGAATTCTAAGGTACTTGAAAATGAATCTAAGAGGACAGGTCTACAAATCTATGAGGACAAGACAACATACACGATACATAAGTACAGAGAGTGGGGTAAGATTTAGCAATGTAGAGACGCTGACCTACGGCAATAAAAAATGACTGAGGGTGGGTGACTTCAGATACTTAGGAGTCATTTATAATGAACACTACGTGGTACATTCTACAATTAAAGCAAGGCAAGCTGCGATACACAACAAGCTTTATTATGCTTTACAAGGACTAATGACATCCAGTCTGGTGACCCGAAAACTAAAGGAGCAGATTTATCAAGTCCTAATGAAACTAGCATTCTGTATGAGGCTGAATGTTGGACATTAACCAAAAGTGAAGAAACCTGGGAAAAGCGAATGAAGACGGCACATGGAGAATAAGGACTAATGCTGAAGTCACGGATGGAGTTACAGTATACCTAGTGACAGAGGTGACAATCAAAAGACTCTTGTGGCTGTACCACTGTGAAATATCACAATAAATACATCATAATATTAAATATGAGAGTTTGCAAGTTCTCCCCGTTTCCTCCCACGGTCCAAAGACATGCAGGTTAGGTGCTCTGGTGGCACTAAATTGTGTGTGTATGTATGTTCACCCTGCGATGGACTGGCACCCTATGCTGACTGGGATAGGCTCTGGCAGACCCCCATGACCCTATTAAGGACTAAGCGCACAAGGCAGGAAACAAACCCCAGGCAGGGCGCCAGCCCACCGCAGATCCAATTTCTAAACCCACTTTATCCTGTGCAGAGGCAGAGTCATACAGAAGATGTTGCCTATCCCAGGAAGCATGAAGTTCTTTTCTTTTCTTTTGTCTGTGCCAATTAAATATCACATAAATCTCATTCATCAGATTACAGTGTGCCAATTTTGCCAGTCAGTATGACCCATGTAACCATGTTGAGGTAAGAAAAACGACTGAAATTTTAAAATGGCATCCATCTGGTCACAAAGTTATTAACATTAGGGCCATTTAAGCACCACAGTGAAACCTATTCATTGGATATGGTAAGTTTGCCAGACAATTTGACCCATGAACTCACTTTGGACCTGGCAAATCTGAACTGCAACATAAAAATGGGAATCTTGTCACAAAGCTATGAAATAAGGGTGGTAAAATGCTGCGTAACCCTCTACAGTGCCAGTCAAACATCAAAGTTAATCCTTGTCATTGAAAATTGACTAGGACTGTGACAAATGTGCCAGTCAGTGTGAGACAGGTAGTCACATTGGTCTGTGAAGTGAAACTTAACAAAGGCATCTGCATTTTCTCAAAACAAGTGTAGTCCAATGCCATCTAACCCTCTGCAGTGCTCATTAAACATCTAATTCCATTCACTAGAAATGGGAATGTGCCAACTTTGCCTGTCAATTTGATCCATAAAGTCACCTGTCTCGTCACAAAGCCATGAAAATGAGGGCTGCCCAACATCACCTAACGCTTTACTGTGCCCATTAAACATCAGAGTACATCTTACACATTAGATATGACAGTGTGCCAAGTTTGTCATTGAGCTGAGCAAATCTGAACTGCCACTTAACAAAGGCACCTGTCTTGTCAGAAAACTTTGAAAATTAAGTTGGTCCAATTTCATGTAACTCCAATCAGGTCCAATCAGGTGTAAAATGTGGGAAACTGATTTATTTTTTTAGAATAAAGGGCCCATCTTAGTGACGCCCGTTAATATCTTTTTATGCTGCAGAATATTTTGACTTGATCTTAATGTTGAATAAGTAACGGCTTTGCATAAGTTGTGTAAATAAGAAACTGGCTGGAATCGAATAACTTCAGGCTCACGCGATGGGCCCGTTCTCCCCATATCTCCGTGGGCTTTACGCCAGACCTCCTGGAGACATGAAGGTGAAGTAAATAGAGGGTCCGATGGATTAGCGTCACAGCCAGGGCTGATTGCCCACGTATGTTCACTAAATGCTGCTGGGGAAAACTCTGGTCCATGAGATCTCCAGTTAGATCACAAACACACAACACCAAGGTGGCAACTGAACCAATGACCAAAAATTTAGCCCATATATAGAGAGTAGGATCGCTGTCAAGAACAACTCCATCGTTCCGCCATTGTGGGACATGCATAGCAACAAAAATTGATTGTTTCTTCTTCGATAGAGAACGCCTCGTGCATCCAGTGATGTATTTTTGACAGTCTGTTCACACCTGAGAATTGTACTCAATTTTCTGAAGCAAGCATAACTTTCAGAAGTAAGTCCTTAATTGACTCACTTTATTTAGTGAGACTCTTTTTTTCCATTAAATATACAATACCTTTCACATTGGGAGTTACAAGTGTTTCTGAGTCCTTTATTTCTTAAATGGCTTACCTTCCAGTGGAGCAGGTCATTTATCTGTAGTGCCGCGGATTGCAAGTTCCTACAGAGGATTCTAACAACAGCGAGGACATCATCGGTGTGTCTCTCCCCTCCATACAAGACACCCACAGCACACACAGCCTCCGTCTGAGCTCCTGCCATCTAGCAGATGGTATCACAGTGTCCATGCCAGGCTATCCAGTCTATGGAACAGTTTCTTCCACCACGCTGTCTGACTCCTCAGTACCTCAGCACCTCCCACTACTCACTATGACCTGTGGACTCTGAACTTTATACTTTTTAAACATTTGAAAATTCTATCAATCAAATGCACACATTCCAGTTTATTAGTGATGAACAGTTGCTACATTCCAGATGTTCAGTTGTTATCTGCTTATATTGCACTTTTAAACAGTAATGTTTCTACTGTTAAGCTGTCACTGGTCCAGTTAGACCTGATTTGATGGACTTTCTCCTACTGTTGTCGTGTCACTTTACTGCACACTGTCTCGTCTGATCCTGAAGACACATCATTGTGTTTCAATCGGGATGACAGTAACTTGGACTTGGACTTGATTTTAATTCTCTTATGGGACACAAGAGGGCGCCATTCATGCACAGTTATGTATTCTGTGGATTTTTACATTGAGACTTCTCTGAAAGTTTAAAGTTTTTATTTAGTCCTGTTTACACAATAAAATATGAAATTTGCCTTTTCAGTTGTATCCAATAACAGGAAAAAAATGAAATAAAAAAGACAAATAGAGATAAAACAGGTTAAAACTTGACACAAGAAATTAAAGGTGTTTACGTAACTTGGAGATTGGATTATCTGCTCACTACTTCTGACAGTTTGATGTGCGTTTTTACCTGAAATGGTTACTTGATACACCAAAACAACTCTACACTTCTGGTAATGACGGCTGGGATCTGGGAACTTTTTAAAAATATGGCAGAACCTAATCGATAACATTTTAGAGTAAGCTTCTATATCTGGAAAAAGGATACTCTTCACCTGTCTTTCTTTTGGGTAGAGGTTCAATTTTGGTTCTGTTAAGTTTGATTTGATTGTATGGATTTTTATTTGCTTCAACTAAAATTAATGATAAAAAAAAATTGGTTGTGGCACCGTTTTTTGGGGGACAACCTGAAGCAGCACTTATCTATTATATAGTGCCTTTCACATTATCTATCTATCTATCTATCTGCTCATTCCACATGCTCTCATGGTCCTCATCATAGTGACAATGCACATCTTGGCCTGGCCAGTACCAGATTCACAAAACACATCCAGGCTAAAATGTATTGTGGCATTTCCACAGTGCTGCCCAATCTGATGCCAGCTTTCCTATTTCTACTGTGCTCTCAAACTTCAGTCTGTGACATCCACAGTCCCTTTAATTTTCCCATAATTTGCCCTGTAGATGTGGAAAGGAAGAGCTGCACCTGTCTTGTACTTCATCCACAGGAGAAGCCCAGCGTAAACCTTATTTTGCCTTTATATCAGGATGCCTATATTTCCTTGAACATGTATTTTACCCTTTTTTCCTTCAGCCCTGAAACATTTCTCAGTTACTTTATACCTAAATTGAGTTATTTCACTAAGCCCCCCAAACAGATTTAGCATCATACTATTGTCTACATCAGTGTTTCCCATGTTGACGTGTGCTGACACCAGGCATGTTGTGTAAGTAAATAAATTTATTTCTTGATTATTTTGCATTACCTAATTAATTGAAGTAGAGTATTTACGATGTTTGGAGGGGTGCTGGCACCCCAACACTCCACATTATAAACTGCCACAGACTTCTAGAAATGTTTTATTATAACACCTATTCCTTATTAATAAGACGTATGGCATTAGGAAGATATGAATTTCTGGAGCGGTTTGTATGGCTCCTTAAAGCGCCTCTCCATCCTGATTTGCTGAAGTTAAGTTCTGTGTGTAGTTTCTGTCTGTCATCAGTTGACATGATTTCCAGTTTTGTCAACATGGCCCTATGACACACAGATTACCCACATTGGCCACAATTACTTTAGCTGCGTGTTTGGTCATCTTTTTCAAATTTTCTTTTATCAGACCACTAGAGCAGCCGATGAAGCTGAAAGTGATGACAGACTGGATGAAGCTGCAATAGAAAAATAACTTAAGGTTCTCGTCCTCTTTAAATAATCTGAGTTTGTAGAGGAGAAATAAACGCTGATTACATCTAGAGTAGATGCTTTTTTGTATTCATTTTCTAATTATGATTATTATGTAGGGTAATTCCTACGTGTTTTCCATCCATCCATTATCCAAGGTAGTTTTTAGAGTTGATTGTTTCAACACCATTGATGCTGCTGGATTGCACTTTTTCTCCTGCCTCTACGTGCTTCATAATCTTTACCTTAATTTCAAGCATAATTGCTTTTTTCTTTCATGATTCTGACATATTAAACAAATAAAAGAATAAAAATGTTTATTTATTAAGATAACTAATTTTCTCAACTTTTTCACGGTGTGAAATACTGATAGAGAAACATCAAATATGTTAAGACATCTAACAAACTTCGGGACCCAGATTACTGTATAAACTAAACAACACATGTGTGATGTCTACAGTACATCACAACATCTGAATGACACCTCACGTGTTCACCAACAGCCTGACATTAGTTTCTTTGTTCCAAATTCTCGAAGCAGGAGGATTTGTTCAGTGAGATATCAGTGTCCTATCTGTGCTGCCTGTCTAAGACAGACTGAAATCTAAATGATCAACGTGCACCTCAGCGTTAATGTTTAAAGTGCACCATCTAATGAAGTGTATTTTTAATGCCAGTGGTAATGAAAAACATTTCATTTGCCTTTCCAACAGATGGCCAATCACAAACATTTGTAATAATAAAATGTCACAGACAGACACTTACCCTTTTACTGAAGTGGATCATCTTTGGATGAAATGTACCTTTAAGCCTGGAGTCCAACTAGAGTCAGAAAATGAGCACCAAGAGACAATATATTACAATACTAATCACCTATCCATCCATCCTGCCATTTTGTGAAGTCACTTATGCCAGTGAAAGGCTATGAGACACCAGGAGACATTGCAGCAGCATCAGGAGCTGCCCTTGAATGGCTAACGCAGGACACACTCATGTATATATCATTTATTAAAACGAGCTTAATGGTACGATGGCAAGTCTGTCTGTTTCAGTTGTGTCCTATATTTGTGAACCTCTGTTCACTGGATTTGCCAACCCTTCCATCTCTCTTTCTTTGTGCTTCTTATTGCCTTTCTTTGTCAGACATTCCTGCCCCCTTGTGGATGCCGTGCAACATTATGCCCGGGCACAAACTCCGGCCAGGCACAAGTCCTATTGCTTTATGTATATAGATATCAACATATAATAGTAAATGATTATTTGTTATTTGTATGTTATTCCTGTTATTTTCTTAAATGTGTAGTTTGTCTTTAACTGTCCAGATATTTCATGTGTATTATGGGTGGAGCCTCAAGGGGCTGGGCCACCGTGACATCACCAATGCTGGGTCTGCCCTCAGCCTTTATTAGGAGAAGGCCAAGGAGTACTCAGCAGTGGATCATTTTGCTTTCGTTATTTGGAGGGGTTAGTGTGGGCATTGCCTTTTTTTTGTATTCTCTGCTCTAAGGATTATGAATTTTGGATTTGCATCTTGCGACTTGTTTTCTTCAGATTCTGACTTCAGACAATACTGTTAGCCTCATTTTTTGCTTAGATTAGATTAGATAAGAGTTTTAATTGCATGGGGAAATTCAAATGCATACAGCAGCAGAAACAGAAAAAACTAAAATACAGACTCACAAGAGAAATAATACTGTCAATCAATCAATCAATCAATAAATAGACTTAACAGCTCTTAACGGGTCAAGGTATTCAATTACCTTATAGCAATGGGCAAAATAGACAACAACAACAGCAACATACAAATAATGTAGATCAAAGTGCTTTACATGATGAAGAAAGAGAAAAAGATGACAAAATAAGAATTAAAATAAGACAACACTAATTAACATAGAATAAGAGTAAGGTCTGATGGCCAGAGGGGACAGAAAAAACAAAAAAACTCCAGATGGCTGGACAAAAAATAAAATCTGCAGGGGGTCCCGAGACCATGAGACCACCCCGCCCCCTCTAGGCATTCTACCTAACATAAATGACCTCAATCAGTCCTCATGGTATTCAGGGTTTACATGGAAGGACTTGATGGTGATGGTCATGCAGACTTCTGGCTTTTAATCCATCAATGTAGGGACACCATGGTGCTTTGATCAGGTGGTGGTGGCGCAGGTCACCACCACAAAAAACCGGGAAAAGAAACAGAAGAGAGAGTAGGGGTTAGCATGGATTTTGAAGCCACCATGAATAGTAATGATAATTAATTGAATATACAGAGCATCAGGATTTAACTAAAATGAAGTTATGAGAAGGCCATGTTACAGTAATGTGTTTTCAGCAGAGTTTTAATGTGCTCCACTGTATTAGCCTGGCAAATTCCTACTGGCAGGCTATTTCAGATTTGAGGTGCATAACAGCAGAAGGCCGCCCGCCTCACCACTTCTTTTAAGTTTTGCTCTTGGAATTCTAAGCAGACGCTCATTTGACGATCTAAGGTTACAATTTGGAATATAAGATGTCAGACATTCCGATATATAAGATGGAGCGAGATTATTTAAGGCTTTGTAAACCATCAGCAGTATTTTAAAGTCAATTCTGAATGACACAGGTAACCAGTGTAGTGACATCAAAACTGGAGAGATGTGCTCGGATTTTCTTTTCCTGGTAAGGATTCTAGCAGCTGCATTCTGCCCTTGTTGCAAACGATTTATGTCTTTTTTGGGTAGTCCTGAGAGGAGTGCGTTACAGTAATCTAGTCGACTGAAAACAAACACATGAACTAATTTCTCAGCATCTTTCAATGATATAAGAGGTCTAACTTCTGCTATATTACTTAAATGAAAAAATGCTGTCCTAGTGATCTGATTAATGTGCGATTTAAAATTCAGGTTACAGTCAACAGTTACCCCTAAATTCTTTACTTCCGTCTTGACTTTTAATCCTAATGCTTCCAGTTTATTTCTAATAACCTCATTATATCCATTATTGCCAATCACTAAAATTTCAGTTTTCTCTTTATTTAGCTTGAGAAAATTACTATTCATCCATTTAGAAACACAAGTTAGACATTGTGTTAGTGAATCAAGAGAATCAGGGTCATCAGGTGCTATTGATAAATACAGCTGAGTGTCATCAGCATAGCTGTGGTAGCTCACATTGTGCCCTGAGATAATCTGACCTAACGGAAGCATGTAGATTGAGAAGAGCAGTGGACCCAGGATAGAGCCTTGTGGAACACCATATAGAATATCATGTGTCTTTGAGTTATAATTACCACAACTAACAAAGAATTTTCTCCCTGCCAGGTAGGATTCAAACCAATTTAAGACGCTGCCAGAGAGGCCCCCCATTGACTAAGGCGATTTCTAAGAATATTATGATCAATGGTGTCAAATGTGGCACTCAGATCTAAGAGGATGAGAACAAATAAATGGCCTCTGTCTTCATTTACCTGCAAGTCATTTACTACTTTAACGAGTGCAGTTTCTGTGCTGTGATTTGTTCTAAAACCTGACTGAAACTTATCAAGAATAGCAGGTTTATTGAGGTGCTCATTTAACTGTATAATGACTGCCTTCTCTAGAATTTTACTGAAGAAAGGCAGGTTAGAGATGGGTCTAAAATTTTCAAGAGCAGAGGGGTTGAGATTATTTTTCTTAAGTAGGGGTTTGACTACCGCAGTCTTAAGACAGTCTGGGAAGACCCCCGTATCTAATGACGAATTTACTATGTCAAGAATATTATCAATTAGCACGCCCGATACTTCTTTGAAAAAATTTGTTGGTATTGGGTCAAGGACGCAGGTGGAGGGTCTCAGCTGAGAAATTATTTTATATAAATCAGGTAAATCTATCCTAGTGAAAGACTTTAATTTGTTGATAACAGAGTACTGGGGCTTAAGAGGATCCACAGTGTTGGGGTGATATACTATGTTATTTCTAATATCATTAATTTTTTGATTGAAAAATACAGCCTCACAAGTTTCACTGGAAGTATTTTGGAGGCAATCCATTGAGTTAGCTGGGTTTAGAAGACGATCAATCGTAGAGAATAAGACTCTGGGATTACTAGCATTGTTATTTACAGTCTTAGAGAAATAGCAGCGCCTCTCAAGACGGACTGTGTTATCGTATTCCGTTATTTTAACCTTCAATATTTCATAGTGGATAGTTAGTTTAGTTTTCCTCCATTTACGCTCAGGTCTCCGGCATGTTCTCTTTAAATCAGACACTCTTTAGGTCTTCCATGGTATAACAATGCTAGAAGATTTTTTAACTGTCTTTTCAGGTGCAACTATGTCAACAGCAGCTTTCACTTTAGTGTTAAATCTTTCCACCTTACTATTTACATTATCCTCACTATTATAGTTAGCACTATTAATGGACTGGTTGCTTAGAATGTTTGTAAGGTTTAAAGCTGCTGATGAATTAAAGAAGCATTTTTTAACAATATGCTTCTCATGAATGTTTTCTATCAATATTTCTATATTAAATAGTAAAAGAAAACGGTCTGATAGACCAATATCAATGATCTGCTTTATATCAAATTTCAGTCCTTTAGTAATCACTAAGTCTAACGTATGACCTGCTTTATGTGTAGACCCCTAATGTTGCTTCTTAGCACATCGTAGAAGATGGGCCTGTAGCTAAAAGTGCTCCAAGAGAGTGCCTCCTGAAGGGGATTTTTCACTATGGCATCTAATTTTAAAACTATCCTCTTTTCCACAACAACTTCCAGTGTGTTGAGAGTTCACCCTGTGATGGAGTAGACTTTCCTAAAATGTTTGTTCAGGTATTCTGCTTCTTTTGTGCTGAATTGCTTCTCCAAGAGACTGCAATGTAGAGCACCACAGTGGCTACTATGAACTTTAGTATGAAGTCTCCTTAGCCAGTCCAGTCTGCTCTGGTCCTTCTTCTACAGCACCCCTATTTTGCCAGACAGGTCCAGTTTTTTTTTTTTTTTATATGAACTCCCAGGTCCTTGTAGCTCTGCATTACTTCCATGTCCTCCCCCTGAATGGTGTCTGAGCTTGTCATTATTTGTTTGAGCTTGTTTATGGATTTTTCATATTTTGCTAATATCTTGTTTTTCAATATTAAAAATCTTTTGTCTGTCTTTTACAAGACGTTCTTCCCTTTGGTGGGGAGCTTTTATTAGGTTTAGATAAGTTAAGAGATATGAGAAGAGCAAGAGTGTAACGGATCAGACTTTTATCTCTCTATTATAAAAAAAATCCTGTGGGAGGGAATGACTAAAATTAGGGTTAGGGTATACGATATGTGATCTTCACGTTAAGATCACGAAAGACAAATAAAAGACCCGCGAGATGAAAGAGAATGCAAGACACGCCCACTTACAAGCAATATCAGAGCACAGCCAGCAAAAAAAAAAATCAGTAGTGTAAACACACGCAGCACACACAGATACAGGGGTCTCAGTGCATATAAAGTGTATAAAGGACATTACGTTATAAATGAAACGTTGTCGACTAAAAGATCGCATTAGCGCAAATAAAAGGAAATTAATCATCAGAACTAGGTGTAATTGAAAAAATAGCAGGACAAAGCAAGGTCAGAAATAAAAGGCAAAGAGCAGAAAACAAAGCCTTTTCGCATTTGCATCATTCAATGCACAAAATGTAGATTTACACAATAATGGACCATACGCTATGAGAATCTGTGGTCCCGCAACAGTTAAAGCAATGACAAGTTTAATTTCAAAGAAAACACAATTCGGTCAGGTGTATATTTATGATCACGGAGAAGCAATCACAACACGAGCAGCAGAGAAACGAAGTGGCAAAAGGGACTGTGGCTGTACAGGCTTTAAAATCACAGTGACAGCAGCTAACCCCCCCCACAATGCGAGAAGCGTTATACGTCCTGCAAGACCACGCGCAGGGCCCCGGAAATAAAGGACAATTATTATTTTTAAAACATCATGCGAGACAAGGCAGTGAGCCATCGTTTAAAACAAGTCCACAGACATCTAAGCTAGCAGCTGTTGGATTGCTTTTGGCAGACAAGCATCATGTGCTCCCAGCCCTTAAAACAACGACATGCGACCAGCAGAACAGGCAGCTCAACAGCAGATGATGCGACAGCATATCCTTAGCGTGCGTTCAGCTGCCCCCCCTTCACAACGTGAGAAGCATTATACATATGGCGAGAAAGAGATGTAACCACGCACAGGGCCGGAAATAAAGGACAAGTATTGTTTTTAAAAAAGTTTTTAAAGTAAAAGTGAAAATAAAGCATATGTAACAATTGCCATGAAAATAACAATCTCTTTAAATTGTATATCTGGTAGCACGTCCAATCCAGCTCAGAATTAAAAGACAGAGTAACAGACAAAGTAGAACTTCATAAAGACGTTCACAAACGTTGACACTAAACACATGCAGAGCAGGTTAGCGATTATGAAAGCAGTGGCATTCGAAAGGCTCAAAAAAAAAAAAAAAAAACTGGCGCGATACACATGTGGAGAAAGTTAAAGGATATGAAAATAATAAAAATTAGAAAGTATAAAAAAAGAAAGTAAAGATCACAGTAACGCAAACAAACAAACTGCCCTATTTAACTATGTACCTGTCTAACTTTGGTTTTGCACAATAATCACTGCACTATTGCACCTTAACACTTAATTCTACTTTATTCACATAGTTTTACTTATTTATTATGTTCTACTATACTGTTATCGTTCAATCTATGACTTTTTGTTAATCTAACTGATATTCTACTATTTTTGCACAATTTTTGATAAGTGGATCAGGATGCATGTCACTGCGTGTTGTCCTGTATAACTATGTGTGTGACAAATAAAGAATCCTGAGAATTTCAAAAACGGAGTTTACCTCACATGCATTTATTGGTTACTTTGTAAAAAAAAATGATTAACTGCTGATGATGAAGATCGTTTTGTCTGTGCTGAAATTCCAAACAGAGAGAGCTATCCTGAATTAGGGTACAAAGTCATTAAACCCATGTCTCACAGACCTCATTTAAGAGATTCAGCACATTGGGACTCCAACGATTCCAAATATTGGTTTTAACGAAGTTCAGAAATAAAAGTGAAACTAATGAAATAGCAACAATTCAAAGAAAAAAAATCTTAAAAGTGTGTATCCGGAAAACCAAACATGAAGGTTGGGGAATGAAGCAAGCAGGGGGCAAAGCCCTCTAGTTTCAATAATAATAATCATTTGGGCGAAAGCCAACAAACCAATCAGAGTAAATGTCAGGTGATGTGTATGTGCTAATCAGCACTGTTATGTAAATTCAGTTGTTTATTAAATTGACCTCTGCCCTTTTTCCTTTGACCATTCTGACTGTTTCGTAACAGACTGCTGTGATGGATGCTCCCTCATCAGGATGGTGCTGCAACAGTAAATACATGATACAGATGGATAAGCTTTCTCCTACCTGGTTTCTTACTTAAAAGGGTTTTATCAAACTTGTCCTGGTAGAGGATTCATTTCTTTCTTTAATTAATACGTTGATTTCTACCACATAAGTAACCTACTCCATCAACCAGGCATGAGCGGACGATGAGCTCTTCTAACAAAGGTGTGAATCTGGGTGACCCCACAGAGAGAGCAGAGCTTCATTTATCCTCTGTGCCTCCTAGCCTGCATGTCCTTCTCCTTTCAGCATGAACTCTTCCTTCCACCAATGCAAAGCAAAAGCTCTTTTAATCAATGAATGTGTCTGTGTGTTCTTTTTTGTGTCACAGTTGTTATGAAGAGTGACGCGGTGGTAGCACAGCTGCAACGTGATAAGTAGAGCGGGGTTTATGTCCCGTGTGGACCCTGTGTAGAGTATGCATGTTCTCCTCTTGTCCATGTGTGTTCCTCAAGGTGCTGCAGTTTCTTTTTATGGTCCAAAGACAGGCGGGTTGAATTGGTGATGCTAAACTGGCTCGGAGGTATGCGAGTGTGTTCACCCTGTGATGTTCTGGCGCCCTGTCCAGGATTTGTTCCTACATTGTGTCCAACATTTACTGGTTTGGTTTCTGGCTTCCCCACGACCATCCTCTGGTTAAGCAGGTTTGATTGGATGGAGTGATTTGAGTTAGGGTTTTCTTTTTTTTTTGGTTGTAATAAATTTTACGTTGATTTTGTAATAAATTGTTGTGGAGTTTGATAATATGCAGATTTTACATAAAGTAATATCTTTGTTTCACAGAATTTTTGCACAAGTAGTTTTGAAGATGCATAATTTATTTAAATATACATGTATGCAACCATGTGGACACAGACAAAGGAATTTATAAGTGACGATAGCTGACAGCTTGTTAGCCGTACTACAGTACATTTTGGACGATGAACAGAAACAAATGAACACACAAACACACACACAGAAACATTAGAATATTAGACCAATCTAGACAAAAGTAGATCATTTGTCCTAATAAACTCACCGTTCTTATCCACTTAATTCATCCAAAATGACATCAAGTCAAGTCTTGGTGACGGTCTACCACACCAATTGGTCACTTATTACATGTGTCTATCATTCTCTGTATAAAGAAAAACTTCCTAATATTTGTGCGGAATTAACCCTTCACAAGTTTCCAGCTGTGTTTTTAAAATAACAGACTCAAAGCAGTGGACTAATTCCATTTATAATTTTAAACACTTCAATCATGTCACCTCATGTGAGATGACTGAAGTGTCATGTAATCTTCTCTTACTTAAACTGTAAAGGCTCAGCTCTTTTAATCTTTCCTCATAACTCATCCTCTGTAGCCCTGGACTCAGCCTAGTCGCTCTTCTCTGGACATTTTGTAGCGCTGCTATGTCCTTTTTGTAATCTGGAGACCCAAACTATACACAGGACTCCAGATGAAGCCTCACCTGTGTGTTATAAAGCTTGAGCAGAACCTCGTGTGACTTGTACTCCACACATCAAGGCGCTATCTAACCGGACATTCTGTTAGCCTCCTTAAAGGCTTCTGAACACTGGCAGTTGATAGTGTTGAGCCGACAACGACTCATAAATCCTTCTCTTGAGGTGTAGTTTCGATTTCCAAGCCGCCCATTGCGTATTCAAACCTAACATTTTAACTTCCTTAGTGTTATTCTCTACATTGACTTCAGTTTCATCTGCCACAAATCTGCCAAAGCCTGCATGCTACCCAAGTCCTTCTGTAATGATATAACAAATTCCAAATTATCTGCTAATCCACCTATCTTGGTATCATCTGCAAACTTAACCAGCTTGTTACTTATATTCTGATCTAAATTGGGATTAATAAAGTATCTGTCTATCTATCTATCTAAATCATTTACAGATATTTAAAATAGCAGCAGTCCTAGCACTGCCCTCTGCTGGTCACCACTCTTAACATCGGCCAGTTCTGATGAGGTTCCTCACACCATCACCCTTCCTGTGTCTGAGCCAATTCTGTACCCGTCTAATAACATCACCCTGAACTGCCACTTCTTTTGGTTTGATGCCCAGCCTCTCATGTGGCACCTTATCAAATGTTTTCTGAAAGTCCAGATAAATAATATCATCTGCTCCACTTTGATTGTATCCTTTTCTTGCGTCTTTATAGAATTCCAGCATGTTAGTAAAACACGACCTCCTTAATTGAACGAAGCCATGCTGACTGTTCAGTAATTATCTTCAAGTGCATCTTCTAATATTTCCTAAGGTTTCAATGGATCAAACCCCAGTGGCCTCAGTTTGTGTTTCTTCTGGACTCTTGGTGCACTTTGGTCACTGCTCACCTCTGCCCCCCATCTCATCTTCACTGCTGCACCGCACTGCTCTTTAGTCAGCTGGCTATTCTCAGTTAAGTACCCGCTTTCCACAATGCTGAAATACTCTCAGGATAAACTTCTGCATATTAAACAATTTGTACCATGAAATGATTGGACTAGAATGTCCTAAAAGACATTGTTATTATGTGGCACCCAAAATACTTTATCTACACCATGAACTGGAATGGCGCCATTACCAGGCTGTAACTGGAATACACTGTCCAATGGTTGCTAACGTGCCAGTTGTGGGCTATTTAGAAATAAGCTGTGCATGTGGATCTGCACATAATGAGCTCTCAGCTTCTAACATTGCTGTGTAACACAAAGTCTATCAATTACAAAGCACTGGTAATGTCAGAATGAATTACAGACTGCAACCTTGACATGTTATGTTTAACTGAAACTTGGCAGAAACCAAATGAGTTTGCATCTCTGACCGAGGTAACTCTGTCTGGCTCAAGACAATATGGAGGACTTGCTGTAATCGTCAGATCTGAGCTAAACATTAAAAGAATCTCAATTGAATGTCTGCTGTCCTTCGAGTGTCCATCTCTAAGACTAATAATGAAATCTGATCCTTTCTGACTTATTGTCCTCTGTTGTCCCATCACTAACACACCTGTTGTTCTCATGTGATGCTCAGTCTTTTCTTTAGTAATTCCTTCCATCGATTTACCTGTGATTCACATTAAGCTCACTGGCCCACAGTTACTTGGATCTGCCGATCTCCTTTCTGTAAAGGTCGACACACACAGAGACACTGAGCCACCATGTCTGTCTACGCGGCCTGTTTACTTAATTTGGCCCAATGTATTTAGGTTCAAATCAAACATTTTTAAAGTTGTTCAGTTCATTCAATTTCCTGTTCATTTTACACTACATATACAGTAAATTCATGAACTTGATTGTATATTTTTGTTCAGTGCCATCAGTTTTATTATTCTGTAAAGTCTAATTTCCTGCAGTTCCACTAAAGTGTAGATTACAATGGGAGTACTGGGTGGGTCATACTGTACTGATTTGTTTCAATCAGGCGTCTATTGGTCTGCGAACAGAAGAGGTAGAGTCCGTTACCATCAATGGACAACTCTCAGTGCTGTGGGGAAGAGAAGACATGATACCCTCTTGTACTGCCAGGGATTTGCCTACCTAATGAACACGTGTGACATTTGACATATGGGAACTACAAATCCCAGACAGCCCCACAACAGAGGCTGTCACTGACAAAAATGAACTCATTTGATCTACCTGACTTGATTTGGTCTTCTTTACCTGCAAATTTCTCTTTTTTACATCTTGAGCTACATTCTATGTATGAAAATGTCAGTCAGTATCCAACCCGCTATATCCTAACAGAGGGTCATGGGGGTCTGCTGGAGCCAATCCCAGTCAACACTGGGCGCATGGCAGGAACAAACCCCGGGCAGGACACCAGACCACCGCAGGGCACACACGCACTAACCACACACTAGGGACAATTGAGGATCACCAATGCACCTGACCTGCATGTCTTTGGACTGTGGGAGGAAACCCAGGCAGACACGGGGAGAACATGCAAACTGCACGCAGGGAGGAACCGGGAAGTGAACCCAGACGGGTCTCCTAACTGCGAGGCAGCAGCGCTACCCACTGCACCACCGTGCCACCCTGTATGAAAATGTGGTACACAAAAAAATGTTGCTGTTGTAATAAAATTATGACACATATTTCTGTCTAATTGAAATAAGAAGGTCTCCGTAAAACAAAGGTGTAGAACTAAAGTTCACATCTCGCAATTACAACAAGAGCTTATTGAAAAAAAGAAGCCGTAGGACCTACTTAGTATACTGTAATTACGATGCCTTCTTCAATTTCTTTGAATTAAGTTGCCCTCATTTAAATCAAATGTGCACATCTACTGTACTACTGACTCTCTTTGTGCATTAGCCAATGTCACAGATGGCTGGGGTTCTGACCTGGATGGGACGCCTAGAAGGACCAGAAGGTGACCTTTATGTCATCCAGGTCATGAGGGGGCAACCACCCTGGATCAGAAGAGGACCACGGGAAAGGAGGAAAGACATTCCAACTCATTGGGACCCATGGCCACCGCCAGGGGCGACACAAGCCTCGTTGAACCCAGGAAACCTTTACTTCCGCCACACTCAGAAAGATGGCGGAAGAGCCTTCCAGGGACATCTGGAGTGCTTCTGGTGCAAAAGGTTAGGAAGGACGTGATCAGCCACCTGGAGCACATCTGGGCGGGAACAAAAGGGGCCGCCTTCCTCCAATCGGGGAGTTTGAGTCGGGAGTGGGAGCAGGACGAAGCTCCCAGGAGGAGACGAAAGGCGGCCAAGAACTGAGAGAGAGAAGCCCGAAAGAGTGGTGATTAGTGCTGAGTACACTGTGCTGTGTTTGAGACTGTGATCTTGTATTTATTTGTGGCTTAATAAACGTGTGCTTTTATAAAGATGTAGTTTCTGACTGGTGGTGTCCAGGTAAGTCTCACACCGGTTATAAGATTAAAAAAACACCCAATTATATCATCGTCACCCAAACAGTAACACTCTGCAGTCGACAAAAAAAATCAAAAGAGTCGAGTCAGCTAAATAGCAAATAACACGAGATGGTATCACAACACCGATGTCACATTACTTGACCTCAAGTTGTGGAGTTTCTCAGAGTTGTCAGACCACAGTCGCTGATCTCGTTACACGACTGACATTCAGTCGCTAAATTTGACATGGCCAGCAGTGATGACTTTCCAGCACAGTGCTGTTCGCTCCTTTTTCTGGCAATCAACAATATACTTCCTGACAGAACTTCCTGTTGTATGAAGGGTCATCAGATATGGCGAGTTCAGCTGCAATGTTGGGCCTTTTTTCTGTTTTTTCCATTCTGTTGTGATACATAAAACTTGAGACATCAGACAGACTAGCATCTCTTCTGTTTTTGAGGTCCAAATCAGCCATGTTTCTTATTTGTCTTCGCTGCATTATATGCATTGTATGTCAGCATGAGCATTCCTTGGCTGTCAGCCTTCCATTCACACAGAGCCCACCACTAATATCAAACCTTTCAGTTGTGGACTAATTTGAGTAAGTCACTGGGCATGGCAGACTACATGACAGAATTCATGACAGCTCGCTACCAACCGCTTCTAACTTGCTAAGATTATGTAAAGTCGTCTAGTGTGCCATGTCCTTAAGATGTTTACTATACATAGAAATGAGTTACTGTATTTAAAGTTGTTGGTTCTTTGCCTCCTGACACTTTTTCTGTGATTATTAATTCTGTTTGTGTGTGCTAAATATTACACTTTAGCTCTTCCCTACACCTGAAGCACATTTCACAGGTCAGGTCAGGTTGGGGAGCATGGACTGGTACAGTGCATTGCTGAACCCACCACACGACAAAACACCATAGGATCCCAGTTGGCAACCCCCCAGGAGACACTCCATCCAGTCCCACCCATCTATCTGCCTCAATCCGGTGTTACGTCGGTATTCCCTTGGCCTGGTCAATCTGCTCGGGTCCTCAACAGGTCTTGCTAGGAAGAGCAGTTTCTACCTGCAAACTTATAAAATTCTGTTCAGTATCAGCCAGTATTGTAACATGTCATATATTAATTACTGAAAGTCACTTATGGAGCCCATGTTAGTGTCTCATGAGATGCTGGGCCTGTTCTGTTCTTGGTACCCCTGATCGACTGTAATGCTAGCAGTAAAACAGATGGCCATTTTATCAGGTCTCTGCTTGTATCTTGGCAATCACAATACTTAGCTTTCCTTTCCATTTGTTTATTATATTCAAAATAAGTCCTTAAATGAAAAAAATTCCTTTATAGTCGCATGCAGTTTGTCTGTTGTTGAAAACTCCACTCAACTAAAAACATATCTACCGTAACAAGTAAAGCATCACAAAGATAAAGTCAATCTTAATATATACCAAGGGAAAGCTATTCAATTGGTCTTTCAATATTCAAACGACTGGCTCATAACCTTTATTGTCATGAAAATAGCTTCAAAAATTAAAATGAATTTACCCCAAAATCAACCCTTAACTCAGCCCTTCTCCCCTTATTGACAGTTGTGTCCGTTTCGCTATCATTTTTATTTTGAGAAAAAAACAGTTAGGCTCCACATTTATCATTTCAAAAAAGAAATGTATATTTAATTATGTCTAATGCAATTCTTATAAAATCTATTCTATTCTTTCCAACATAAAGTTTCTTAAATTATTTCAAAGTTCACATAGATCAGCAGAAGTTATCTTAAAATTAATCTATTAAGATCTGTTAACATGCAGTCTGAAAGCTAAAAGTTTCATTGCATATATCCCAATTATGTTTCCTTAAACGTATTATTTTGCTTTCTGCCTTAGGTCTTAGAATCCCAACAAAATGTCTGCAATGTTCCATTAAAGAATCAAATTATACAACTAAACCTTTCATCAGCTATGTAGTCCTGGGAGAATTCAATGTATCCCATATATCAAATCTCCAGTTTGAATTCAGAACATACACATTCATGCAGTCCTCTAGTAATCTTCACACATTGTCAGACTCACTTAAACCTCTTTTAGTGGACTTTACAAACATCTCTTTAACATGCTGCGTAATGAAGTCAAAGGCACTTAAACTGTGTTTAGAGCACATTTCAACTCACTCAAGTATTATTACTATTTAAAGTATTAACACAGCTTGTCCCTCTCAGGCTGATATTTGCCTTTTCAATTCACCACACGTTAAGACTTCTATTTACTCACACACTACATTTGGAGCAAAGGAAACAGAAAGAAATGAACTCTAAAGAAGAACAAGCTGTGTTCTCACTCGCGTTACTGATCAGGACAAACACCCAGCCTCTGATGACGCAGCCCCTACTGCTGCTACAAGACTCAAATAGGGAGCAGGGTATCAGAACCTACATGACAATCGGACTCAGCTCCACATGGTACTGATTTCTGAGGTTAAGGAGACTCTGTTGGCGAACCGAGTCAGTAACAATGAGGAAGAATCTTCTGTGGTGATCCGATTCTGCAACAACAAGGGGAACATCCAGCAACTAGGAGACCACACAGCAAGAAAGCACAGTTAGAAAGTATCTCCACGTGGACACAGAGAGAACATACAAACTCTACACGGAAACCTTCATTTCATACTGCTGGGCAGTAGTGCTAACCACTGTGCCACCATACCACTACTCCTTAATAGTTCTTAAGTTACCCATCATGTTCAAACTATTTAAAGCCATATATTATCCTATATGCACAAGTAGTATTATCTCACACACACACACCAGTAGCATTTTTATTCTTGAAAGAAATAGTCTCTCCTGTATTTATTATTTTTTTCCGAAGACTTGATCATTATCTGCAGGAAAGATATTTGCACGTTTATAAATATTTTATAGAAAATATGGAGACACTGACATTTTACCAATATTGCATGTACAGTATTTCTAACCCAAATTAACTCAGAGATCAATATATTTTCAGCAATTACTTTGATATTTCAATTTAATATAAGTACATTTCATATAAATTAGTCCCATACTAGTATACTATACTACAGGAATCTGTACAGACCTTCGTCTCTAATCCACAGAGTTAACCATAGGGCTCTTTCACTGCTGTGCTACTAAAGAGTTCAGTGCGGAGCGGTTTTAACACAAGCAGGGGTCAGTGCATCTGCCCACCCTGACACACGTCCCCCCGACACATCCTCCAACCTCTGGATTCGCTTCATCCTTCTTGTAATCATAGTGAGCTTCACCAAATTTCTATGTTATCGAGAATCTCTTCAAAGTGAACGCTCAGAGTTTTGAAATGGACAAGCAGAATAGACTTTCTTGCAAAGATGAAAAAACGCCATCTCAGTTCAATGAAGAGAGTTCCGTTCGATGGGCGAAGCTTACAGTATCTCTTTTGCAATTAAATATTTTTCATCATTATCTGACTTCTAACACTTAAATCCTTCATTCTTAAAATTTATCCATACCACCAATATTTTCCCATACTTCTTTCATCAGAAATAATAGTTTTTCTGTCCACTTACTTTGCCACAATCTTTTTTAAAACTAAAACATAGTTACCACGGGGCGGCACGGTGGCGCAGTGGGTAGCGCTGCTGCCTCACAATTAGGAGACCCTTTTTGGGTTCGCTTCCCAGGTCCTCCCTGTGTGGAGTTTGCATGTTCTCCCCGTGTCTGTGTGGTTTTCCTCCCACAGTCCAAAGACATGCTGGTTAGGTGCCTTGGCGATCCTAAATTGTCCCGTGTGTGTGCTTGGTGTGTGTCTGTGTGGGTGTGTGTGCCCTGGCACCCTGCCCGGGGTTTGTTTCCTGCCTTGTGCCCTGTGTTGACTGGGATTGGCTCCAGCAGACCCCCGTGACCCTGTACTTAGGATATATGAGGTTGGATAATGGATGGATGGATAGTTAGCACCTGTCCCTAGGAGTGACCTTCCCTCTGTGTCCACTAAATCACTTCTCACATTCCTGACCTAGGGCTAGAAGATAATGGTGACTATGCATTAAGAAAATTCAAAATAAAAGTCATGAGCCTTTAACGGTTTAACTCGTTCATAACCTAAGGCTAGCTAGTACAGTACGTTCCATTTTAATTTGATGGAGATTACAAGTTTGAAATCCTCTGTAATCCTCACTTTTTCTTGGTGTTCAAAGTGTTTAATGAGAATTGATAATTTGATAACACATCTGACTGACGTGTTGTGATGGCTGTTTAAACACTCAGTAGAGTGAATGGAGATCAGCGAATCGGAGAACTTCAGCAGTCACCCACCTAGAGCAGACTGGGTGCCCTCTGGTGGCCTTAGAGTTGTACTTTAAATTGGTTTATTAATAATAATAATAATAATAAATTTTATTTATATAGCGCCTTCCCCTCCTTTAACCGTCACCTTATCGTGGTGGAGGGGTTTGCGTGTCCCAATGATCCTAGGAGCTCTGTTGTCCGGGGCTTTATGCCCCTGGTAGGGCCACCCAAGGCAAACTGGTCCTAGGTGAGGGATGAGACAAAGAGCGGTTAAACAAACCTCCTATGAAGAAAAACCATTT
Organism: Erpetoichthys calabaricus; assembly: GCF_900747795.2. Lineage (NCBI taxonomy): Eukaryota > Metazoa > Chordata > Cladistia > Polypteriformes > Polypteridae > Erpetoichthys > Erpetoichthys calabaricus. Next base: position 2,560,692 of record NC_041395.2, on the reverse strand, counting down.
TGGACGGCGTTTTCCCTTGCCCGGACGCAGGTCACCGGGGCCCCACTCTGGAGCCAGGCCTGGAGGTGGGGCTCGATGGCGAGCGCCTGGTGGCCGGGCCTACACCCATGGGGCTCGGCCGGGCACAGCCCGAAGAGGCAACGTGGGTCCCCCTTCCCATGGGCTCACCACCTATGGGAGGGGCCAAGGAGGTCGGGTGCAGTGTGAGTTGGGTGGTGGCCGAAGGCGGGAACCTTGGCGGTCCGATCCTCGGCTACAGAAACTGGCTCTTGGGACGTGGAATGTCACCTCTCTGAAGGGGAAGGAGCCTGAGCTAGTGCGCGAAGTTGAGAGGTTCCGGCTAGATATAGTCGGGCTCACCTCGACGCACAGCTTGGACTCTGGAACCAATCTCCTTGAGAGGGGCTGGACTCTCTACCACTCTGGAGTTGCCCCCGGTGAGAGGCGCCGAGCAGGTGTGGGTATACTTATTGCCCCCCAACTTGGAGCCTGTACATTGGGGTTTACCCCGGTGGACGAGAGGGTAGCCTCCCTTCGCCTTCGGGTGGGGGGACGGGTCCTAACTGTTGTTTGTGCGTATGCACCGAACAGCAGTTCGGAGTACCCACCCTTTTTGGAGTCCCTGGAGGGGGTGCTAGAGGGCATACCTTCTGGGGACTCCCTCGTTCTGCTGGGAGACTTCAATGCTCACGTGGGCAATGACAGTGAGACCTGGAAGGGCGTGATTGGAGGAATGGCCCCCCTGATCTGAACCCGAGCGGTGTTTTGTTATTGGACTTCTGTGCTCGTCACGGATTGTCCATAACGAACACCATGTTCAAGCATAGGGGTGTTCATATGTGCACTTGGCACCAGGACACCCTAGGCCTCAGTTCGATGATCGACTTTGTGGTCGTGTCGTCGGACTTGCGGCCACATGTCTTGGACACTCAGGTGAAGAGAGGGGCGGAGCTGTCAACTGATCACCACCTGGTGGTGAGTTGGCTTCGATGGTGGGGGAGGATGCCGGTCAGGCGTGGTAGGCCCAAACGTGTTGTGAGGGTCTGCTGGGAACGTCTGGCAGAGCCCCCTGTCAGAAGTAGCTTCAACTCCCACCTCCGGCAGAACTTCGACCACATCCCGAGGGAGGTGGGGGACATTAAGTCCGAATGGGCCATGTTCCGTGCCTCTATTGTTGAGGCAGCTGACCGGAGCTGTGGCCGTAAGGTGGTCGGTGCCTGTCATGGCGGCAATCCCCGAACCCGCTGGTGGACACCGGCGGTGAAGGATGCCGTCAAGCTGAAGAAGGAGTCCTACGGGACCCTTTTGTCCTGTGGGACCCCGGAGGCAGCTGATAGGTACCAGCAGGCCAAGCGGAATGCGGCTTTGGTGGTTGCGGAGGCAAAAACTCGGGCGTGGGAGGAGTTTGGGGAGGCCATGGAGAATGACTTTCGGACGGCTTCGAGGAGATTCTGGTCCACCATCCGGCGTCTCAGGAAGGGGAAGCAGTGCAGTGTCAACACTGTATATGGTGGGGATGGTGCGCTGCTGACCTCGACTCGGGACGTTGTGGGTCGGTGGGGGGAATACTTTGAAGACCTCCTCAATCCCATTAACATGCCTTCCAATGAGGAAGCAGAGCCTGGGGACTCAGAGGTGGGCTCCCCCATCTCTGGGACTGAGGTCACCGAGATGGTCAAAAAACTCCTTGGTGGCAGGGCCCCGGGGGTGGATGAGATACGCCCGGAGTTCCTCAAGGCTCTGGATGTTGTAGGACTGTCTTGGCTGACACGCCTCTGCAACATCGCATGGACATCAGGGACAGTGCCTCTGGATTGGCAGACCGGGGTGGTGGTCCCCCTCTTTAAGAAGGGGGATCGGAGGGTGTGTTCCAACTACAGAGGGATCACACTCCTCAGCCTCCCTGGAAAAGTCTATTCAGGGGTCCTGGAGAGGAGGGTCTGTCGGATAGTCGAGCCTCGGATTCAGGAGGAACAGTGTGGTTTTCGTCCTGGTCGCGGAACAGTGGACCAGCTCTATACCCTTAGCAGGGTCCTGGAGGGTGCATGGGAGTTTGCCCAACCAGTCTACATGTGTTTTGTGGACTTAGAAAAGGCATTCGACCGTGTCCCTCGGGGAATCCTGTGGGGGGTACTCCGAGAGTATGGGGTACCGGCCCCCCTGATAAGGGCTGTTCAGTCCCTGTACGATCAGTGCCAGAGCTTGGTCCGCATTGCCGGCAGTAAGTCGAACCCGTTTCCAGTGAGAGTTGGACTCCGCCAGGGCTGCCCTTTGTCACCGATTCTGTTCATAACTTTTATGGACAGAATTTCTAGGCGCAGCCAGGGCGTTGAGGGGGTCCGGTTTGGTGGGCTCCGGATTGGGTCACTGCTTTTTGCAGATGATGTTGTCCTGTTTGCTTCATCAGGCCGTGATCTTCAGCTCTCTCTGGATCGGTTCGCAGCCGAGTGTGAAGCGGCTGGGATGAGAATCAGCACCTCCAAATCCGAGACCATGGTCCTCAACCGGAAAAGGGTGGAGTGCCCTCTCAGGGTTGGTAGCGAGATCCTGCCCCAAGTGGAGGAGTTCAAGTATCTCGGGGTCTTGTTCACGAGTGAGGGAAGAATGGAGCGTGAGATCGACAGGCGGATCGGTGCGGCATCAGCAGTAATGCGGGCGTTGCATCGGTCTGTCGTGGTGAAAAAGGAGCTGAGCCGCAAGGCGAAGCTCTCAATTTACCAGTCGATCTATGTTCCTACCCTCACCTATGGTCATGAGCTATGGGTAGTGACCGAAAGAACGAGATCGCGAATACAAGCGGCTGAAATGAGTTTCCTCCGCAGGGTGTCTGGGCTTTCCCTTAAAGACAGGGTGAGAAGCTCAGTCATCCGGGAGGGGCTCAGAGTAGAGCCGCTGCTCCTCCGCATCGAGAGGAGTCAGATGAGGTGGCTCGGGCATCTGATCAGGATGCCTCCTGGACGCCTCCCTGGTGAGGTGTTCCAGGCACGTCCAACCGGGAGGAGGCCCCGGGGAAGACCCAGGACACGCTGGAGGGACTATGTCTCTCGACTGGCCTGGGAACGCCTTGGGATTCTCCCGGAAGAGCTAGAAGAAGTGGCCGGGGAGAGGGAAGTCTGGGCATCTCTGCTCAAGCTGCTGCCCCCGCGACCCGACCTCGGATAAGCGGGAGACAATGGATGGATGGATGGATATAGCGCCTTTCCCATGCTCAAGGCACTTACAGAATATAATAAAGAACGGCAGCGTATACAGTATATAGCATTGTACAAACCAGATAAATAAAGAAGATTAAGACAGTGAATTCTGAAAAAAAAAAAACAGACAACATAACTGATGGTCTCTCGCACACACACACAGGTAATATGAGCATCTTGACAGAGAAGTAAACTGAGAGAAGGGTAATAAAGTCAAGTAGAGCTAAAAGACAAACTGAACAGATGAGTTTTAAAAGAATTCATGGAGTCAGCTGACCTGATTAATGTCGGTAAGTCATTCCAGAGTCTGGGCGCTATACAGCTGAAGGCCCTGCTATCACCCATAGAGTGTAGATTAGTGAGGGGCACAACAAGATTCAGAAACAGAGGACCTTAGTGGGCGGACAGGCACATAGTGATGGAGAAGTTCACTGATGTAGTTTGGCGTGAGGTTAAGGCTTTGTAAGTTATTAGTAGGATTTTATATTTGATTCTGTAAGTCACAGGGAGCCAGTGAAGACGGAGCAGGATGGTGTGATGTGCTCGCTGCTGCTGGTTCGAGTAAGGACTCTTGCAGCTGAGTTTTGAATAAGCTGGAGCTGTGATAGAAGATTAGAAGGGGCACCTGGCAGTAGGGAATTACAATAATCGATGTGGGATGTGATAAAAGCAGGGGCAAGTTTCTCAGCATTAGAGAAGGAGAGGAAGGAGCGAACACGGGATATGTGACAGAGGTGAAAGTAAGAAAGTTTCTTAATGTGATTTATGTGGGCAGAATAACCAAGATTTTATACAGTAGAGGCAGGTCTGATGAGATCACCGCCAAGATAGACTGGGAAGGAGCGCATTATATTAAGTTGCATTTTAGTCCCAATTTGCAGGAGTTCAGTTTTATTGCAATTTAATTTTAAAGAGTTCTGCTCCATCCAGGTTTTAATTTCACTAAGGCAGGTTGTGAGCTGAGAAAGCTCTGATGAAGTTCCACTTTTAACATTGAAGTAGAGTTGAGTATCATCTGCATAAAAATGATAACCCAGTCCATAGCTTCAGATAATATGGCCAAGGAGAAGCATGTAAATACAGAAGAGAAGAGGACCGAGGACCGAAGACAGAGCCCTGAGGGACTCCTTGTGTGACTGGTGCTGAGCTGGATCTGCTATTGCCAAGACTAACAAACTCTGTGCTATCAATCAGATAGGACTTGAACCACTGGAGGGCAGTGCCAGAGATACCCAGCATGTTCTCCATTCTGGACAGTAGGATGTCATGTCTGACCAGAGTGTCAAATGCTGCACTGAAGTCTAATAGAATTAATATGCAGGTTTGTCCAGAGTCTACTGCCATAAGCAAATCATTGGTTACACATAGCAGAGCAGTTTCACAGCTGTGCCCTGACACCAGACTGAAAGGGTTCATCAAATTATTAGAGGTTAGGTAGCCGGTGAGTTGGGAAGCTGCAACACGCTCAAGAACTTTTGACAGGAAAGGTAAGTGGGAAATAGGCCTGAAATTGTTAAGATTGTCAGCATCAAGACCAGACTTTTTTAACATTGGGGTTACAGAATTGTATTGACTCCTGTCTCCAATCCCCATCAGTTTCCTAACCCACTTATCGCTTTATATATTTTTATTTCTTTTACTTTGTTTCTCATCTATCCATCCATTTCCTGGAGCTTCTTTTTCCATTTCAGATTATTAAGATAGTGCAGTCTCTACCAGCAGCAGTGGGCTCAGAGCAGGAAAATACAAACCCAGGATGGCAACCCATCAAAAGGTGACATCACTTACTGGTCATGGGTCTGGTCGGAGCTGAAGGTCTTTGAGAAGAAGCTGAAGAGAACTTGGAGATGGACATGAGGAGAACATTCAAAGAGTACAGGCCCCGTGCTCGCTTGGTTTAGTTCTTATTTATCAAATCGATTCCAAAATGTACAGAAATGTGCTGACAGGACTCCATCATTATACACAGAAGTTCAATATGGTGTCCCGCAGGCCTCAGTACTCGGACCTTTATTGTTTTCACTTTACATGCTTCCACTGGGATCTCTCATTAGGAAACATCACTCCTATGACACCCAGTTATACCTTTCATTTAAATCAAATGAAGTTTCTTCGATGTTGTCTTTAATTAGTTGTGTTTAATGAATTACTGTAAAGGAATGGATGAATGAGAACTACTTGTCTTTAAACACAGATAAAACAGATGTTAATTATTGAAGGGAATGACGCTGATCATAACAATATTTTGTTATCATTTACCTCAGTTGGAATCCCCATTTATTTCACTAAAACAGCCCGCAATCTAGGAGTTATCTTTGACTCTAGCATGTCATTTAAAGTGCATATTACAAAGTTGTCCAAAACATGTTTCTTCCATTTTAAAAATGTTAGGAAATTAAGGCGCTTTCTAAATAAACAGGATTCTGAGAAATTAATTCATGCATTTATCTCTAGTAGGATTGACTGCTGCAATGCGGTGTTCACTGGATGTTCAAACTGTTCTCTATACAGGCTCCAGTAAATCCAAAATGCAGCTGCAAGAATTATTACAAGAACAAGAAAATACGAACACATAACTCCAGTTCTTAAATCCTTACACTGACTCCCAGTTCAGGGCAGATTTCAAAATCCTCCTTTTAACGTATAAAGCATTAAATGGCCGAGGTCCGGCTTACTTGTCTGGACTTATCATGACTTACAAACCTGAGCGCACATTAAGATCTCAAGATGCTGGTCTGCTTAGGAGTCCAAGGATTAATAAAATAACAGTGGGAGGTCGAGCTTTTAGTTACAGGGCCCCTAAACTGTGGAGTGGTCTGCCTGCTACTATAAGAGATGCCCCTAAATCTCAGCTTTTAAATCCCGGCTGAAGACTCACTACTTCAGTTTAGCACACCCTGACTAGAGCTACTGATTAACTGTACAGACTGCATCTCTGTTGTTAGTCATTAGCAATAAAACATAAGTAACATGATAGTTAGAATTGTATAATAACCCGCACCTATTTTGTTTTTCTTCTCAGTACTCAAATGTGGCACATGGTACCATGGCCCACCTGCCAAGTTGTTTTGCCTGCGTAAGGTAAAGTCATCCGTGGTGGAGGATTGCAGGAATCATGGGAAAGAGGGGTCCTTTCATTGGATTGGCTGGCCCAAAGGAATGGCCAAATGGGGGAGGCAGCTTGATGGATGAGGTCTCCAGGACTCTAAACAAATCCAAATCATATTATGGGATATCATCGACTGTAAAATTCTGCTCCGTACTTCTAAAATATTTATTTTTGTACTGTATTGAGGATTTGTTCTGTTCTGTGTGATTGTATTGTATTGACCCCCTTCTTTTGACACCCATTCTACCTGGAAAGGGGTCTCTCTTTGAACTACCTTTCCCGAGGTTTCTTCCATTTTTCCCAGAAGGTTTTTTTTTGGGAGTTTTTCTTCTCTTCTTAGAGTCAAGGCTGGGAGGCTGTTAAAGCCCATTGTGACACTTCTTGTGTGATTTTGGGACATACAAAAATAAATTGTATTGTATTGTATTGTACAGACACTAAGAATACAGACATGAGAGTCTGTGTGTGATGTTCAAGTCTCTTCAAGTCACCAGCAGAGCTGCGGATTGTAAAAGAAAAATCAAAACTCAGTGAGTCCAACACACTGGAGACCACCTGCCCAGCCGCTCAGACCCTTGCTGCAGTCGTCCCCTGCATTAGTGACTCGCTATGCCATGTCTGTAAAAGAGGACAGTGGCATTAGTGACTAAGCAGTGACATTAACTCTATGCATTTAAATAAAGTTCACAATGCTAAAGGATCTGCAGCAGGGTGAGGAGCAACAGGAGACACACTGAGTGCGCTGGAGTGACAAACTCGCATTTCAGATGGACCAGCTGACCTGCACGCACGACCATTCTGTGTCTTATTGTCTTAAAAAGAGACACCTGTGACAAGATAAACTATAACAATAATGGCATTTAATAATCAGACTGATTTCAGTGGACACTGAACACAAAACCCTGTAATGTGTGGTGAAGAAATGTCCATTGAGAAGAAGTAAAATCCGGAGGTTAAAATTTTAGGTGGAGTGCAGAGCCAGGGGGAGAGCGATGATGGACAAGAGGAAGGGGAGGACTATCTTGGAACTCCGGATCAGGAACAGGGAATTGGGGAGGGGAATCAAACATGGACAGGAATCCCACAGACGGAGCAGACTGCCCTTACTTACCATAAACAAAAATTTTCAGTTTTCATAACCTACTCAAACAGACAAAAAGGGTCGTGGGTGTCTTGTGTTCTCTTTTTATGGCGACGCAGGACACCCATAAGCCGTTACAAAGATATCAATTAATTACTGCATTTAGGAGAAATAAAAATTTAAAGGATATTTTAGTTCATGCCAAATGCCCTACAAAAAAAACGTAAGAATAACAACTGCCAGGAGGATCTCATTTGTCATAAAAAAAAGTTACCTTTAATAATCTGACAAAGAAGGAAAAGACCCATTTTCCAAAATTTCCAAATTTCCAATAAAAATTGCATATATGGGACACAGTGCTCCATCTGTGGGATGGTTTATATAGGGAAAACTAAAAATGCTTTACGGTTAAGATTCGTCCAACATCTCAGACTGTTTAAGAACCAAAAGGAAAAAACAATTCTATACCTTCACTTTGCAGAAGAAGGACATAAATTAGTAACGTTTGGACTGGAGCAGCAGACTAATTGGAATAAAATGAGAAGATTAAAGGCAGAAAATAAATGGATTAGGGATTTGAATACCTGGTTCCCAATGGGATTGAATGAAAAATAATACGGGAGGAATTGGGAAGGGAACTTTAGGGATTATTTTCTTTCTTTTTTTCTTTCTCTCTTTCTTTATTGATTTAAATGATCAGGGAGAGGGTTTGGGTAATTAAAAACATGTTTAGTAAGTGAACAAGTTTTTAGAATTATTTATGATTAATTTTATTAATATGGATTTGTTATTAATATTTTACATTTTATTAAGATTATTTATAAACTTTTTTTTAAAAATGAATTTTATTCACTACTTAAGAATTAAATTATATTTAAGGGGGTGGTGGAATAGAGCTAAAAAATAATGATAGTTTAATTAGGGAACCAAGTGTGCCAGTGCGTGCCTTTATGGCATCATCCACTACCCTAAGCCTAACCTTACCCGATTCCCGATTTGCATTCTACCCCTTAAAAACAAAGGAATCTAATTGATGAAAAAATTATGATTTTAAACAGTAGAATGAAATCAAATAGAAGAGAAAGTATAAATACACTATGAAGATAATTCATCATTAGATAGCATAGCATTTTTTTAGAAATGTTCTTTTGGAAACACTCCCTTCTTTAAGTAGAATTGACCAACCCCAATTTTTAGGTTTCTATTTTTCTTCTTTCTTCCTGACCTTTGACCTTGATTTGAGAAAAAAAGACTGTAGTTGTTGGTGGTTATTTTTTAATAATAAAGGATTGTTATTTTAAAGATCAAAATTCAATATTTATTTTTAACAAAAACTTTTTGGGAATAAAGTATTTCAAGAGGGAGCAGAATAAACTTTCTTTTAAATGTTTGTCAAACTTTTTTTTGACCTCTGACTTTTTGACCTAGTTAGACCACCTGTGACCTAATCACCTGTAGGCAGATATAAAAATGGCTTCTAGGGAGCAGTTAGACATTCTGTTTTTCTGATGAAGATTTGATAAAATCTAAATGTTAGGAACAGAATTCTTGTTTGAGGAGGTTCTATTTTCTGTTCAGAATATTTGTTATTCTTTGCTTTTTCTGTTTTTTTTTACAGCCTTTTTAAAGGCTTTCAAGTTTTTAAGACTAGGAGTTTTTTTTAGCCACTAGAGCTCTTGGTGTATTGTATCTTATCTTTATTCAGGCATTTAACTTTTAATCAATCCATCCATCAACCTGTTCTATTCTAACCACAGGGTCATAGCGTTTTGCTTGAGCCAATCCCAGCCTGCACAGGGTGCAAGGCAGCCCACTGCAGATAACATTTAATGTGTACACAATATATTTATGTAAAATTTTTTTTTAGTTTATTTTTGGTATAAATGTTCTGTTTCAGTTAATTTATGTATAGGAAACAAGTTATTTTCACACAGAAAATCCTTAACACTTAGTACAACTTATGCACTTATGATACTTCTTGTAACAAATCACTTTTTCAATGAAAGCAATTTTTGTGTACCAGAACAATTCAGGTTGGACAGAATGAGGTCACAAACCTGCTTGATCCAGGGGCAGATAAAGGAGTGATATTCCTAGGCCTTAAAATTTTGGACAACGGTGACTAGGGTAATCCGCGCAGATTTCTAATGCTTTACCAAATCTGCATATGCAACTGGTTAGATTTACAAGTAACCCCAAACATTTGGTGCTGGACTCGGCTAGACAAACATTACATTGGTGGCTTTCTAAATTTTAATAAACCTTCACTATTTCCTATCCCTTAACTTAACCCTAATTTTTAGAATGTCTTTCAACTCATCAAACTCTAAACTTAACCCCTTCAACCTTAGGACCAGTTAAAGTGGAGAAAGTCTGTTTTTAACTACTACATGCCATCCATCAGCTGGAAGTTGGAGACAGAATGGCTTCACCAAAAGGATATGCTGAATCAAGTCAATAATTTACCTTAATTTCTTAAATCCTCTTCACCGAACTCTCAAGCCTTAGGAAAAATGAATACATTAATATATCTGGATAACATTATGGTGATATGGAAGATACTGTATTTTATAAAGGTGTGACTGACAACTTATGTAAGCATTCTATAAATCCATCGGTTATGCTTAAACAAAATGTCAAAATAGCTTCTTCTTTGACTTTGTTTAGGGGATTAATTTATTCCCATTTTGGCATAGAAGTGAATTTCTCCTGTTTAGGTTTGGGAGTTACGCAGGCAGTTACCACATTAGTACATAAAACTGTGATATCATCTACAGCTATACAATCTTTGCCTCCTGCTCCCGCACAGATATCTTTTCATCCCCCTTCTTCATGGCCTTTACTCCTTTGTCCGTTAGCAGATGGTCCACTCTCCCAGGACAATGCTGGTGAGAATAATAGATTTTCTTTTACCTCTACAGATTCAGATGTTTTGACTTCCTCTCCAATACAAAAAACATGAAAAACTTCTACATTCAGAAAGGTGAACACACCTAAGAAGGTGAATAAACCTAAATAAGGGGTTTAACTGATGAACACCATACCATCTAATTAAAACTAATATTGTATGAGCCAAGTTCTGTATTAACATTTACTGTATGTTCAGTTAATTTCAAAATATGTTAAGATACATTTGTAGTTCAAGATTAGTTTATATATTAAGAATAGAGCTCGATAATTATTTGGTTCTAATTGGATATTGTTAATTTAAGAAGGGGTGCTGGGTAGTGTTAGTTATTGGGTAAGTTATTGCAAGTTTCTGTGTGGATTAACAGGGCTTTGGAAATGAACTGTTTTCTTACCATGTCTGTCTTGAGTTTCATTTTCCATCCATCCATTTTCGAACCCGCTGAATCCAAACACAGGGTCACAGGGGTCTGCTGGAGCCAATCCCAGCCAACACGGGGCGCAAGGCAGGAACCAATCCCGGGCAGGGCGCCAACCCACCGCAAGAAGAGTTTCATTTTGACTATGGAAAATAAACATTGGTTTTATAAAACAGAGTGGATTAAATATGAAACGTCAAGGACTGGACAGGCGCAAGTTCCTGTGGTAGCCACACGTTTTGTTTCACATCTTCAAATGTTGTAGATACGGTGAATTCTGATTCTCCACTTACACCTTTAATTAAAAACAATGTTAATTTTTCTCTGGATATTGTGGATTGCCAGCCGAGATTCTCACAATCCACGTTGTCCTAGCAGATGTGAACTTTATGCAGTTATGACATTTTCATTATGTGGGGGTACAAACAGAAGTGGTGCAAAATTTGGAATTTAGAAATCTTACCTCTTGGCTGAAAAAAATCACATCCTTGTCATCGACCTATGAAGATAATTCTGAGGGTAGGATACACGGATATGACTGAGGACCAGACAGCAGATCTTGCTCAGTTTATTACAGCCTTTGAATGGAGTTTCCCAAATGCTACTTTATATATTTATCACGTGCCCCTCCAACACACAATCTAGGTTAGAATGAGTCTTTAGAAGAATTAATCAACACCTTTGTAGATATCCTTCTAAAGTTCCAAATGTTTTAGTTAATACTTCTACGGAGAGAGAATGAAGGATAATCTGCATTGTCTGACTGCGGAGGTGGCGTTTAGCCTTTTGACATTCTTGGTTGGTCAAGGTTGGGTGGATTGCTTAGTTTTAGATTTTCTCATGTGATAATCCTTAATTTAACCTTTCTGTGCCATTGTCTTTCCGCTAAACCTAAAACTTTATCTTAACCCCATTATTTATGGTCTGACCCCCACTACAATCCTAATCTTAAAGCCTAAACTTAATTATTTTTAAGTCCATCCATCCATCCATCCATTTTCCAACCCGCTGAATCCGAACACAGGGTCATGGGGGTCTGCTGGAGCCAATCTCAGCCAACACAGGGCACAAGGCAGGAACCAATCCAGGGCAGGGTGCCAACCCACCGCAGGACACACACAAACACACCCACACACCAAGCACACACTAGGGCCAATTTAGAATCGCCAATCCACCTAACCTGCAAGTCTTTGGACTGTGGGAAGAAACTGGAGCACCCGGAGGAAACCCACGCAGACACGGGGAGAACATGCATATTTTTAAGTCCCTGATGTTATACTCCTATTTTCAGAGAAGTAAAAAAGTAAAGGGTTTATCTTAAATTTGTTTTTATACATTAATTTTGGATTCATTACTTTTTCGGTCTTTTATGTAGTGCATTTTTAAAAGTACGATAACCTTTTATTGCCATTTTTATGTTGGACAGCAGGGGCATTCTAATTGAACCCCCTGCTGTGTATCTTTTTTTTTTTTTTTTTTAATTGCAGAATTAACACATTTTTAGATATATTTTGAACAGTATATTTTGAGACTATTTTAGTGAATAATGGAAGAGTTCCTTTGAGTATTGTGGCTGATAATTGGTGTGGATGCTTACTATTTTTAAATATTTTTTTATTGTTGGGATCAGTGTGCCAGAGCCTGCCACCTGGCTTTTCATCCCCTAAATCTAAATTTTAAAAATTTTAAATTACAGCCCTAATTTTAAGGATTTTGAATGGAGTCCAGAGGTTAAGAAATATTCCTAGAGGTCCCACTAGTTAATCTTCAGGTCTAAATTGTTTAAGAAGTAACTTCTTTAAATTAGTTTACAAGATATGAAAACATTTTAACCCCTTTTTATAGGAATCTGGATGTTTTAGTATTTTATTACTAATATTTTTAGTTGTCTAATTTAGCACTTTTAAAGATGTTAGAAGCAGATATACAATTTTTAAAAATATAATGAAAGATGACGGATTTCCTATTTTCAGGGGTTTTGGGAAGGTTTTATAAATATTGAAATTGTAGTGGAAAAAACATACATGGATAATGTGACTCAAAATAATACTTCATGTGGAAACTAGTGTACCAGTGCCCGGCATAATGCCAAATCTCTTCTAACCCTACCTAACTACCTCCACTCTAACCTTAAGGTCCGTGGGCTTTTATGGGAGAACTTCTACTTAGGCTCTAATCTTAAATATTCTTCGGGGGAGAAAGTTTTTAAAAGTCCCAGGCCTAAACTTAATCATTGGGGGGAAGATTTTTGCGTTTTTGAAAGGTTTGTTTCTTGTGTTCTTGTTCCACAGTCTACACATCCCACAAATCCTTCAATGTTCACAAAGATTTGCATGGTTTTTATGTTTTCTTCCCAAGCGAAAACAAATAGTAAGAATTCTGCACTCTCATGTTGAAGAAATACAACAGTTTCAACCTTTACAGAATTTTAGACCAATTACTGCTAATAGAAAATATGCACATTTTTAAAAAGACATTTAGTCATGTTTAATGTACTAGGAAGAAGAAAAATAAATTTGTTCAAATTTTACCAAGAAAAAGATCATCTATAATTGCAAATTTGTATTTATGCAGTGTGTGGACTGTAAATCAATATACGTGGGAGAGAGAAACTCCTCTTCAAAAAGGAAGATTCATTCAACATCACAGCTCTCTATTAGCCTTTCTCATGTAATATACTCATCATCCAATTGTGTTCTGTTTGGAATATCATGGTGGCTGGAATAAAACTCAATGAGTAAAGAAGGAAAAGGAAAGGACTGTGGAATTAAATATCTACATCCCTTATGGTGTAAATTAAAAAAAAAAAAAAAAAAATTAGGGAGAAAAAAAAACAAAAGTAGGTTAGGATTCTAGTTTAATTATTTGTATTTACAATTTGCTTACTTTATTTCTTTATACAGTACCAGGACAATTAAAAATTATATAATTAGATTCTAAATGAGAAGTTAGTTCACCAGAGCCCAGCTCCCAGGCTCTAAGCCTAACCATTTCAAATTTAAACTCAACTTAAAAATTAATGGAAAGCTTAAACTTAAGATTTGAAACCCTAATGTTAAAAAAGTCGTCATAATGTTAAAAATAACTCTAATGTTTATTTCTAAGCCTAAAAAAGTAACCCCAATGTTAAAAACAAACCACTGTAAAAACAGTTAACCGCTTATTCTAAAAATTAAACCCCAATTTTGAAAATAATTAAACCTAAAGTTAATAAAATTATGTAGAACCACATAATAACTTGAAAGAACAGAAACGTATGCTAAAACAAAAAACAGTAACTCCAAAAGGAAATGTAACTGTAAATATTTTAGGAATGTTTATTGATTTGAATATAATAAAATTCTAACCTTTAAGAGACAAGTCAAAGAATAATAGAATCGTTCAATTTTAACACATACTAAGTCAAAGAATAACAGAATCCTAAATATAATACAGAGAAGAACATGAGACACAAGTCTGTATCTGAACCACATACAGACCTACTGAGAGGTGAGATTAGGCAGATCTCAGTCTGCATTAGGACACCACAGTGAGAGGAAGCAAACTGAGCTCTCTGAGACTTCAATACTGAAAGAAATAGAATATTAGAAAAAAACATCAAAAATGAGAAGCTGAAAAAAAAAAGTTTAGGACAGAGTGCATTTGCTCGGTGAAGTTCAAGTGTGGATGAAATGGCCTTAAAAACAGTAAATTCCACAGCTAAAAAAACCCTAACCAACAAGGGCCTCCTATGCGTCTAAGTAACCTGCATACTATCATATCCAATCATGAGATATAAAGGTATTTAAGGTGGTCAATTGCAAGTTGTGCTTCACTTTGACTCTCCTCTGAAGAGTGACACAGCATGGGATCCTCAAAGCAACTCTCCAAAGATGTAAAAACAAAGATTGTTCAGTCTCCTGGTTTAGGGGAAGGCTACACAAAACTACCTCTGAGGTTTAAACTGTCAGTTTGAACTGTAAGGAATGTTTTCATGAAATGGAAGGCCACAGGCACAGTTGCTGTTAAACCAGCAGGTCAGGCAGGCCAAGATAAATCCAGGAGCGGCATATGACCAGGATTGTGAGAATGGTTACAGACAACCAGATCACCTCCAAAGACCTGCAAGAACATCTTGCTGCAGATGGTGTATCTGCACATCGTTCTACACACATCTGTATGGCAGGGTGATGAGAAAGAAGCCCTTTCTGCACTCGCACGACAAACTGAGTAGTTTGTTGTATGCAAATGCTCATTTAGACAAGCCAGATTCATTTTGGAACAAAGTGCTTTGGACTGATGAGACAAAAATAAAGTTATTTGGTCATAAAGCGCTTTGCATGGCGGAACAACACTGCATTCCAAGAAAAACACCTGCTATCTTCTGTCAAATTTGGTGGAGGTTCCATCATGCTGTGGGGCTGTGCAGCTAGTTCAGGGACTGGGGGCTCTTGTTAAAGTTGAGGGTCGGATGAATTCAACCAAATTAAATTCTTCAGGATAATGTTCAAGCATCAGTCACAAAGTTGAAGTTACGCAGGGGCTGGATATTCCAACAAGACAATGACCCAAAACAGTTGGAAATCTACAAAGGCACTCATGCAGAGGGAGAAGTACAATGTTCTGGAATGGACGTCACAGTCCCCAGACTTGAATATCATCGAAAATCTATGGAATGATTTGAAGCAGGCTGTCCAAATTGAACTGAACTAGAGAGATTTTGTATGAAGAATGGTCAGAAATAGGTCTGATAAAGATCAGAGACGGTTGAGTGAATTAGGGGTCAGTTCATTGCCGAAGGATAACCTGTCCACAGGGGAGAGAGAGTCTTTGAATTACTTCATTAGGAATAGAAAGGATATTATCATCAAGCCAGCGGACAAAGGCTCAACGACCGTACTGATGGACAGGGTTCAATATATTCAGGAGGCTCAGAGGCAGTTAAGTAACAAACTCCATTACCGTCCCCTTAAAAAATCAATAGGGGAAGCAACTAAGAAAAAGACGGTTAGAATTCTTGATGATATGCAGGCGGAGGGACTGATTACTTATAAGCAAAAGAGATTTTTGTCTGGGCCCCCCAAACCTGTAGTTAGGAAGTTCTATTTGTTGCCTAAAATACACAAACCACCAGAGAAATGGACGGTTCCTTACGCAGTGCCACCTGGGACGCCAATAATCTCGGACTGCTCTTCGGAGTTGTATAGGGTATCGGAATGGTTGGATTCCCATTTGAATCCTCTATCCCAACGACATAATAGCTATGTGAGGGATACTTATCACTTTTTACAGGTGATAAGAAAGAGAATTTCCCCGAGGATGCGTTTTTGTTTGCAATGGACGTGGAATCGTTGTATACGAATATCAATATAGATCTGGGACTGCAGGCGGTAAAGAAAGTATTTAGAAGGTTTCCTGACAATACAAGACCAGATGAGTACATGTTGAAGTTACTGGAGTTGAGTCTAAGAACGAATGATTTTCAGTTTAATGGTGTTATGTACCTACAAGTACACGGAACAGCGATTGGCAAAAAATATGACCCAGCTTACGCGAATATATATAAATCAGAATGGGAGCGTACCGCCTTCGGCAAATGTCGTAAGCTCCCTTTCTTGTATGAGATATCTGGATGATATATTCGGCGTTTTGGTGTACTCACAACAGGATTTTGTAGATAGTTTAACAGTCCTATGTACACTACTCAAGGTGACGGCAGAAATTAGTCGGGATGTGGTTACTTTCTTGGATACTCAGCTCAGCTTTCGATCTAGTATAGAGAACAGGAATAAATATCTTGTGACAAATCTGTACTCTTGAACAACACTTACTCATGCACTCCTGCAGGCGGGTAGTTATCACCCTAGGCATACTTTCCGGGGGATAATTAAATCCCAGTTGATCAGATTTTATCGTATTAATAGTGATCAGGCAGATGTAGAAGAGGCAACGACGATTCTGTTTAGGGCCTTGAGACAGAGAGGGTATTCTAAAAGATTCTTAAGGGAGATTAAGATAGAGGTGCAAGAACAATATAGGGGGTATCTAACCTCACACATTCCCTTGAGTAGGGCGACAGGGATTCCACAGTTGCCGGTAGTTGGTTTGGACTCCGAGATAGACACAGCAGACTTGTCCTGGTTGACAGGTATGGAGGGCAGTTTGGAAGGAGGTGTAGATGAGTTAGTAAATGATGACAGGGATGGAGTGAAGGGATGGTATGATAAGATTTGGTTGGGGGAGAGAGGTGATTGGTTGTTTCGAGTAACACAACAACAATGTCTAGTAAACTTGGAAATAGATTTTATCGAAGGGTTTACTTACCGGGGGGTGATTCTTCTCTTCTCTCTTGATCTTCCTTTCTCTTTTATGCCAGTATGGACCCCGCGGAAGCTGGATCAAATGGACGGGGTAGGGCGATGGTTGTTTTTTCAGGATCACATACAACAGATAGAATGGGAAAAGCAGTGGTGGGGAGCAATCTATTTCTTACAAAGATTTTGTATGAGAGTTGATGAGGAGTTAGACAGGTACTTTATTAGCGACTTGTCCTACTCTAAATCCTAACCTTAACATCAGTGGAAGGGTCCCTAAGGTTAAGATAGTGGGGATGGGCCCTGATGTTAAGTCAGTGGGGAGGGGCTCTAAGGATAATCAAAAAGTGATCTTTGGAAAGATAATAATTGAGGGGGGGTAGTGGTTGGGTGAAAAGATGTCAAGGACGGAGATGGGATGGAGGGGTGGGAGAGAGTCTTTTCAGGGTTGGTAGAGGGGGTTGGATGGGATGAGAGGGGAGTTCAACTAATGGGGAGGATGGTGGAAGTGAACTGGAAGTTGGAGTGGAGGGAATATTTAGACCTTATGAGGGGATTTCAGTGCATTTTGGGAGACAGACCATGGTGGTGGGAAAGATCAGAACTAAGAAGGTTGTGGGAAGAGAATCAGAGACAGGAACAGGATACGGCAGGAATAAGGGTAGAACAGGATAAGATTATTCCCTTGATCTTTACTTTTTCTACCCAGGCCCAAAAGGTAACCCGGGTCCTGAAGGATGACTTTTTGGAGGCTCAGGCAGGAGATCAGGATCTACAAGAATGGAGGGTCATCTCATCATATCGTAAAAATAAAAATCTAAAAGATATGATGGTCAGGGCTTCCTGTGTGTCCCGGCGCAGGAACAAGTGTGCCTGGGAGATTCCTTTCAGTTATAGAAAAATGGTTAGGAATAGTGAAACTAGACAGGATTTTCCGATCTACCAGCAGCTCTCCCTGACATCGATCAATTGCATTTATGGCATTCAATGCCAAGAATGCAAGACGATGTATGTGGGGGAAACTAAAAATACACTCAGACTAAGGCTGGTGCAACATTTAAGATCAATAGAGGATCAAAAGAAGCAGACAATCCTGTATACTCATTTTTCTATCCCAGGCCATACCCTACAATTTTTTCCGTTGGAGCAAAATCCCAATTGGAGTAAGGCGGCTCGGCTTAAAAAGGAAGCCGAGTGGATTTGTAAATTGGGCACGATTTTCCCTAAAGGTCTAAATGAAATGGAGGGAGTAAAGTAGAACAGCTCGGAACAGATAAAAGAACATTTCCAGTTCATGTTTGAGCAGATTCAGAGACGCGGATTCCACATCCTAACCCTAACCCTAATTGTGTCAATTGGGCTAAATGATTGTCTTAATACATATAATGTTAGGGAAAGAACTCAAGAGAAAGCAATTAAGATGGTTCAGGCACTTAGATGTACTTTTAAGAAGGCAGATTTATATATTTGTAAGATTCCATTTTCTAGTAGACAACAGACTGATGAGGTAGTGAATAAGATGTGAATCAATGGTTGGGAGAATTGTCTGGAATAAAGGTATTGGATAATTTATCACAGGGTGATGCGGAATTGGAGGAAGATGGTGTGCATTGGACAGGGGCAGAAGCCCAGTTGATGTTGGATTCTTGACTAGAGGCTTTGGAATTATGGGAGGAAACGACCTGTTGGCGGTTAACAGCTGAGATTAATATGATGAATTTGAGTAGGGAATTTAGAGTAACAGAATCCGATATTAGTTTGTTACAAAAAGGTTTGACATTTGTACCAACTCCCTTACAAACCGATATAGACGAGATAAAGAGAGATGTGGCAAAATATCATAGGAGACTGAAACTGCTGGATTATTTTGGAATTGAAAAAGACAATAGTCCGAAGAAATTTATTCAGCCTTCCTGTTGGGTACCTAGTGACGATAAAATATCAGGGACTATTTTGGATTTAATAGAAAGGGATAAAAATACTGTAGATTATAGATCAATTTTGAATGAACAGCAGGATAATTTGACAGGAGCAGAAAGGAATTCCCAACAATTTTTAGCTAAAAATAAAATTATTATAAAGCCAGCAGATAAAGGGTCGGTAGCAGTCATTATGGATAGGGCACAGTATTTATGGGAAGCCGCACGCCAATTAAATAATAAAACCTATTATAGACCAATTACGAAATTAAGACAGGAACAAAATAAAAAGAGGATCCAGAAAATAGTGACAGGATTGTATGCAGACAGATATATCACGGGTAAAGAGAAAAAATACTTGACAGGTCCCTCTGATCCTATGGTAAGAAAATTTTATTTATTGCCGAAGGTTGACAAATCACCAGAGACTTGGTCTAAACCATTTGAAATTCCACCAGGTAGACCTATTGTTTCAGACTGCTCTTCTGAGTCTTCTAGGGTAGCGGAATACATTGACTTATTTGAATCCTTTGGCCCAGAAGCATAATAGCTATGTGAAAGACACATTTTTTGAGTGTCATTTGAGAAAAGGAGTTTCCAACAGGCGCCCTCTTGTTTACTATGGATGTGGAGGCCCTTTATACGAATATTCAGACAGATCTAGGGTTAAGAGCAGTAAGAAATGTATTTCGTAAATGGCCAGATAAGGACAGGCCGGATAAATACCTTCTAGAATTATTAGAGTTAAGTTTACGTAACAATGACTTTGAATTTAATGGGAGGTATTATCTACAGATGTATGGGACAGCAATGGGCAAAAAATTTGCGCCGGCCTATGCAAACATCTATATGTCAGAGTGGGAACAGGAAGCGTTTATGAAATGTCCAAAGCTCCCATGGCTATACCTTAGATTCCTGGATGATATATTTGGGGTATTTACACATTCGAGGCAGGAATTTAATACTTTTATTCAAATTCTTAATGGAGTACATGTAGCGATAAAATTAAAAGCAGAAAGTAGTTATGACTCGGTTACTTTTTTGGATACAGAAATCTACTTTAGGGATATTTCAATAGAAAAGAAAAGATTGCAATCTAGGATTCATTTTAAGTCCACAAATACACATGCACTTCTTCATAAAGCAAGCTTTCATCCAAAACATACATTTGCCGGTATCATAAAATCACAATTAATTCGTTTGAGGATTAATACTAATATGGAGGATGCACTGCAGGCCATGCATACCCTTTTTACAGCTTTACGGAAGAGAGGATATAGTAGGCGGGTTTTAAGGGAAATTAAAATGGAAGTAATGAGTAGGAGAGAAATGTATTGTACTGGAATGCAGGTATTGGTGGAAGAATATACAGGGGTGCCCCAACTCCCAAAGGATCAGTTAGCTGAAATAGAGGAGGTTTCTTGGTTATCTGGATCAGAATCTGATGAATTGGTGGAATTAGAAAGAACGGGGTATTATAATTATAACTATCACCACTGTATGGATAATAAGCATGGAGAAATGGAGGAGTATGGCTCCTTTGGTTGCAATAGTGGGGTGGTGAAGGTTCCAATTAAGATCAAGAATTGGGTGTATAATTCTTTATTCGCTCTCTCGGGTACTTTTACTTTTTTCATGCCTTTGTGGAATGTCTGTCTAATAGGAACTAAAACAATAAAGTTTAAACAACAAATATAGGGGTCTTTTATGTCACCGATCAAATTAATTGATGACATAATTCCAGTACATTTAAGGAACATATGTATACCAGTTAGTCATGAGGAGAAATCCAACTTGATGATAGGAGCAGGTAAGATAATTGAAAGGTAATTTGAACTACCACAACAATGGTACTTACCAATTATAGGTGGTATTAAACAAAATGGAATGATTATAGATTGGGAAGTAATACAGATGGATTGGGATAGGTTTCCAAAATATCAGGATTTTGTTTTATCCTCAAAATCAACAGGCTGGCCCTTTCACAAACCCTTACCTTAAAGTCTATGGGGGTGGGCAGCGGATTGGGGTCAGTGAGCAGGTTAAAAACAGGGGCCCTAAGGTTAATGTTCTCCAATATTTTTTGAAATTGGAGGAGATTGATATATCTGGTGACCTTTCCCAAAATTTAAATCCTAATCTTAAAATCATTATGGGGAGTAGACTAAATGACCCTGTGGATAATCCTAATTTTAAAATCAATGAGCCCTCCCAAAATCCAAATTCTAATCTTAAAATCAGTACATGGAGTAGATCAAACGACCCTATTTATAACCCTAATCCTAATATAAGTAAAGGCAATAACCCCCCTCAAAATTCAAATTTGGTGTTTCAAGTTGAATATCAACTACAGGAAAGTTATAAAAAGAGATTGATTCCTGATAAAGAGGGAAGACTCCCTCTGAAAGTTTTTTTACAACAGTTTTTGGAGTGGTGGGACCCGGAGGAGGACAGTTTACTTGAGGGGGGCCTGAAAATTAATCCTATTGTAGGGGGGCTTTTAGTATATCCATCCCGGAAAGTAATGTCCGATAACAGGGGGCAAATGTGGATGAACATTTATGATTGGGAAGTGGATAAATGGGATGATGAATAGGGTGGGATGGTGGAAAGGGGATAGTTGGAGAAGTGAATTGGAATTGGGGTATATAGGAAAGAAAATTATTGAAGAATGGATAGATCTTTTTGGGGGGGGGGGGGGGGGGGGGACGGGTTGAATGGTGGATTACGCAGTATTACCAGGAGGTGTCGAAGAGAGGGCAACAAGTGGTATTGACATTTTCAAAAAAGGCCAGTGAAGTAATGGGTACATTGCGTCGTAGTTTTCAATTAATGCAAGTAAAGGATTGTGATTTTGAAAAATGTAAGATTGTGGCGGCTTTTCGAAAAAACCCCAATTTAAAAGATCAGATTGTTAGGGCGTCTTGCACAATTAGAAAGTGTAATAAGTGTGCATGGCAAATCCCCTACAAATGTAAAAAAATGATAGAGAATCCTAAGTTGGGTAAGGAAAGACCAATCTGGCAGGATTTAACCTTAAATACAAAAAATTGTATTTATGCAATACAGTGCCAGAAATGTGGTATTTATATATTGGGGAAACAAAAAACACAGTAAAGGCCAGGTTTATACAACATCTCCGTTTAATAGAAAATCAACAAAAACAGACAGCTTTGTATTTACATTTTTCGCAATCGGATCATTTGCCACTTATGTACCCTATTGAACACCAGCCTTATTGGAATAAAACTTACGATTAAAAAAGGAACAAGAATGGATTGAGTTTTTGGGGACTAGATACCCAGATGGACTAAATGAAAAATAGGGATTAAAGTAAAATTAGTTTTTTCTTGGGACAATAATTAAAGTTAAAATGAAATGTTATATTTTCTTGGATTAGTGAACCAGTGTCTGTCAGCAAGGCTGGCAGTCCCCTACCCTAACGCCTAACCCTGATGTTAAAGTGTATGTTTCTGTGTTTTGACAGTCTACCCTTGCTCCATCCCTTATCTTAACCCCTTTAAACAGGGGCCTGAGGTTAAGGATGGATTCATCACTCAGGCCCCTGATGTTAAAGTTTTGTTTCTAGTCTATTGTGTAATTGTTGACTGATTGTATGTTTAGTGGTTTTTATGTTCTCTTTTGGACAGGGAATTCATGATGGCCGACAGGAGTAAGAAAAGACAAATATTTATTTATTCTATTAAATATTTATTTAATTTTAGTGTTAAGGGTTTTATTAAAATTAGTTTTTAGGTATGTATATAGTCTGTTCTTTTTATATCTATTTTTAAATAAATGTTAGAAGTCCATATTTATTACTGATTTTAAACATTGTATTTTTGATTAATGGGGGGAATTATTTATTGTTTGAACCCTCTTAATAAACAGAAAAATTTGAAATGAAGGACTTGGTAATTTATTGGACAGATCTGGAATTAATAGATAGATGTTTTAGAACAGATTGTTTAGACTTTGTTATTAAAAATAATATTTTTACAATTGTTAGGATGGGTGGGGATTATAAAATAAAAAATTTTATGAATGAGATGTGTGCCCATGCATGCGATATAGCCTTCGGGCTAATATCCCCTACATTAAACCTAACCCTAAGGTTAACTCTAACCCTAACCTTAGATTAGGGTTACTTTGTTTTGGTCCCAATTATATCATAATTGGGGGTTAATTGGGACAGGGGAGGAGGCAGGTTAAGATAACTAGCCATGTGAAAATGTGGGTAAGTGTGAAGTGGTGTTAATTGTGTCGGATATTGAGCAATAACTTTAAATTAAAGTAAATAAAAGAGGTTTACTAAGACTGGTGAACCAGTGTGTATCTGGGCTTATTTATGGGCTCTGACCTTTACCCTAATCTGGGCCCTAATTTTAACCTCAATTCATTGGGGTACAGGGAGGGTATATATAACGTGAGACCCCCCTATTTTCCCTTATTGTTTTTTTGGAAAAAGAGTGGGAGTAGAAATGGAAGGGGGCTGAACAACCAAGGTGAGGAGGGATGGGAAAATGAACAGCAGACCAAGAGTATTTGGTGTTCAGAACAAGAATTGAAGAGGATACAGATGGAAGGGAGGAGGATGGGGTTGATGTTTCAGGAAGGGGAAATATGGAAGGGCCAATTAAACAGATGGAAAGGAGTTACAATATTTACAAGTGGGTGAGGAACAGATGGTAGCTGCAATTAGGAGTGACATCGAGGTTTGGTGGCAACAATGGGGATTAAGGCAGGAGGAGGGGCAGCAAGATAGAGGGGATGTACAACAAAAGCAGGAAAGGGTACGGCTGATTCCAGTGGTTGTGACTTTCTCCACAAAGGCACAGGAGGTAGTGAAAGTATTGAGAGACAATTTTGAAGAGGTACAACAAGGAGATGAGGAGTTGAGGGCCTGTAAATTGGTTACGGCTTTTCGAAAGAATAGAAATTTGAAAGACCTTTTGGTGAGGGCGTCATACACTATAAAAAAGAAAAATAAATGTGCATGGCGTATTCCATACAAAAATAAAAAAATAGTCGGTAACCTAATTTCGGGGAAGGAAAGACCAATTTTTCAAGAAATGTCTCTGACCACAAATTGCATTTACGGAATCCAGTGTAGCAAGTGTGGATTACTATACATAGGGGAGACAAAAAATACTGTTAGGGCTAGATTTGTCCAACACTTGCGCTTCATAGAAAATCGGCAAAAACCAACAGTTTTATATATACATTTTGCTCAAAGGGAGCATAATCCCATTATGTTCCCAATAGTGCACGAGTCGTACTGGAACAAGACTCGTCGCTTAACAGTAGAGACAGAATGGATTGACTTTTTGCAGAATAGGTCCCCTTTAGGTCTAAATGAAAACAATATTCATAAGGTGGTAGGTTAATTAAAATCTAATTAAAATGTACTTGGGTCAGTGAACCAGGGTTGGCCAGCTTGGCTGGTATCACCTACCGTAACGCCTAACCCTATCCTCTGCCCCATCCCTTAACCCTTACCTTAAGGTCAGGAAATGGGGCCCTGAGGTTACTCCGAAAAGGGGCCCTGATGTTAAAAATTCCCCCCCGGGACTGTCTAGAACAGGAGCGTGTATAGTTTTAGATGGGAACCTGGAGAGGCAAGGGGGAATGGTGACAACTATAGGGACTGTGGAGGAGGGGGAGGAGTTGGAGGCAGAAATATATGGAGGGGAGACTGGCGAAGAGAGAAATAGGTCGACCAATATTATTCCCTTGGTTTTTACCTATTCAAGACAGGCACAGAGGGTGATTAGAGTATTAAAGAATAATTTTCAGGGGGCCCAATTGATTAATGACGATTTGGTGGACATTAAATTAGTTTCCACCTATCGAAAGAATAAAAATCTAAAAGATTATTTAATTAGGGCCTCTTGTACGATTCACAAAAAGAATAGAACAGCTTGGCATATTCCATTCGTAAACAAAGAAAATGATAAAAAAAATATATCAAAGAAAGAAATGCCAATTTACCAACAGCTCACTCTAACCTCCAAAAATTGTATCTATGCAATACAATGTCGATCCTGTGGATTACTTTATATAGGAGAAACCAAAAATTCAGTGAAGGCCCGTTGCATCCAACACCTCAGACTGATAGAAAATCAGGAAAAGCCCACTAAACTATATTCCCATTTTGCCCAGTCAGACCATGAACCAATTTTTTTTCCAGTAGAGAGCCAGAGTTATTAGAATAAGACTAGACGTCTTAGGAGAGAATTAGAATGGATAATGGCTTTGGATACATTTTTCCCTAATGGACTAAATGAGAAATAGAGGACTGGAGATTTTAATAGTATTTATTTGTGGATAGATTATTAAAGTGTCAATACATTTAATATTTTATTTAGGTCTTTATTTGTTTATAAAAACTTATACGATGGGAATTTAAAATAAAAAGCATTTAAGAATTAATGCACATAGTGAACCCGTGCTTGCCAGTTTGCTGGTATCTCCTACCCTAAGCCTAACCCTAATCTTATAGGATTGTGGATGCAAAGGAAGTTAGTATTTATAATTTGAGTAATAAGTTTAGATTGACAATCAGATATATCATTACTGCAAAAGGGACTTACCTTTATTCCGGTGCCGATGGAAACACATTTGGAGTAGATTAAGAGAGACGTATATAAATACCATCGGCGATTGAAGTTGTTGGACTATTTTGAATACCAGGGAGGTCAGATACCAGAGAGATTTATTGAACCATCACATTGGGAACCAGTAAATAGCAAAATTAGTTCGACTATTTTAAATCTGATTAAAGACGACCGGCAGGACTTAAGAACATTGCAGGTTAAGTCTGGGGCTCCAGATAATTTGACTCCAGCAGAAAGAATCTCTTTGGAATATTTGAGATTGAATAGTAAAGACATTATTATTAAACCTGCTGATAAGGGCTCCATGACAATTCTGATGGACAGGGAACAATATATCCTGGAAGCTAAGAGACAGTTATCTAATAGATTACATTATAGACCGCTTAAAAAATCTAATCGGGAAAAGACACATTCAAAAGTGGTCAATATTTTGGAAACTATGCAAGAGGAAGGGTTTATAACAGCTAAACAGAAAAGGTATTTAAAAGGTCCCGGGGATCCATCTACACGGAAATTTTATTTATTACCCAAGATCCATAAAAAGCCGGAAAGTTGGACAATTCCGTATGAGATTCCATCAGGCCGACCAATCATCTGATTGTTCTTCGGAATCGTATAGGGCTTCAGAATTTATCGACTATTATCTTAATCCGTTATCTCAGAAACACAACAGCTATGTACAAGATACGTATCATTTTCTGCAGTTGGTTAAAAATAAAATAATGCCACCAGGGGCGTTCATGTTTTCTATGGACGTCGAATCTCTATACACCAATATAGATATGGATCTGGGATTGGAGGCAATAGATAGGACATTTAGGCGATATCCGGATGCGACCAGGCCAAACAAAAGCCTCCTAGAGAGTTAAGGCTAAATTTGAAAACCAACTAATTTGAATTCAATGGGGTTCTTTACTTACAAACCTATGGGACAGCTATGGGTAAGAGATATGCCCCTGCCTATGCTAATATATATATGGCAGATTGGGAGGAACAGGCCTTTTCTAGGTGTCATAGGTTACCATATTTATACCTTAGATATTTGGATGATATTTTTGGGATTTGGACGTACACTAGAGAGGAGTTTGAGGTATTTGAAGATACTTTGAATAGTTTACACCAAACTATTAATTTGATAGCAGAGATTAGTGCAGACTCCCTGAGCTTTCTGGATACGCAATTATATGTTAAAACAACACCGGAGGGGGATAGGAGAATTTACTCTGAAGTTTTTTTCAAGGAAACAGATACGCATGCTCTTTTACAAAAATCAAGCTATCATCCAAGACATACCTTTAGGGGTATTGTTAAATCACAGTTAATTAGATTTTATAGGATTAATATGGAGGAGGAATACATAGATGAGGCTGTTAGTATTCTGTTTAAATCTCTTAGGAAAAGGGGTTATAGTAGAAGATTTCTAAGGGAGATTAGGCATGAGGTGGCACAGACACAACAGAGATATCTTAACTACCCAGTCATTAATTTGAATAAAAATACAGGAGTTCCTCCGATTCGGATGGATGAGGCTATTGGGATTGAGGGGTCAGATATTTCCTGGTTAACAACGTATGACTTAGAAGAGGATTTAGAGGTGGGAGATTCCTTTGGGTTAGAAAAGTCTTTATGTACAGGGGATTAGATTCATGTCTATATTGATGGATGAGACTTCCTGCTTTTCTGCTTCATGGGTACCTAAGTTTAAACAGTTAATTAGCTTTCCGAACGGGGGTACTTACCTTCTCTTCTATCTCTTCCTTGCTGGAACATCCAAGACCTGCAAAATAAGAAACAAAAGATTAATAAACAAGATAGTGAACAACTGCAAGGGGATCAGGGGAATAAGTATCGGTCCATTTTAGTGGATGAGGATGTGAGCAGTGATATGGTAATAATGGAAGAGGTAGGACTTATCCCAAGAGCTCTAAAGGTTAAGGTCTCCAATCAACTCCAGGTGAATCAGATAATGGATGGCAATCCCAGTTTCATGGGCTGTGGGGGGGGGGGGGGGGCTTTAAAGTTAGGTCATTACCCCCTACACACAACCCTGACCCTTAAGGCCCATGGGGGGGTCCCTGATGTTAATCAGAGGAGGATCGCAGAGGTTAATTAGTGGGATTGGAGCCCTAAGGTTAAGTTCCAATTAGATGGGCTAGAGACATTGGAGGGGAATTGGAATCCCTTGAGCTATGAGGAGGGATTTGAAATTAGATTATCACCCCCACTGTATAATCCTAATCCTAAAGCCCATGGGGAGAGTTCTGAGGTTAATCTGATGAGGGGGAACCCTGGAGTTAACTTTCAGCCCAATAGGATGGAGGTAATGGAGGGGAGCCCTAATAACAATAACTCGGAGGGGGGACCTGCAAGTAGAACAGTATTCCCATTATATAATGGGGTGGAGGAAAATATAGGGAATGGTGGATTGGTGCGGACCCCGGGATGGGATGGTCAGGGTAGGAATGGAGTACCTGATAAAAACATATTGCCGATGGTGTTTACCTTTTCTAAACAAGCACAGGAGGTAGTGAAGGGGTTGAAAAATAATTTTAGAGGGGCCCAATTGATGGAGGAGGGGTTGGCGGAAGTTAGACTGGTTTCGGCCTATCGGAGAAATAAAAATTTAAAAGACTACTTGGTGAGGGCTTCATGTACCCTAAGGAAAAAGAATAAGACAGCATGGCGTATTCCCTTTAAAAATAAGAAAATGATCAAAAATCTTAGTATAGGGGATGAATTACCTATTTATCAACAATTGCAATTGACCTCTAAAAATTGCATATATGCAATACAATGTAATAATTGTGGACAAACAAGTTTATCCAACATTTGAGGTTAATAGAAAATCAAAGTAAACAGACAATATTATATACACATTTTAGTCAGGTAGGTCATGAACCTCTCTTCTTTCCCTTAGAAAGTGCCAGTTTTTGGACTAAGACGGAGAGACTAAAAAAAGAATTACAATGGATTACGGCATTGGGGACGGTTTTTTCAACTGGACTTAATGAAAAATTAGAGCAGTAACCTTGGAGTCAGTATTAGTGTTTTGTTGTACATTTTATATTCTGAAATTATATGATGGGGGAAAAATAAGTGCATAGTGAACCCGTGCATGCCAGCCAGCTGGCATCCCCTACCCTAAACCTAACCCTAATTTTTGTCTAGAAAAGAAATTGAGATTAAAAATAACATGTATGAGAACTATTAATGTAGAACTGTGGATAGTGAACCCGAGCACACCACCTAGGTGGTATCCCCTACCCTAATCCTAACCCTAATTTTAGTTATGGACACAAATCAATATATCATAGAGGCAGAACGTCAACTCACCAATAACCAACATTATCGACCACATTAAAACCTCCATACAGACTAAAACTAGAACACAGATTAAATCAATTATAAATAATAATTTTCAAGCAGGGTATATAGATTACAAACAAAAAACATTTATTAGGACCGACTACTCCCAGTATACGTAAGTTTTATCTTTTCCCCAAAGTTCATAAGCCACCGGAAACTTGGCCTATACCACATCAAATACCAGCAGGTAGGCCGATTGTAACTCAGAATCTTACAGGATAGCGGAATATATTGATCATTTTCTTAACCCATTATCACAGTTACACAATAGTTACATTAAGGATACATATCATTTTCTACAGGTTATCAAAAATCTTCAAATTCCTCCTGGATCTTTCATGTTCACCATGGACATTGAATCATTATATACCAATATCGATACCACCATGGGATTGGAGGCAGTGGCCCGACTGTTTGCGGATAATCCCTCCCCGGACAGACCATCTTGGATCTTCTTTCCATTAGTTTATTGGGTAACGATTTCGTATTCAATGAAAAATTCTATCTCCAGGTGCATGGGACCGCCATGGGTAAAAAGTTTGCTCCAGCTTATGCCAATATTTATATGGCCTGGTGGGAGCAAACAGCATTTTGAAAGTGCCCAAAGCTTCCATTTAGGTACCTCGGATACCTGGATATCATCTTCGGCATCTGGACCTTCTCTATAGAAGACTTCGACAAATTTGTACAAATTTTAAATTCTCATCATCGGTCAATCAAATTAATTCCAACAGTAAGTCACAGTTCTTTAAATTTTTTGGATACAGAAATTGAGACAATATCACCAACAGTTAAAGTATTAAATTCTCGGATATATTTCAAACCTACAGATACTCATGCTTTACTATATAGAACCAGTTTTCATCCCAAACATACATTTAGAAGTATAATAAAATCTCAATTAATACGATTTTATAGGATTAACACTAATCATTCAGATGCAGAACAAGCCACACTTACTTTTCCGGACATTGCGTAAAAGAGGGTACACACGTTGGTTTCTTCGGAAGGTCCAGGCTGAGGTTAGAACAACGGTCTCCAGGTATCTGTTGGTAAAGGGGTCAGTGATGAATGGGAAAACGGGAATTCCGCAGCTTCCTCCATTGAATAATTTAGATATCTCAAGGCTGGCAGATGCCCTCTCAGTTTATTCCAATTCTTCGTCACAGATTTCAGTTTACTTCTCCTTGGATTCTTCTTCTTCTTCCAATTCCAATTCTGACATGTCTTTCGACCTTTTCTGTTCCAAGAATATGCTTCACAATGCTTCTTTCAACCTTCCAGTTAGTTCTGTGGAAGAGTTTCTTGAAACTCCTATATTATCTGACTCGCATCTTTTCTTTCAAAGGATTTCACACCCTCTCTTTTCTTATCAGACGAGATCTGTAATAGAGACAATAGACTTTTTTCTAGATCAAAGATATGACTTTCATCAATTTCAACAAAAAAAACTTATTTATCAATACTTGCTTACCTTCTTGTCTACTTACATTTTTCAATTTTCCTTCCACGACTTCACCATTTTCTTCTTCCACTTCTTGTTGTGGCATTAAAGTCCGGCTGTGGAATCTAGGATGGTCCTCCTGCGTCCAAACAAAAAATGACAAACAAGGGTTAATTCAACCGGACTCTAAACATTTTGCAGTCGGCAGCCATGTGGTTGGGAATTCCTTCTTCGGAGGGCTGGTACTCCAAAGGGCCCCCCCAGGCCCTTATTCGGACAACTTAGGGGTCTGGGGGTGTGGAATTAACAGCCCTAGCCCTATGGGAGGGGAAGAGAACCAATTGGCCTTCCTCAACCCTAAACTTGAAAACTTAGGGGTGGGGGACCCTGATGTTAAAACTCCCACCCCTATGGAAAATACGGACCTACCAACCCTCCCCTGCCCTAACCCTAAAAACTTAGGGGTGGGGGACCCGGATGCCGGGGTAGGTGAGATCGGTCTAGTGCAGAATGGGGGCCCGCAGGTAGGGCACTTATCCAGTATGGGTCCCAGCCATAAAATACCGGTTGTCATTACATTTTCACATCATGCCAGGACTGTTACGGGTGTCCTGCGTTCAAATTTTATGGGGATGCAGGGCACCCATTTCCCACTAAAACAATTTCAACTTATTGCCGCATACAGAAGAAATAAAAACTTAAAGGACATCTTGGTTCATGCAAGGTGTCCCAACAAAAAACAAAGAAATAAAACTTCCTGGAAAATCCCCTTTGCCAGGAAAAAGAACATTTATAATAGACTGGCAAAGGTCGATAAACCAATCTTTCAAAGGTTTCATCTTCATTACAAAAACTGTGTATGGGATCCAGTGCTCCACCTGTGGCCTCATCTATATTGGGGAAACAAAGAACACGTTGAGGGACCGATTTGTGCAGCACCTCAGGTTCATCAGCAACCAGAAAAAACAAATGGTGCTTTACCAACACTTCAAGATGGAGGGCCATAGACCAGTTATGTTTGGTCTGGAGCAGCAGGGGAACTGGAATAAGACCAGACGCTTGAAGGCAGAACGCAAATGGATTGTTGCCTTAAATACCTAGGTCCCATTGAGAATGAAAAATAAATAGATTAATTAAATACTACCAAATTCTATTTTTTATCTAATTATCTATTTATTACCTCTTTTATATTTTAACACAATTTATTTATTTAACTCTTATTTATTTAATTAATTATTCAGTATATATTCATGTATTTTAGGAGGGGTAAATGTGAGGGGGGAAGTTTTTAAACAAAGAAAATAAAAATTTTGAAAAGTTGGAAATTGGAAAATTATTTTAGAATATTGGATTTATGGGGTTATGAAATTTTATGGGTAAAAGAAACAGAAGGATTTGTAATAAATTTTTTAGGAAAAGGATTTTTTAGATATTAAAGGATTTTAGATTAAAGAATTTACTGTTTTAAGAATTTAATTTTTTTTTTTTTTTTTAAGTATTTATTACATATTTATGACTTTTAGTAGAGGGTACACTGAAAACAAATATATAAAAAATTAAATGACTAATATTGGGGATCGTAGTACCTGTGCATGCCTTTATGGCCATATCCCCTACCCTAATCCTAACCCTAATTTTAGATTTAATCTTTTTAACCCTAGTTTTTATTGTGTGTATAACCCTAATGGATTGTGTAGAGAGGCTTTCGAGTACTGTATTTTATCCTTTTAGATATTCTTAGGAACCCTTGATTTAGAAATTATTTTAAACCATTACTTATGCAGTTTTAAAATTTTAAATTAATTTATGCAGATTTTATGGTTTGTATAATAATGGAATAGAAGGGTTTTATTGAATTTTTAGGGATGATTTTAGGTATTTATTTAGCCTTGTTAAGGATAGGTGCTGTGCCCGGGAAAACAATAGTTTTATTAACGTTTAGAAGTGTACCCTTGCATTGGTGTGCTCCTCGGGGGCACACTCAATCTCCACTAACCCAACCTAAACCTAACCCTAATTTTTCTCGTTCTTTTCATCCATCTTCCAATTTTGGTGGAGGCGACGGGGGTAGCCTGGTGGAACATAATAGGTCGGGTTCAACAGATTATTGTCCTGTGGTAGTTAGTGGAAGAAAGGAGAATAGTGAAGTACGAATGGTGGGGCAAAATAAGTTTGGATGTTGCGGTCCGGGGGGATGGGTTGGAGAGGAATAACAGTCATGATTGTGATATGGATTTTTCTTCTTCTTGGACAGGGGCTGCTGAAATAAAAACGATAATAAATTTTTACTTACCTCTGAGCCTGATTTATTACCGCAGGGGGTAGGGGGGCTTTCTCCGGGGTCTTCTCAGAGGTCTTCCTATTCCAGGTTCTTCTCCGACTTCGCGGCCGCCTTTGGGGATTTCGGTCGGGGGGCAGATGGATTCTGTAGGGCTGTCTTGCTCCTTGCCTGTTAGAGAGGGAGTAGTAGGTGAGTCAGGTAAAAAGGGAAAACAAAACAAAAGACAAGATAAACAGAATAGTAGACAGGATAATATGCGGAATAGTGGATTAGGTAATAATAAGAAGCAGGATAGTGATATAGGATAGGAAAATGCAATACTTACCAATAGAGCGGAAGAACACAGATGGGAAAAAGTTGAATATTCATCACCGGATACAGTAAATAGAATGATGTGGGAAAGTGGTAGTGAAGAACAGCATGAGAGAGGGAGTAGACAAGAAGAGATTGTGAGGAAGATGGGCGAAGGTGGAGAAGTGGAAGGATTACAGGTGGAGGAGATTTGATTGATTGATAAATTGGAGGGGAGTTGTGAAAGAGAGGAATGGTTGATGAAGGAAGGGGGTTTGGATGAGGAGGGTAAACCGAGTAAGATTTCCATTTCTCTTGCAGGTGAAACAGCCACATCAGTTACAGGAACCTTATCATTGGACATAGGAAAGGGAGACATAACAAGGAGGGAGGAGATGAATAGTGATAATTTACTAATTGATCGGAATGATGATCTGGTAAATCACACTGATCCCTCTACAAAAGTTATGGAGGGAAATAGTGATGAGGATAGTGGTGAGAATAACGGAGTAGAGAGAGTAGAACAGGTAGAGATTGTATATAGGGTTAAGAGATTTGAGAAATGAGAAAGAATAGAAAGATGTGTGAGTTGCCAGAGGGGAAACAATATCTTTTTCTAGGAGACTCGAACTTAGCTGGAATACCTCATTTTAGGCAGGAAGAAACGGTGGTGTATAGTTTTCCAGGGGCCAGAATGGTGGAGGTGAGTGAGATTTTGAAGAGAATAAGAGGAGGAGTAGAAAATTTTGTAAAAGTCATCTTGGCATTTGGGCTGAATGATTGTTTAAACACCTATGGCCTTAGGCAGGATTCAGAGAGGAAATGGTTGCAAATCATCTCGATGGTAAAAAAAGTGTTTTAAGAACGCAGAGGTTTACATTTGTAAGATTCCATTTTCATTTGAACATCAATCTGAAGAGGTGGTAAATAATGTGTTGGAGATTAATCAAATGATGGAGAAATTGCCAGGGATTAAGATATTGGACTCGTTGGTACTAGGAGATGTAGAACTAGAAGAGGATGGGGTCCATTGGGTTCCATTGCAAGCTTTCCAGATCTTTGGTTTATGACTGGAGGCACTGGAATTGTGGGAGGAAGCACCTCGGTTTGTGCAAGCTAAGGATATTAACATCATGAATCTGAGTGAGGATTTTAGGCTTATGGAGATGGATGTGAAATTGTTACAGAAGGGTTTGACATTTGTGCCGACTCCATTAGAAATCGATATAGATGAACTTAAGGATGTGGCGTGGTACCATAGGAGACTCATTGTTGGATTATTTTGGTTATGAGGAGGACAGTAGTCCAAAAAAATTTGTTCAACCGTCGTATTGGGTGCCGGGTGAAGATAAGATTTCTGAGCAGACATTACAGCTAATTGAGAAAGATAATAAGAGCTTGAATTTTAATCAGACTCTTAGGGAGGAATCAGATAATCTTACAGAAGGTGAAAGAGATTCATTGAAGTATTTGAGGAGCAATCGGAACATTGTAATAAAGCTGGCTGATAAAGGTTCAGTAGCTGTTATTATGGACAGGACTCAGTATTTACGAGAGGCCCGACGTCAGCTTAGTAATAGATTTTATTATCAACCGATTAAAAGGTCTAGTCAGGATAAAAATAAAAAGCAAATAGAGAAAATAGTAACTGCACTGTAGACAGATGGCTTTGTTACAGGGAAACAAAAGAAATATTTGATTGGACCGGAGGACCCGTCGGTGCGTAAATTCTATCTTTTACCTAAAGTTCATAAGCAATCACAATTATGGACGGTGCCACATAGGATTCCTCCGGGTAGACCAATTGTGTCGGATTGTTCCTCTGAGTCCTATCGAATAGCGGAGTATATTGACCATTATATTAATCCATTGTCCCAAAAAAATAACAGTTTTGTAAAGGATACCTATCATTTTTTGGACTTGATTCGGACTCAGATATTTCCAACTAGAGCATTCCTGTTTACAATGGATGTAGAATCCTTGTATACAAATATTGAAACAGGATTAGGATTAAGGGCAGTTAGGGCGGTTTTTCAGAAATGGCCAGACGAGAACAGGCTGGATGAATACCTGATAAAATTATTGCAGCTCAGTCTTCTGAACAATGATTGAGTTCAATGGGAGATTTTATTTGCAGATATATGGTACAGCCATGGGGAAGAAGTTCGCCCCGGCCTATGCAAATATTTATATGTCCGAATGAGAGCAAGAAGCATTCGGTAAATGCCACAGACTTCCAATTTTGTATTTACGATTCTTGGGACGATATTTGGTGTATGGACACATACAAGGCAGGAATTTGATCAATTCCTCCATGTTTTGAACAGTACTCATCCTGCAATAAAACTAAAAGCTGAGGTCAGTTTTGATAAGGTAGTGTTTTTGGACACACAGATTTACTTTCAACAACGGTCAGTATATGATAAAATATTGGCCTCTAGAGTCCATGTCAAGATTACAAATACTCACGCACTGTTATATAAATCCAGTTTTCATCCACGACATACTTTTAAGGGTATTATCAAGTCACAGCTTATTAGGTTTTTTAGGATTAATACGGAGGTACAACATGCATTGCAGGCGACACATATATTATTTGGAGCTCTTAGAAAGAGGGGGTATACAAGGAGGTATCTTAGAGAAATTAAGATGGAAGTGATGGCTGAATATAAAAAGTATATTAGATTGCCGCAGAATTTCTCTAATAAAAATACGGGTAGGCCGCAACTCCCTATTAATCTTTCTGGGGAAATAAGTGAGTGTTCTTGGTTGACAGAGATAGAATCTGATATAACAATGGAACAATACAATGGTAATGTCGCGATTGATAGAATGGATGGGGGATGGAATGATGTATTGTGGATGAGTAAATTTACCTCATATTTGGGCCAATTTCAGCAGAGGAGTGGACTAATAGGAGTGTGGGAGAGATTGGATTCCTTCTTTGTCTTTCGGCCTGTCTTTTTCACCTTGCTTGCCTCTCTGGGACATCTTACTGCTGCAAAATAAAAATAAGGAGATGTATAACTATTTCCAAACGTCAATTATTGGAGGGAAGGGACCTTCTTGTATAGGTGTATTGATGTTGGGGGCATCTCCAAGGAATGGTCGTGTTGGAATAGATGGAGTGGAGGACATTTTGGAATTAAGTGGAGGTGGAGGGCAGCGTTTTATACCCGTTGAGATATTTGTAGTACCAGTGGAAATGAGGGAACAACAAAGTATGGTTAGGATGGGGTGGGAAATATTACAACAGCATCTGAGGGAGTACCCTAGGTGGCAGATAGGGAATATTTTTCCGGTACCAGAGATGGAGGCTCAGAGAAATGAGGATGGGATGCAAATAGCATTACAGATTCTCAATTCATTGAAGCAAGGACAGAGAATTGGGCACTTTAATGATGACCAAAGTGCGGGTGGTAGGGTATATGGAGAGTGGGGGACAAGTCCGGAGTTTGATTTTAGGAAAGTGGACTTTAGGAGTAGGAGGCTTGAGGATAGGCCTGCCCCTAAGACAAACCCTAACCTTAACATCCGTGGAGGTAGGCAGGAGATGAAGGATCGGGAAGTTGATGATACTACTGCCCCTCAAACAAACCCTAACCTTAATGTTCGTGGGGGTGGGCAGTGGATGGAGGTTCAGAATGTAGACGACACTAATGACCTCGTACAACAACCAGACCCTGATCTGAACCCTAGTCCTAGTTTTAACTGGGGACCCAGCCTGATCCATAACCCTAATTTGAATAACTCTGGCCCCCATCTTTACCCTAACTCTGGCCTTAACCCTAGTCTGGGCCCTAATCTTAACCTTAATCCATGGGGGTACAGAGAGGGTATATATAAGGTAAGACCCCCCCTATTTTCCCTTATTGTTTTTTTTGGAAAAAGAGTGGGAGGAGGAATGGAAGGGTTCTGAACAACCAAGGTGAGGAGGGATGGGAAAATGAACAACAGACCAGTAGTATTTGGTGTTCAGAACAAGAATTGAATAGGATACAGATGGAAGGGAGGAGGATGGGGTTGATGTTTCAGGAAGGGGGAATATGGAAGGGCCAATTAAACAGATGGAAAGGAATGGAGGGAGTGATGGTGAGATGGGACAGTGGGGAAAGGAGTCACAATATTTACAAGTGGGTGAGGAACAGATGGTGGCTGCAATTAGGAGTGACATCGAGGTTTGGTGGCAACAATGGAGATTACGGCAGGAGGAGGGGCAGCAAGATAGGAGGGGATATACAAGAACAACAGGAAAGGGGGCGGCCGATTCCGGTGGTGGTGACATTCTCCACAAAGGCACAGGAGGTAGTGAAAGTATTGAGAGAGAATTTTGAAGAGGTACAACAAGGAGATGAGGATTTGAGAAACTGTAAATTGGTAACGGCTTATCGAAAGAATAGAAATTTGAAAGACCTTCTGGTGAGGGCGTCATGCACTATTAGAAAGAAAAATAAATGTGCATGGCATATTCCGTATAAAAATAAAAAAATAGTCGGTAGCCTATTTTTCAAGAAATGTCTCTGACCACAAAAAATTGTATTTATGGAATCCAGTGTAGCAAGTGTGGATTATTATACATAGGGGAGACAAAAAATACTGTTAGGGCCAGATTTGTCCAACACTTGCGCTTGACAGAAAATCAGCAAAAACCAACAGTTTTATACACACATTTTGCTCAACGGGAGCATAATCCTATTATGTTCCCAATAGTACATGAGTCTTACTGGAACAAGACTCGTCGTTGAAAAATAGAGACAGAATGGATTTACTTTTTACAGACTAGGTCCCCTGATGGTCTAAATGAAAAATAGAATTGAATAAAAACAATATTCATGAGGTGGTAGGTTAATTAAAATCTAATTAAAATGTACATGGGTCAGTGAACCAGTGTTTGCCAGCTTGGCTGGTATCCCCTACCCTAACGCCTAACCCTAAAAAATTAGGGGTGGGGGACCCTGATGTTAAAACTCCCACCCCTATGGAAATAAGGGACCTACCAGCCCTCCCTAGCCCTCACCCTGAAAACTTAGGGGTGGTTGGCCCTGATGCTAGGGCCCCCACCCCTGGGGAATTAGAGAATCAAATCAGGAGGGATGGGGGTCCATGAATCTCTGGGTCGGTGAGATCGGTCTAGTGCAGATTGGGGGTCCGCAGGTGGGGCACTTATCCAGTATGGGTCCCAGCCATAAAATACCGGCTGTCATTACATTTTCACATCGTGCCAGGACTGTTATGGGTGTCCTGCGTTCAAATTTTATGGGGATGCAGGGCACCCATTTCCCACTAAAACAATATCAACTCATCGCCGCATACAGGAGAAATAAAAACTTAAAGGATATCTTGGTTCATGCAAGGTGTCCCAACAAAAAAAGGAATAAAACTTCTTGGAAAATCCCCTTTGCCAGGAAAAAGAACATTTATAATAGACTGGCAAAGGTGGATAAACTAATCTTTCAAAGGTTTCATCTCCATTACAAAAACTGTGTATGGGATCCAGTGTTCCACCTGTGGCCTCATTTATATTGGGGAAACAAAGAACGCATTGAGGGACCGATTTGTGCAGCACCTCAGGTTCATCAGCAACCAGAAAAAACAAATGGTGCTTTACCAACACTTCAAGATGGAGGGCCATAGACCAGTTATGTTTGGTCTGGAGCAGCAGGGGAACTGGAATAAGACCAGACGTTTGAAGGCAGAACGCAAATGGATTGTTGCCTTAAATACCTGGGTCCCATTGGGTTTGAATGAGAAATAAATAGATTGGTAGTATTTAGCTAAATTATATTTTTTACCTAATTATCTATTTATTATCCCTTTTATATCTCAACACAATTATTTATTTATTTATTCAATTATTTTCAATATTTATTCATGTATTTTAGGAGGGGTAAATGGGAGGGGGCAATTTTATAAACAAAGAAATTTGAGGGGGGGTTTAATTAAGAAAACAAAGAATTTTGAAAAGTTGGAAAATGGAAAAATTTTTTTTAGAATATTGGATTTATGGGGTTATCAAATTTTATGGGCAAAAGAAACAGAACGATTTATAATTAACATTGAAAGGGATAATTTTTTTATGAAAACGATGTTTTAGATATCAGGATTTTAGATCAAATTAAGAATTCATTGATTTAATAATTTACTTATTTAATTTAAGGATTTAAGTATTTATTACATATGACTTTTTTTTAGTAGAGGGTACACTGAAAACAAATATAAAAAATTAAATGATTAATATCGGGGATCGTAGTACCTGTGCATGCCTTTATGGCCATATCTCCTACCCTAATCCTAACCCTTTTATATTTTAACACAATTATTTATTCAACTCTTATTTATTTATGTATGATTATTTATTAATTACTTATTTTAATTATTTATTCAATATTTATTGATGTATTTTAGGAGGGGTAAATGTGAGGGGGCAATTTTTTTAAACAAAAAGAAAATTGGAGGGGGGATTTTTAATTAAGAAAAAGAATTTTGAAACGTTGGAAATTGAAAAATTGTTTTAGAATATTGGATTTATGGGGTTATTAAATTTTATGGGTAAAAGAAACAGAAGGATTGATAATAAATAACATTTAAAGGGATAAGTATTTTTTATGAAAAGGATGTTTTAGATATCGAAGGATCATAGATCAAATTAAGAAGTTATTGATTTAATAATTATTTAATTTAAGGATTTGAGTACTTATTATATATTTATGATTTTTTCGTAGTAGAAGGTACACTGAAAACAAATATATATAAAAAATTAAATGATTAATATCAGGGATCGTAGTACCCGGGCATGCCTTTATGGCCATATCCCCTCCCCTAATCCTAACCCTAATTTTTCACTAATAAATATTTTTCACAGTTAGTATATGGTATTTAACAAAGTTTTCACTTAGAATACATTTTTTGTTACTCTCCCTCAGTTAGATATAAGACATATATATTAAAAATACTTACCTTTAAATATTTGATATACTAACCTTATTTATATTCTGGGGAGTATATACTTACCAACCTGGGAAAAGCTATTGGGATTGTTGGACCTGGTGAGTTGAGAATATTTTTTAATTATTATTATTATTAGGTCTGGTCTGTGGTAGTGTTTAAAATTGTTAGTTTAATTTTTGCTTAATATATCTCTTCTTTTATTAGTTTTATTTTTGGGCATAGTATTAGGGTGTTTATTATTTTAGGATGACATCGTCAGACAAAACCTGTTTCAAATTACTTCAAGCAATACATCACTTGGAAGTATTCCAGCATACTTCTCGTCCAAAGGGTATGGCCAAACAGGTAACTAAACTTACTAATTTTATTAAACCGTCATCCCCTAATCCACAGGTATTGGAGTTAATTAAGTTAAATACTGAGGCCTAGATGGATTCAAATGTATGGATTTTGCAGGAGCATTATAAAAAGGTAATACAAGGTTTGCTTGATCATATGGGACAGGTAGATGAAATAATGATTGTTAGGGCGATTAGACAGGCAAAAAATAGATTTAAACAAAAACTAACAGATACTTCTATACAAATTTTTAGGAAAAAGCTGTACTCACAGATGATGGTCATGGCTGATGTTACGGTGTCTTCCCCGGATCGTAGGGACGTGGAGGTGTTGTCCTCTACAGGTGACTCTCAATCCTCATTGGAGTTGCCAACGATTTATCCTGGACCGGGAGGGATTACGGTGAATCAGTCATCACCTGAAAAGGTAAATAATACCATTATGAGTAATGAAGTAAAGGGACGTGACTTACCTGAGGTTGATGTTCCTTCTTCTTCTTCATCTCCTATTTCTATAGATTCCGGGTTCTCGATAGGCCAGGTAGCATCTAAGCGGTCCAAAGAATTAAAGCAGATTGAGGTTGAATCTAATAAAATTAAATTGGATACAATGATGAAAGCTAATGATCAGAAAACCGTAGTGTTAGACATTGCCTCTTCTGATGTATCCTCAATATCCTTTGGGTCAGCTGATAATTTGAGTTTGGTGGAGATAGGGAGATATCAGTGTATAGATGAATGGAAACCAGAGGTGAAGCAACCAGTGATATTTTTTGGAGAGTTTTATTTGTTTGGTTTGAAGCCTCTTCAAGGGGCGGGTTTTGAAGTGCAGATTTTTAATAGGAATTTTATGTCACATTTTCAAGAGGTTTTTAAGTCGGCCATGGCAACAGTAACTTGTTATGGATGTATTGTTTTGTGTCGGGTATGCAGAGATGCTTACTCGGTCGACATGGTACGTAAACGAAGTAGGAGAGTTTTGTGAAGTAGTAAGAACATTTTTTTTCCTAGGGCTAGTTTCTTTTGTTATATTGGATAATGTTAAAAAAGATTTTGTTGAGGGTAGGGATTATATATTTCAAGAATTAAAAAGAACTTTATTAGATAATATGATCTGTAGTAAAATTTATTTGCCACAACCAGGGGAAGATCAATCTCGGATGGCATGGAATAATTTTTAATAAGTTGGTGGAATTGTCTAATAGTAAGATTGAATATTATCCGGTGTAAAAAAATAAGATGGTCTACCCCTCACTACAAACCCTAACCTTAACCATAGTGAAAGGGGGCCCTGATGTTAAAATTGTGGGTTAGGGGCAAAAATCTTTGGTTTTGCCTAATCTTAAATGGTGTAATTGGGCCCTAATGTTAAAATAGTAAAACCCTAATGATTCTATGCCTAATTTTAAAATTTAGAACCCTAATTAAATTTTTTTTTAGAGAGTAACCCTAATAAATCAATGGTGTAAAGATATTTAGGGGGATTTCGGATGGATTAGATTTTTATAGATATTAATGACTGACGATGAGTAGTGTTTTTTTGGATCTGTTTTTAATATATATAGACCTTATACGATAGCTCAAAAGGACCTCATCGAGTCTTTTGGTTTGAGAGGTGATAGAGGGGCTGATTTTAATAGGGTTATGTGAGGTATTGGGAATAGGATCCAGAACGGATTATTTATTATGCTAGGGAAGTGTATGGCTTATTGTGTCTAGGAAAAAAATGGCAGACTAAATTAGTTTTAATGCTCCTTTTCCAGTGAACCCATGCATTTGGTATCCTTTGGGTACTCAAATTTCCTCCAATAACCCTAACCTAACCCTAACCCACATCCGCCTAAAGGTATGGCTAAGCAAGTAGAGAGATTGGCTAATTTCATTAAACCATCTTCGCCAAATTCTACTACTAATTTAAAAATTGTACTGATTTATGGTTACAGAGTGTACTATTAGTGTTGAAAGAACATTACACAATAGTTTATTTTTGTATAGCCCAAAATCACACAAGTGCCACAATGGGCTTTAACAGGCCCTGCCTCTTGACAGCCCCCCAGCCTTGACTCTAAGAAGACAAGGAAAAACTCCCAAAAAAAACCTTGTAGGGAAAAATAGAAGAAACCTTGGGAAAGGCAGTTCAAAGAGAGACCCCTTTCCAGGTAGGTTGGGCATGCAGTGGGTGTCAATAGAAGGGGGTCAATACAATACAATGCAGTACACAGAACAATTTCTCAATATAGTAAGAAATAAAAAATATAAATTTTAGAAGTACAGAGCAGAATTTAACAGCAGATGATATATCCCATAAGAAGATTTGGATTTGTATAGAGTCCTGGAGACCTCATCCTTCAAGCTGCCTCCCCCATTTGGCCATTCCACGGCTGAAACAGTGCTGGGCCAGCCAATCCAATGAAAGGACCCCTCTTTCCCACGATCCTCCATCAGAGATGACTTTTCCTTAAGCAGGCAAAACAACTTGGCAGGTGGGCCATGGCACCAAGTGCCACATTTGAGTACCGAGAAGAAAAACAGAATAAGTGAGGGTTAGTATACAATTATAACTGTCATGTTACTTATGTTTTAGTGCTAATGACTAACAGAGATGCAGTCTGTACAGTTAATCAGCAGCTCTAGTCAGGATATGCTAAACTGAAGTAGTGAGTCTTCAGCCGGGATTTAAAAGCTGAGACCGAAGGGGCATCTCTTATAGTAGCAGGCAGACCATTCCACAGTTTAGGAGCTCTGTAACTAAAAGCTTGACCTCCCATTGTTATTTTATTAATCCTTGGAATCATAAGCAGACCGGCCATCTTGAGATCTTAATGTGCGCTCTGGTTTGTAAGTCATGATAAGTTCAGACAAGTAAGCCGGACCTCGGCCATTTAATGCTTTATATGTTAAAAGAAGGATTTTGAAATCTGCCCTAAACTTAAATCCTTACTCTGGCTCCCGGTTAAGAACTGGAGTTGTGTTCTTATTTTCTTGTTCTTGTAATAATTCTTGCAGCCGCATTTTGGATTAACTGGAGGCTGTATAAAGAACAGTTTGAACATCCAGTGAACACCGCATTGCAGTAGTCAATCCTACTAGAGATAAATGCATGAATTATACTAATGTTATACAACAGTGGTGTAAACACCGTCCGGTTCCAGATGAATTGGCACAGGCCAAAGCCATATCAATGGCCAAGAGAAAATATAGAAATAAATTAACACCTTCCTCTCTTGTATCCTTTAGGCAACATATTTTTACCAATTCCAAAAAACAAGGGGACTTGCCTCTGCCAGCTGAACGAGATCCTCTTCAGGTGTCTTCTTCAGATTTAGGGGGATCGGTTTCAGTGGAGTCGGGTGCACAAAATTTACAGGCCTTGATATCAGTGGTATCGGTTTCTTCGGCTCCTGGAGTGATTCCTTTGCGGGCAGAGGTGAAGAATACATTACGCCCCTCTTCGATTTCCTCAACTCCGGTCTCGGTGAGTGGTCCATCTGGGAGTACAAATATAATTTATACATGTGTTTTACCAACAGAATCCCGAGGTGTGGTGGGTCAGCCTGACATAAATGCAGCCCAAATTGGGAACACACAAATTTTTTAAATGGTTTCTCAATCTGAAAAGAAAAATTCACTTAGTGATGGGAATATGATGAGTTGCCTCTCGGACGAATCTTCGGAGGATGGGAGTGACACTGATACCCACACTATGAAGGTTTGCCATTGTCAGGGTCTGGCCCATCTGCCTTCGGATTTATTTGCGGAGACACTAATTTTATTGGATAGTACTTTGACCAATTATCACAACACAATACATAGACGTTTATTTGGTTAGCGTTCAAAATTTGACGCTAGCATCGTTATTGCTTTATTTTAATAAAAGTCCGATTATTTCGGGCATTAAAAGGGTTATTATTCTGGCTGGATATCTGGATGTTGTACAGGCTTCGGTTGGAGCTAATGTCCGGATCAATTGGTCAAAGGTCCTTCCAACTATAAGAGCTGTCTTCGTGTATGCACAGGTATTCCTGGCACAGGTTCCACTGTCCGCAGATCCGGTTTTGAACAGGAAATTGTTCCAATTCAATGACCTGCTGTTAAAGTGTGATATGACGAGAGTGATCCTCTCCCCAAGATTTAAATTATATAGGGAGGTGGATCACCCGGATCGCTTAGCTTCGACATCGGCTCATGAATTGGTACATTATTGGTTAAACAAAACGTTGAGTAGTATTCAAGTGTTGCCTGAGGGGTTCAATAGATGTGGTGTTCTTTTGTGTGGTGTTAGTAGTATGTTTGTTTTCCATTCTCTCATTGAAAAGCCTTGGTTTAAGGACAATGGTGAGGTTTGGAATGTGTTTGTTTTTTATCCTCCCTCTTTTTTCTTTTTTTTCGGATTTTTAGACAGCCTTGCCCTCGCCCAAATCCTGACCTTAACCTCACTGGGATTTGGGCCCTGATGTTAATCAGTGGATAGGGGGCCCTGAGGTTAATCAATAGATCTGGGGCCCTAAGGTTAATCAGTGGGTATGGGCAGTATAGATATAGTACCCTGATGTTAAGTTGGTGATTTAGTGTAGCAT
The DNA here is from genome assembly GCF_900747795.2 of Erpetoichthys calabaricus. Classification (NCBI taxonomy): domain Eukaryota; kingdom Metazoa; phylum Chordata; class Cladistia; order Polypteriformes; family Polypteridae; genus Erpetoichthys; species Erpetoichthys calabaricus. Next base: position 2,515,908 of record NC_041395.2, on the reverse strand, counting down.
CAGTGAGTTAGGGACAGGAGTGAGGAAGATAGATTTTTGTGAGTTTTTTTATGTTCAGGAAGAAGGGTGAGGAAGTGAAAATAAATATAAAATTGTTTTTGGACATTTTTTGATTTGATGATAGGATTTGGTGGTCAGTGGGGTGACAATAAAAATACCCAATCTAAAATAATTTTCGGGTAGGTGATCTGTTGTAGGTTTTGGTGTACTGTTCTTTGCAATATCTATGAGTTCTGTAAAAATTGAATGGTGGATTTAATTTATTGAAATTTTGAATAAAGTGTTGTCAGACATGGTTTCAATGAAACTGTCAAAATCTAAAACAAATAAAAATACTTAAAGTAAATTTTGAATTCAATAATAGCAGATTTAGCTAAGAGTAATGTAAGGATAGTCATAGAAGTATAGATAGATCATTGATGGAATTGAGATAGATTGAGTAATTCTTTTAAAATAAATATATTGTTTATAACTGGAATAAGTGTACCCATGCGTTGCCGAAAGGCTTATATTCCCCTAACCCTAATCTAGGAGGGGGCCCCGAGGTTGATAGATTGAACCCTAACCCTAATCCTAGGTGGAATAAAGGTGGCCACCCCAATCAGAACCCTAACCTTAACAATCTAGGGGATACCACATTTATTTCGGAAGTGGGCCCTGAGGTTCATAGTTTAGATTTTAACCTTAATTTCCGGCGGAATAAGGATGGCCACCCTGATTATAACCCTAATTTTAACAACTTAGAGGATTCCATGTTAGGCTTGGGGGGAGACCCGGAGATTAACATTCTAAATTCTAACCCTACCTCTATAGGTAATAACGAGAAACACCCCAATTCTAACCCTAATTTTATGAACCCAGAGGGGTCATCATTCAATTTGAATTATGGCCTAGGGATTAAGGATCTATCTGTGGGGAACACGTTGAATTGGACCTTGAGAGGTGATGGTGGTGAGGAATTTTGGATAGAGAATAAAAAGGGTGATGGTCAGGAACAGGGGTTCGATGGGTTGGTGAAAGGAAGTGGAGTGATGTGTGTGTGTGGGAGGAACCATCATTATTGGGGCTAGTGATTTTGGAGCAATGTCTTTTACCAATAAACATGTATAATTTAATAGAAAATCTATTTGGATTTATTGGGTATTTAGATTGGAGACAACGTAAGGGAGAGTGGGGTGTGGAATAAGGGAAATGAAATCCCGGGAGAGGGGGATGAGGGGGTAGTTCAGGAGGATCAGGGGTCACCTAATTTAATTTCTTTAGTGGACTTCTCAGGAACAAGTTTGGAACAAAATAAATTACCGGTGGTGTTAACTTTTTCTAGTAGGGCACAGGCTATGGTTCGGGTGTTGCAACAGAATTTTAAAGAATCCCAACTGAAGTTTGAACCTTTACGGGACTATAAGCTAATTATAGCTTACCCTAGAATTGAAATTTAAAAGACATGTTGGTACATGCCTCATGTGCCAACAAAAAGAAACTAAATAGAATGGCTTGGGTGGTTCCTTTTAAAGATAAAAAAATAATCAGAAATATATTTACTAGGGTAGAAATACCAATATTTCAGACACTTCAGCTAAAATCTAAAAATTGTATTTATGCAATACAATGTGTGGAGTGTGGAAAGATATATACAGTGGAATCTCTAGATACGAGTTTAATTCGTTCCAGCACTGAGCTTGTATAGCGAATTTCTCATATCTAGAACAAACTTCCCCATTGAAAATGGAAATCCAGTTAATCCGTTCCGCACCCCAAATATATTAACATAAAAATCAATTTTCCTAACAAATAACACTGATAAATTATATATACTGTAGTCTACCTTTAATAAATAACACTGGTAAATAATATAACTGATTATTAAAAGAATCAAAACAGGTGTCCAAAGTGCAGTAGAGCATTCAATAAATCTTTAAATAAATAATCCTTAAAACAGTTGTGAAGTGGAGGTTTAAAATACACAAGAATAACAATCCTTTAACACGAGGTTAAAACGTCAAAAGGATGCAGTCTTTAAAAAACAGATGACTATCCCCGGTGCTTCTTCTCTGTTAGCGTCTCACCTGCGGGCTCTGCAATAGGTGAGACACTCTTAATGCAGCTGACCTTCTCTACACCGTCCTGCTTCAGCTGTTTGGCTCGCCTGTTCAGCTCATTGTTCAGCTACACGCGAGCCTGCACTCGCTCGCTCTCCCGCACCAACTTCCTGCCTGCCTGCCTGCCTGCGCTCTCTCTCCTCTCTTTTCTTTTATTTCTTCTCCCCCTTAACCGGCTCGCGCTTCTCTATATATGCGGGGAGGACATGGCAGCTGCAGCCCATCAGCCACAGGAACAATCATGGATGTGGGCAGTTTCCCACCTGTGCACTTAGGTGAGAAACGCAGACACCGCAGATCGCGGCTCGCAATTGCTACCACGCCCCCTCGCTAAGCCGCGAGCTATACCCACAGCCTGGCTCGTGGCTCATTACGCGAGCCAATGCTCGCATTTAGATCTGAATTTTTCGCTCATACTTTCCTCGTATTTTGAATTTCTCGTATACAGAGGTGATTGTATCTCGAAGTTCCACTGTATATAGGCCAAACCAAGAATTCTATCAGGGAAAGGTTTGTACAACACCTTCGATTTATACAAAACCAAAAAAGACAGACAGTGCTCTACTTACATTTTTCAAATGAATCACATCGACCAATAATGTTCGGGTTGGAGCAGGATAGAAATTGGAGTCTCCATAGGCGTTTACAAAAAGAAAAAAAAAGAGTGGATAGATATTTTAGGAACATATGATCCGGATGGTCTAAATGAAAGGTAGAACTGGTTTTAAATATATTTTAGTTTAGATATTATTGTAGGAAGTATTTTGGGGTTTGCTTATGAAATTGTATTTTTAATTAATTATTTATGTTTAGGTAAATATTTATAGGATAGGTTAAAATTAGATTACATTTATATATGATTTTAGTGAGACTTTTCTTTTTCATAATAATTGTTTTACAACAAAAACAAACAAATTATTTTTTAAACTTGAGGATAGTGAGCCAGGGCCTGCAGTAATGCTTTTATCCCCTACCCTAAGCCTAACCCTTCGAGCGTAACCCAGAGGAGGAGGAAAGCCGGGATTCCACCTGCCTCATCGCCGTCTCTTACCCTTGAGCCGACAGGAGCACAGGTATCTTCCGCTGAGATTGACTCTACCCCTCCTATTAATTGTGAGGGAGTATCAGGCTCTGCCATTCCTCCTAAAAAAGCAAAACAAAAAAAAAAATCAAAAACAAACAATCTGAGCAGATGATGAATGACAAACTTGTCAATTCTGATGCTCTACAATTTTTAACATCACAAATTAATACTCAAAATTTACTGGTTCACCCAAAATGGATGTATGAATTAGGCATAGAGCAGGATATTAGAGTCATTTTGGCGGATGGAAGTCTGTCCACCTTAAAAAATACGGGGCGGCCGGGATGGATAGTTAATTTTGCTGCTGGACAGACAATAGAGCAATGTATGGGCTGGGTAAAACGTTCTAAAGAGGCGACGGCTGATGTGGTGGTGGTATTTTTAGGCCTCAACCACATTGTCCGAGGCTCCACCTCAGATTTTGATAAGATCGTTTCCCAACTGGTAGCAAACATAAAGCATTGTTTTCCAGTGGCTGATCATTATCTGTCCCTGCTTCCACCAGTATATGATGGGCATATAGGGGAAAAGATAGATCAATTTAATTTGGCCATTAAACATCAAAAGTCAGTAAGTGGGATTTTCCCATGTGCTCATCTTAATTTAAAACGGTAAGTATCGCCTTGGCCGAAGATGTACAAGGAGTCGGCTGTCAGGTTGGTGGACTCTTGGGGGTCTCGGAACTAGATGGGCTTACCCCTCCCCTAAGGACTAATCTTAAAGTTCGTGGGGAGTGGGGCCTGTCCGGATCTGACGCCTAATCTTAAGATAGTAGACCGGGTCCGAAATCTGGTTTCAAAGCGGCAACCGGTCTTAATTATTTTTCCTGTTGTTTTTAGATGGGCCTACCCCTACTACAAACCCTAAACTTAAAGTTAGTGGAGGTGGGGTCAACTTTATAACCAGAGCCCTGATGTTAAGATAGTGGAGGGGGCTTTAAGATTAAATTTAATATAGCCCTCTCCGCTATCAGCCTGGTTATTTCGGTGCTTTCCCTTTTCTAGCCCTAGTAAATTTAGTCTTTAACCCTTGTTTTTTATCTAAATTTTATAATCTTTGTGTATTGTGTTACAGCCTTTTAGTACTGTATTTTAACCCTTTTTAGATGATTTTAGTGACCTTTTATTATAAATTTATTTTTAGACCATTATTAATGTAGTTTGAAAATTTTAAATTTATGAAAACTGGATAGCCTTTTAGAATGATTTGATGGCGGGGTCTATTTAAGTTATTTATTAAGGGTGATTTTACGTATTTATTTGGCTTTTATAGGGATAAGTGCTGTGCCGGGTAATAATAATAGATGTATTGTACGTTGAATGTGTACCCATGCATCGGATTGTTATGGAGCAAGCCTTAATCTCCATTAACCCTAACCTAACCCTAATCCTATTAAACCCTAAAGATGTATAACCCCAATATTTTTGAACCCTAATAAGTTTCTTAACCCTAAATTTGAAAGAACTTAATTTAAAACCAATTAGATAAAGAACTTTACTTGCATTTAAATCCCAATAGAAAGGCCAAGAGCCAGGATAATAGATGAAATTATATGACAACTGAAAGAGTTAATTTTGGATCAAAAATAAGAACTTATAAAAGGAAGAATGGGTTAATAAATACTGGAAGGATATAGTAATATATGATTATTAGAAACTGGAAGAATACAAAGTTATAGGTCTGAAACTAAACATAATATATTGGAGTTGGGCCCATTAAATACAATGGAGACAGCCCATAGACACCTCTTGAAGAAACTTCAAGATTATGAAATAAGTGAAGATGGGATATTTCAGACAATAAAAAGTTATAAGACGACAATATTAAGATTATAAAGGAAAGTTATATGCATTAAGAATATAGAAACTTTAATAATCACATAAAATGTGTAGTTATATATTAGAATATAGGCCTATAGACCCAACTGACACAGGACACACAGGGGGAGGATTTGATATTTACAAATATGGGCGCACCAAAAACAAATCAGTTTCAGATACAGTAGAACATATAGATTTAATCATAGAAAGAAATTTTCAGAAATAATATATAGTATTGATGCAAGGCATCAACAAAGTACAACAAAATTACAATGGTAGTCAATGGGAAAATAGCCCCATTGACTTATATGGGACTTAACAGTTTGACCTCACTAAAGGGGTTTGGAGATATAAGTGTGATTTTCTACATTAGCACTAAGGAATTAAACATAAAAAAAGATTGGAACATATAAATTTTCAAAAATATTGAAGGATTTCAGTTCAAGAAAGTAAAATAATTTAAAGAGACAGTACCAAATTTTTAGGAAGGTACTCAACATATGATATACATGAACTGATCGATTTTCTTTGCCTTTCAGATGGAGTTTCTGAATGACTAGAGGGGAATTGAATGAGAGAAATGTGAATAAAGATGTAGTTGATGGTTGGTTGCAATAGATAAAACATGTATAGCACAGGCACGGGGCGTATGCACAATTGTTAAACAATAGATACGGACAACTCTGGGAGGACCAACATTCCCAGGAGGCCACGGAGAGGACTCGACAACAATCGGTCGAACATCCACATGGCGACAACTGAAAGAAGAAGAAGTCAAAGAATTAAGAAAGTCGTATAAACATATTTTGAATAACGTTTTAAAAGTTTAATATTGAATAATAGCATGTAAGTACAGAATTGATTATACTGGAAACTATGAATGATTGTATATAATGTAAAATATATGTAAATATAATTGATTGTTTAAAGTATATAGAGAATGCAGTCTGGAATGCACGGAAGTGGGGAGGAGGCGACGACTCGGTGAAGAGTGTGCCACTACCTCAGATTGAAAATAAAAAATCAGAGGGTTAATATAAAGTGTGGATTATCGCACTATAAACAAAAATAAAAAATAAAAAAACCTAACCTTGCCAGGTCCCACGAGTCGCTTACCCCCTCCCCCTCTTTTTTCTGCAGAAAACGGTTTATTTGTATACTATTTCAACGGACTGGGTCCTTGCACAGGCGGTTCAACTTTCTATCTTTTGGTTATCTTTTATTTTTAGCCACCACTGAAGAAGCTGATACAAGCGAAATGTCTGGTGCGTTTTATAAATACAAATTATCATTTTTCTATCCTTTATAGTTTTTTTCTAATCTGCACTATATATTCTTAAAGTGTGAACTAAGTGTTTGGTCCTAGTGTTGTGGAATAAAGAGAATAATAAGAATATTTCTGGAAGAAAGAACACTGAATTGACTTGAAATTACATTGATTATTAAAAATAAAAGTTTTTTTTTATCGTGATATTCAAACTAGCCTGAAGGTCCAACAAAAATAAAATTTTTTGTTTTGGGGGGGCTCAAGGTTTTGATGAAGAAGCTGGGTGTAAGGGGGCACCTTCAGACAATTCCAATTGAACAAGTCAAAAAATTAATAATTAAAGAACAAAATAAGAAACGGATAAATATCTGAAACACATCATATTCCATTAAATGGAAGAAATATTCTTAAATACACTAACAAAAATAATTGTAAATAACTATATAATATATGTAAATAAGTTAATGGTAATGTGATTAAAGGCAGTTAAAGGCTAACTACTTCAAATAAGAAATTTATGAGAATAACATATATGTTGTTGTATCTAAATTGAGAACACTTCATAAAATAAAAAGAGAAAAGAAATATTGATACTTCTTTATTGAATTTTTTCTGGATTGACACACAACTATGGCAAACTATTGGACGTGGGGAGATGAAAGAAGAGAGGATAAAGAAACTAATCCACAGGGATGGAGGAGGAATCCTACAGGTAATAAAGTGGACACAGGGTATTTTGGAAATACCAGCCATTATCAAAGTGATGGGTATAGACAAAATAGACAATATATAACTAATTATTATGGGAATAGAAACTACAAATATTATACAAGAGAACAGGAGGATTATTATAGACAGGCACCACAGAGACCATATGATAGGTATAGAGACTATGCAGAGGGAGAAGAACAATATGAGGATGGGAGAGAATACTATAACTATAACAGATTCAATTCAGCAGACAATAGACAAACTAGAAGATTTTATGGTAATTTTGGTAACTCCTTTAATAGAAATACAAGATTGAGACCAGCAATCAAACAGGGATGTGTACTTGAATAGATCAATGCAAGAAACACAGAATCGTTTCAATAGCTAAACAGAACAAAGAGGTTACAGATCATATGCTTGGTATACTTCTAAAGTCAGAATATTCTTTAAATGGGCTCAAGTTAAACGCCATAAGAATATTATTACTGACGCTATTAATGGTAAGATTCCATGGGCTATTGCAGAACAAACGAGAATTTTGGAGGAATATATTAGACCAGCCTTTATAACTGAAAAAACTAAAGAACTAATTGAAGCTAATGCTAGAAATTGGGAAGCCACTAGCATACAAATCTTACATGAACACTATATAGAGGTTCTAAAAGAACTGGAAAGGGAAATAATCAAAATAATTACCCTAGACAAGCAATGGTATGAATACTGGCAGACAGCAATGAGCTGGTTTAGAAGAAGATTTGAGAAAGATAGTACAATCTGGTTAGACACACTTACTAATGAATTGGAGAAATTGAATAATGACATGACAGAAATAAATCTGAACAAACAAAAAAATACAAACACAGAAAATAGAAGAGATTCAAGAAAATCTTCAAAGAAAAGCTAGAAATCAAACAGGTAACACCAAAGAACAAAACATAGATGAGGTGTTAAAAGAAATGAAACAAAAAGTTCATTAAAAGATTTTACATATAAAACAAAAGGAAAAGATAAGGGAAAAGATAAAAATAGAGATAAAATAAAAGATGGGAATACAGATAAAACCAAAAATAAAGAACACATTAAAGCACTTACCTGGGCCCAGGTGGTCTCAGGAAGATCACCCGAAACAGTACAAGCCATGGAACAAAGCGTCAGGGAAGATTGGCAGGCACTTATAAAATGTTTACACCCAAAGTGAGAGAAGTAAAAATCAAGTACAAAAGTAACATTAATAAAAGATCAAAAAGAAGCAAATACCCAGACCAAACATTTAAACAACAGAAATTGATAAAGTCAGATAAGGAGGAAAGTATAACAATAGAAAATAAACAAAATAGACCAGATTCTCCTAATAAAAAGAAAGAGGAAGAAAACAGGAAAGAACTTATTGTACCAGATTTTTCTCTAGAAGTAGAGACAATAAGTACAGAGCCTAACATAATCATAGAGCAAAATGGCATCATCAGAGAAAAGAACAAAGAAACATTAGTTAAACAGATAGAAAAGGATATACAAGACACCACTAAAATAGGTGGGACCTTGTAATCATGGTTTCCAAGAGACAGCCAGACAGTATCTGAAACTCAAACAAGCGGAATTCAATACCCTAGGAATCATGGGATTTCAAAACAAGCATATTGAATGGAACATCAATATAAAGAAAACAAATATAGTAATGGGGGACTGTAATGTTAGGATGATAAGGGGCTATCATTGTAAGAACTTGCAACTTGACAGCTACCCTGGAGCTAAAGTAAACCATCTTACCTCCATTCTTTAAAGACAGAAACAAAATTCCACAGTTAAAAATGTAATTTTATCTGTGGGAATAATAAGGACTTTACACATACAAGAACTTTACAAAAACAAATACAAACCCTTAGAGCTACGGCTTAAACATTTCCGAAAGCCGACATATACTTTCAGGAAATCAATTTTTCCTCTGGCTTAATGGAAATGCAGAAAGAGACCTTAAAACAATTGAATGAGTATATCTTCAGAAATACTACATACATTAACAAATTGATTGATTCTGAATTCAAAGTCAAGAAAGACAACATCCACTGGACAAGAGAGACTGCCCGGAACTTTTTACAAAAGTGGATCCAGGCTTTAAACTAAAAGAAAGGACAGTAACTTCTATATTTAAACCTATTTCATTTAAAAACAATGTCCTTAACTTATCCAAATATACAGAACTCAGCGAGGAACAATATAGAATATTAAACAAGGGACTTACCTTCGTACCTACACCCCCACAAGATAACAATACAATTAGAATGGAAAAAGAAACATTAAGAAGAGATCTGCAAGAGTTTTACAGAAGGATCATGCTAATAGATCATTTTGAAGGAGAAACATGAACTGATAGAAACAGATTACCTTTTATTGAGAAGTCAGGTTGGATACCACCAAATAAAAAAATCTCGGGAAACTAAGGAATTTATTTCAACTTGTAAAAAACAAGTTGAAAAAACACTTACTTTGAACTTGAAAGCTACACCAAACATAACTAAAGTAGAATTAAAAGCAATATCACAACTTAAAAGAACTAAAAATCTAATTATCAAACCTGCAGACAAGGGTAGTGTTATTGTGCTACAAGACATACTGTAGAAGATTATACCAATGAAGTATTAAATCAATTACACAATAAAGAGTATTATGTACAGCTAAGGAAATCTATATATTTGGAGACCCAGAAGATTTGCCATCTAATAATTAGATATGAGGAAGAAAGGTATTATTACTAAAAAACAAAGTCAATTCTTAAAAGAACCAGTTATTCCCAGAAACAGATACTTCTATATTTTACCAAAAATTCATAAAATTCCAGAAGAGTGAACAGTTCCATATAAAATACCCCCAGGTAGACCTATTGTATCTGATTGTGGTTCAGAGACTTACAACATAGCAACATTTATAGACTTCTTCCTTACACCTGTATCTAAAAGACACCCCTCGTATATTAAAGACACTTATGATTTCTTGGATAAAATCCAACAAGTAACAGTCTCAGAGGAGACTATATTATTTACAATGGACGTTCAAAGTCTATACACTAATATCGATATCAAACATGGGATACAGGTAATACAGTATTGGCTAAAAAAATTTAAAGACACAAAAAGACCAGATGAATACATACTGAAGTTATTGAAAATATCCCTTACAAGAAATGACTTTATTTGACGAAGAATGTTTTCTCCAAATTAAGGGCACTGCCATGGGCAAAAGATTTGCACCCTCATACGCTAACCTTTACTTAGCCAAATGGGAAGAAGAATTGGAACACAAAGTACAGCTTAAACCAATACTTTAGATTCTTAGATATTTTTGGATTGTGGAACTAACACACAGAAAGTTTCCTAGAATATACCCATATTCTTAACCATTGGCCTAACATCAAATTGAAATTCATAGCAAACCAACAAAGAATTAACTTTTTAGATGTAGAAGTGTTTAAAGAAGAAAATAAATTACTTACAAAAGGTATACTTTAAAGATACAGACACTCATTCATTACTGCATGTACATAGTTTCCACCCAAAAAGGAGTGACTAAATCACAATTGTTAAGATTTTATAGAATCTGCACCCTGGACAGAGACTTTTCAGAAGCTACAAAGACTCTTTTTAAAGCCTTAAAATTCAGGGGCTACACAAGAACTTTAAGAGAAAGTCTTGGAAAATTTCTACAAAATCAAAGAACAATAGAAAGAGAAGCAATACAACAAAAAAGGGAAAATAGATTACAACAGAATACTATATGTAAAGAAGGATTAGTACCTGTGGTATGTGTATACAATAGTCAAGTCAAATCAACTTTATTTATAAAGCACTTTACATACAACAGCCGCTGACCAAAGTGCTGAACATAGGCTAAAATAAATTTTAAACAAAAACAAAAGTAAAATAAAATACAATAAATGAAACTAATTAAAACATAGTAACACAAGTAAACAGAGTTAAAACAGAGTAAAATCAACTGCTCATACAGGATCAAACGCCAAACCAAAGAGGTAAGTCTTAAGAGCAGACTTAATGGCAGTGAGGAGGCCTGTCTAATGTGGATCGGCAGTGAATTCCAGAGCCTTGGAGCCACAACAGTAAAAGCCCTATCCCCCTGAGCTTTCGCTGAGTCCTAGGCACATCCAGAAGCAGCTGACCAGCTGATCTGAGTGAGCGGGAAGGAGAGTGCATATGCAGCAGCTCAGCGAGGTAGGGTGGAGCAAGTCATTTAAGGACTTAAAAACAAATAAAAGAATCTTAAAATGAACTCTAAACTGAACAGGCAGCCAGTGCAGTGATGATAACACAGGTGTAATGTGCTCATTTTTTTGCGTGCCAGTTAAAAGGCGTGCAGCAGCATTTTGCACCAGCTGGAGCCGAGACAGGGTGGACTGGCTAACACCAACATACAACGAATTACAATAGTCCAGCCGGGTTGTAATGAAAGCGTGGATTACTGTTGTAAATTGATCTTTGGAAAGAATGTTTATCTTCGCCAAACGTCTCAGCTGAAAAAAAAAAGATTTCACCACCGTGCTGATCTGACAACCCGTCTAAAATCCTCATCTATCCTAAAACCCAGATTTGTAATGACAGGTGTACCATATTGTGCAAGGGGACCCAAATCCACAGGAGCAGAAGTAGAAATAGACCCACTGGTGCCCCCAGGACCAAAGACTATAACCTCTGTCTTATTTTCATTAAAATTTAAGAAGTTTACTGCCATCCAAGCTTTCACCTCTTCTAGGCACATAACCAAAGTTTGTATGGAGTAAGCATCCTTGCGTTTGAGGGGTACATAAACCTGAGTATCGTCTGCATAACAATGGAAAGCAATTTTATGCTTTCTAAGAATAGAGCCAAGAGGCAGGAGATACAAAGAAAATAGCAGAGGACCAAGTATGGAGCCTTGTGGAACCCCACATGATAGTGAAGCAGAGGAGGATAGTAGAGCTATACAAGTTAACAGATTGATTAAAGGGAATTTTACTAAATTACAACAAGAAAATGAAAACGATAAGAAAACAACATTGGTAGCAGCTAATAAGAGAAACAGGAATTTAAAGGATTTACTTGTCCATGCTAGAATGTCAACGACTAGAAAGGACAATAAAGAAAGTCAATGGATTAAACAGTATTGGTTCAGAAAGAATTGGTTAAAAAGGTAAAAGAAACATTAGAATACTCCCTCGAAGACAACACAATTTCTTAGAAACCTGTAATTGTGTTTATGCAATCGTATGCCTACATTGTCAAAAGGTGTATGTAGGCGAGACATCTAAATCCTTGAAGACTAGATTATCACAACACCTCACAAATAGTCAAAAAATAGATACTCCCCTAGTAAAGCATTTTGGAGAAAGAGGTATTAAAGAGCTAAGGATTAGAGTAATCATCATAAGGATTGGACTAATAGACAGAGGAAAATAATGGAAGCACAATGGATACAAGAATTAGGATGCATATTTCCAAAAGGCTTTAATTAAGCATCGAGTATAAAATATTGATGGAGGATATAACCCAGGGAGCGTCCCAAATCTTAAACGAGACAATCCTGGTTATACGAGCTCCTAGGGAAAGTTTTGATCCTTACCATCTCAAATAACTATTGGATGTTTAAAGATCTTTATAAAGAAGTAACTAGGAACCTTTTGTTTGAAGATATTTTTCTGTTTACAGACACCTAATTTGAATGATCCTTTATTACAATTTGAATGGTATTCCCCTTTTACAGCCCAAATTTAATGTTTCCCACTTTTTATAAAGTCTAACCTTAAAAACCCTCTCTCCACGTTTAAATCTATTAGATATACCCCCCTTGGGTACTAAACCAAGGATCCCCCTTATCCCCAAGTCTAATCTTAATAACCCTTACTTTAAGGATATTCTCCTCCTTAAGCCTAAACTTAAAGTCCCCCCTTCCCCACGCCTAATCTTAAAAACTCCCTTCCCATGCCTAAACTGCAGATTGGGGGCCCTTATCCAGTATGGGTCCCAGCCATAAACTACTGGTTGTCATCACATTTTCACATCATGCCAGGACTGTTATGGGTGTCCTGCGTTCAAATTTTATGGGGACGCAGGGCACCCATTTAGCATTAAAACAATATCAACTTATCGCCGCATACAGGAGAAATAAAAATTTAAAGGACATCTTCGTTCATGCAAGGTGTCCCAACAAAAAATAAAGGAATAAAACTGCCTGGAAAATCCCCTTTGCCAGGAAAAAGAACATTTATAATAGACTGGCAAAGGTGCATAAACCAATCTTTCAAAGGTTTCATCTCCACTACAAAAACTGTGTTTATGGGATCCAGTGCTCCACCTGTGGCCTCATTTATATTGGGGAAACAAAACGCGTTGAGGGACCGATTTGTGCAGCACCTCAGGTTCATCAGCAACCAGAAAAAACAAATGGTGCTTTACCATCACTTCAAGATGGAGGGCCATAGACCAGTTATGTTTGGCCTGGAGCAGCAGGGGAACTGGAATAAGACCAGACGTTTGAAGGCAGAACGCAAATGGATTGTTGCCTTAAATACCTGGGTCCCATTGGGATTGAATGAGAAATAAATAAATAGATAGGATTTAGTTAAATACTACCAATTTTTTATCTAATTATCTATTTATTATCCGTTTCATATTTTAACACAATTATTTATTTATTCAACTCTTATTTATTATGATTATGTATTAATTACTTATTTAATTATTTATTCCGTATTTATTCATGTATTTTAGGAGGGTTAAATGTAAGGGGGGCAATTTTTTAAACAAAAAGAAATTTGAGGGGGGATTTTTAATAAAGAATTTTGAAAAAAAATTTTGGAAATTGAAAAATTGTTTTAGAATATTGGATTTATGGGATTATTAAATTTTATGGGTAAAAAAACAGAAGGATTTATAATAAATAACATTTAAAGGGAAATTATTTTTTATGAAAAGGATTTTTTAGATATCAAAGGATCTTAGATCAAATTAAGAATTTATTGATTTAATAATTTAATTTTTTAAGGATTTAATTATTTATTACATATTTATGACTTAGTAGAGAGTACACTGAAAACAAATATAAAAAATTAAATGATTAATATCGGGGATCGTAGTACCCATGCATGCCTTTATGGCCATATCCCCTACCCTAATCCTAACCCTAATTTTAAATATTTATATTAAAGATTGAATGTTTTAACTGCTTTCTAGCTTTAACCCCCCCCCCCCCTTTTTTTAGTATTTCAGGATCCTGAAGTAGTATTTTATTTTTGCACTTTAATTTTCCTTTTTTCCTATTTTTTTTCCCCCCTTTCCTTTTTTGGCAAAATAATTTTCTAAAAGATTTTTGTTTTAAACTGGTTTTTTTGGTAGCAAACTTTTTACACTTAGGTTTTAATCACACACAAAAATTTTTTTATTGCATACACTTTTTTTAGTAGAATATTTTTTCACATATTTTATCATATTAGTGTTTCCTCCCTTTTATTTTCCTTTTTTTTCCCTATGGATTTTTTAGTTTAAAATTAAATACCTGATTACACCTACCTTTAGATCCTGTAATTCCTGGTCATATCCGTACAGTTGAGGGGCAATCCTTTCAATTAAGTCCGGGTGAGTCATTATTTCATTCTTCTTCGCTTTTTGGTGGGGTTTTGGTCGGTAGTGGGTTGTCCTTTGTCGTAGTGGTGGTTGTTTTGGGGTTGGGAACAGTTAAAGTCCTTTTTAATTTTTTATAGGAATTCACAGATTTTTTTTATTGATTTGGAGGATATCAGTTTTTCCAGTCCAGAGGATTTATTTTCAATTGTTCCAGGCCATTCATCACTTGGAGGTGTTATCCAATCCGGAACCGCCTAAAGGTATGTTGAGACATGCAAACCGTACAGTCAGTTACATAAAGCCATCTTTTCCTAATGAGATTATACTTCAGGAGCTTAGGGCAAAAACAGATGTGTGGCTGACTGATATTATTGTCTCATTAAAACATTACCAAACAATTATTCAGACGGTTTCGGGGGATTTGCCTCCCTTTGATGAAGTGGCCTTGGCTAAGGCCATGGCCTATATTAAGAAGAGGTATAAACAAAAAGTAACTGCCTCTTCTTTACTTTCTTTTAGGAAAATTGTTTATAAGACACTCTTGGGCCAGGGTGGTCAGCCGACTGCCTCCAACCCAATACAGCAGGAAGAACCTCACTCCACTGTGCCGCCAGAGGACCGGAAAACATTGATTGATGGCCCTCTAGGTGTTACCCAGGGGAGGGGGAAAGTCGGGACTCGGCCTGCTTTGTCGTCGTCCCGTAGCCTTGAACCGCCAGGATCTCAGGTTTCCTCCGCCGGATTGGACTCTTCCCCTTCCAGTTTATGGGAGGGGGCTTCCGCCTCTGCCATCTCCTCTAAAAAATCACAACATAAAACAAAAAAAAAAAACAATCGGAACCAATGATGACTGACAAACATGTCATTTCTGATGCCCACCATTTAAGATCTCAATCAAATAAATCAAATTTGTTTGTTCATCCTAAATGGATGGAGGAGATGGGCATTGATTCGGATATTAGGGTCATTCTGGCGGACGATAGCTTGTCATCCTTAAAGAATACGGGGCGGCTGGGATGGATTATTAATTTTGCTTCTGGACAGACAATTGAGCAATGTATGGGCTGGGTTAAACGTTCCAAGGAGGTGACAGCGGAGGTGGTTGTGGCATTTTTAGGCCTTGACTACATAGTTCGAGGCTGCACCTCTGATTTTGATAAGGTAGTGACCCAGTTTATTTCTAACATGAACCATTGTTTTCCAGTTGTGAATTGTTATCTGTCCTTGCTGCCACCAGTATATGATGGGCCCATGCAGGAAAAAACTGACCAATTTAATTCGGCGATACAAAAACATCGAAAGTTGGTTGATGGAGTTTTCCCGTGTGCCCATCTAAATTTAAAGAGAACATCTTCGGCCAAGGCGATGCGATACAAAGGAGTTGGCGACTAGGTTGGTTGACTCTTGAGAGGTCTCGGGTTTAGATGGGCCTGCCAATCCCCAAAAGACTCAACCTTAAGGTTCGTGGGGATGGGGGCTTATCTGTATCCAACGCCTAATCTTAAATGGTAGACTGGGGCTGAAATTTAGGTTTAAAGCAGCACCCGGTCTTAACAGTAAATATTCTTTCTTTTGTATTTAGATTGTCCTGCCCCCACTACAAACTCTAAACTTAAAGTTAGTGGGGTCAAGGCCAATCTTAAAACCAGAGCCCTAAGGTTAAGATAGTGGTTGGGGCACTTAATCTAATTGTACTCGTACCACTGTAGGCCTGGTTTTTTCTGTGTTTTTCCTTTTTGTAGCCCTAGCGGATCCCTAATTTTAGGTTTAATCTTTCAGCCCTAGTTTTTATCTAATTCTTAGAACCCTAGTGTATTGTTTAGAGAAGCTTGAGAGTACTGTGTTTTACCCTTTTTATATGGTTTGAGTGACCCTCTAGGTATAAGTTGTTTAAAACCATCTTTCATGCAGTTTTAAAATTTTTAAATTAATTTATGCAGATTTGCTGGTTTTTATAATAGTGGTTTAGAAGGGTCTATGTAATTATTTTTAGGGGTGACTTAGTATTTATTTTGCTTTTATTGGGATATGTGCTGTGCTGGGATAAAAACAATAGTTTTATTTACATCAGAAGTGTACCAGTGCGTAAGTGTGTTCCAATGGGACATAGTCTACCCCTATCCCATCCCTTATCTTAACCCCTTTAAACAGGGCCCTGAGGCTAAAGATGGATTCATCACTCAGGTCCCTGATGTTAAAGTCTCGTTTCTGGTCTATTGTGTAATTGTGGAGTGATTGTATGTTGGTTTAGTGTTTTTGATTTATATATTTTCTTTGAGACAGGGAATTTATGATGGCCGTCAGGATTAAGAAAGACAACTATTTATTTATTTATTTATTTAATTTTAGTGTTAAGGGTTTTATGAAAATTAGTATTTTAGGTATGTATATAGTCTGTTGTTCTTATTCTTTTTATATCTATTTTTTAAATTTTTAGAAGTCCATATTTATTACTGGTTTTAAACATTGTAGTTTTGATTAATGGGGGGGGGATTCTTTATTATTTTAACCCTAAATTAGTAAACAGAAAAATTGAAATGATTGATTTTAGTAATTTATTGGACAGATCTAAAACTAATGGATGGATATTTTTGAACAGATTTTTAGACTCTTATTTTATAATCCCCACCCATCCTACCAATTGTAAAAATATGAATTTTAATAAAAGTTTTATAAATGAGGTGAGTGTGCCCATGCATGTGATATAGCCTTCGGGCTAATATCCCCTAAACTAAACCTAACCCTAACCGCCTAAATTTAATTACTTCCCGGGGGCAGCCCTAATGTTAAAAATTATACCCCTTTTAAATTTCTTAATCCTAATTTAAAATAACCCAGGCATCTTTCAACCCTACAATCAATTAACCCTAAAAGATATTGAATAGTCCAGGGTTGAGAAAATTTTTAGATAAAATTACCTTTTAAATATTTATATAACATTTAAAAAAAAATATGTCCCCCATAATAATGGTTAGTTTGAATGAGAAATCTTAGGGTATTTTAAAATTAATTTTAGATTTATTTAATAGGTGATTTCTAAAAGGTGGGTATTTAAATATTTTAAACCTACATCTTAGACTTACTTTAACCTTTTTGGTAAAAAAAATTAAGCCCAATTTTCTTAATAAAACTGTTTTTAGGGGGAATATTTAAAAGGTTTTTATGGGGGGAGGGATAGTGATTGTAGGGTACTCTATTTTTTAAAAAAATATATTTTTGGATGGACAGAGTGTGCTAGTGCCTAGACCCTTGTGGTCAAAAAATCTCCAATAACCCTAACCTAAATAGGCAAGATTCCCATAACAAAAAGAATGAGGAGAAAAGTAGGAAGGAACTTATTGTACCAGATTTCACCCTGGAAGGAGACAGTAAGTACAGAACCTAACAATTATTGAACAAGATGGCATCGTTAGAGAAAAGAATAAGGAAACAGCAGTTAAACAGTTACTAGAGGATGTACAGGACACTATTATAACAGATAAGAATTTGGAGACCATAACTTTAAAAGACAGCCAGACAGTGTCTGGAACTCAAAACAAGTGGGATTCAATATCCTGGAAATCATGGCATTTCCAAACAAACATATAGAGTGGAATATAAATATAAAGAAAACCAATATAGTAATGGGGGACTCCAATGTTAGGATGGTAGGGGGCTATCATTGTAAGAATTTGCAACTGGACAGCTACCCTGGAGCTAAAGTAAATCATATTACTTCCATTCTTAAGAGACAGAAACAAAATCTTACAGTCAAAAATGTAATTTTTTCTGTAGGAATCAACAATAAAGACTTCACACATACAACTACGTTACAAAAGCAGGTACAAACCCTCAGAGCTACTGCTCAAAAAACATTTCCGAAAGCAGATATATATTTTCAGGAAATCATTTTTTCCTCAGGCTTAACGGAAATCAAAAAGAAACCATGAAACAAGTGGATGAGTATATTATCAGGAACACTACGTATATCAACAAATTAACAGAGGCAGAATTTAAAGTTAAGAAAGACAACATTCACTGGACAAAAGAGACTGCCCGGAACTTTTTCCAAAAGTGAACCCAGGCTTTAAACTAAACGACAGTAATTTATATATCTAAACCTATTTCCTTTAAAAACAATGTCCTTAATTTATCAAAATATACAGAACTAAAAACTAGAAAAACAAACATTAACAAGAGATTTACACTAATTTTATAGAAGAATTATGCTAATAGATTATTTTGAAGGAGGAGTACGTACTGATGGAAATAGACTACCTTTTGTTGAAAAATCAAGTTGGATCCCACCAAATAAAAAAATCTCAGGAGAAACTAGAGTTTATCTCAACTTGTAAAAAACAGGTTGAAAGAATACTTATCTTGAATTTGAAAGATACAACAAACATGTCTAAAGCAGAATCCAAAGCAATATTAGAACTAAAAAGAACTAAAAACTTAATTATCAAGCCTGCAGACAAAGGCAGTGCTATTGTGCTACAAGACATTGAAGATTATACCACTGAAGTGTTAAACCAATTATATAATAATGAGTATTATGTAAAACTAAAAAAATCCATATATCTGGAAACCCAGATTTGTTATTCAGTGATTGAAGACATGAGGAAGAAAGGAATTACTAAAAAACAAAGCCAATTTTTAAAAGAATCAGTTATATAAAAGTATCTATTTCTAGGAATTTTACCAAAAATCCATAAAAATCCAGAAGAATGGACAGTTCTACAAAATACCCCCGGGTAGACCTATAGTGTCTGATTGTGGTTCAGAGACTTATAATATAGCAACATTTATAGATTTTTTTCTCACACCTATTTCTAAGATGCACCCCTCGTATATTAGGGACACTTATGATTTTTTTGATAAAATCAAACAGGTAACAGTCTCAGAGGAGACTATTATTCACAATGGATGTCCAAAATCTATATACAAATATTGATATTAAACATGGGATACAGGTAACAGAATATTGGTTAAAAAAGTTTAAAGATGTAAAAAGACCAGATGAATATATAATGAAATTATTGAAAATATCTCTCACAAGGAATGACTTTTTATTGAATGATGAATGTTTTCTACAAATTAAGGGTACTGCCATGGGCAAAAAATTTGCACCCTCATATGCTAATCTTTATTTAGCCAAATGGGAAGAAGAATTGGAACAAAAACTGCAACTTAAAACCAGTACTTTACTTCAGATTCTTAGATGACATATTTGGATTATGGAATTATAACAAAGAAAGTTTTCTTGAATATACCCATATTTTGAACAATCACTGGCCTAATATTAAATTGAAGTTCATAACAAACCAGCAGAGGATTAACTTTTTGGATGTAGAAGTGTTCAAAGAAGGAAATAAATTTTATACAAAGATACTTTAAAGATACGGATACACACGCATTATTTCATGTGCATAGCTTCCACCCAAAACACACCCAAAAAGGAGTGATTAAATCACAATTGCTAAGATTTTATAGAATCTGTACTTTGGAGAGAGATTTTTCGGAAGCTATAAACATTCTTTTTAAAGCCTTAAATATTTTAGGTAATACATTGGATTTCAATTTTCAGCAGAGTAGGGAGGAAGAGATGAATGAGGACTTGCAAAATCCATCTATGGAATCACAGTCCGTTTCTGATCCTCCATCTACCCACATACAAGTAGAACCAGAAACCGATATAAATAAAATCACAGTTGTTAATAAAGCCACCAGATATTATAGACAATGGGGAGGAGTTCAGTGTACAAAAAAGATTTTGATCATTGGGGACTCCAATGTTTCCAGGATCCCCCACGTCTATTTACAATTAGTGGAGTTGCAGAGCTATCCGGGGGCGATACTCTTAGATTTAATTAAAATATTAAAAATAACACAACCGCAAGACCAGGTTCGCTATGCCATTCTATCTATAGGGATAAATAATTGTGGGAAGGAACACACTGAAAAAACAATGAAGCAATACTATGGAGATTTAACACTAGAATTACCAGAGGGTATGAAAAAACTCGTATATCCGGCCCACCTTAAATCGCTTCTTAAATCCGTTCACACCTCTCCGCCAGCATCCTTTGTCCTCTAAATGTGCTGATAAAAGACAAGCTGCCAGCAGCCAGCTATTCCATCCCCCCACCGACTTAGAACGTGAGCGAACTTTTCCCAGCTCATTCCGTGATTGTTTACCTGGGAGTGAAGTGGAGTTTTACAGTGGAAATGATAGATCGTTATTTGGAAGACACGCATGAAATGCGTGTTCCGTTTCTAAAGTAATCTGTGTAAACACATTGTTAAAACAGAAACTTTTCCATATTTTAGTAATAAATGTTACAAAATGTAGTAGGCATAAACTATAGAATATGTAAAGCCCGAGTTCCAAAGATCAAATACACTTTCACAAAAGCTTCAAGAATGATTCAACAGCTTCTGTGGCGTAGTGCGCTAAGATTTGCCTCCTAGTACAGAGTAGCTTTTCCTTGCCTCACAGACCTGAGTTCGATTCCCCGCTGGGGATGAAGTGTTGCTTTTTTTTCCTTTTCTTTTAAACCTCAAACGGATATAAAATTTATACATTGGTATGCACTGTCAGTTACTGAGATCGTTATATTTTCATGTGGGATGCTCCTTTTAAAATATTTAACAATTGAGACTGCAATTAACAGGAACAACTGTCCTTATAACTTATTTTTAAGATCCATAACACACAGACAGACAGAGCACTGCGTAATAGAGACAGACAGGCAGAGAAGTCACTAGATATATAAATAAACAGGGAAGCCAAGTGTACTGAAAGAAAAAAAGAACAACTTGTGCGTTGTCCCTGCTGCACTGAATGAGCTCAGGCGCTCTAACATCACCCCTCCCCCGATCTTACTTAGAGAGTCCGATGGGGGGAGGGGTGATGTTAGAGCGTCTGAGCTCATGAATTTTACACTGACCACTAAGAATTGCATTTATGCAATTCAAATGTAAAAAATGTGGATTAATTCATATTGGAGAAACAAAAAATATGGTGAAAGCACGATTTATCTTGGGTCAATTGAAAACCAAAAAAAAAAAAAAAATCAACCAAATTATACTTACATTTCAAGGAATCAGGTCACGAACCCCTTTTCTTCCCAGTAGAAACAGAATCCAATTGGAATAAAAATAGGAGGCTTAGGAAGGAGTGTGAGTGGATAACTGCCTTGGATACAATCAATGGATTGAATGAAAGATAATTGATGATCCGGGAGGTTTAAGTGTTGAGTGATTTGTGAGGAATTATGGGATTGAAATTAAAATAATAATTGATAAAAAGACTGTAAATAGTGAACCCATGCATACCACCACGGTGGTATCCCCTACCCTAAACCTAACCTTGCCAGGTCCTTCCATTAACTCGGTGAAAAGCTCCGGTAGCCCAAAAAAAAAAAAAAGAGAAGTTAAAAGGAAAATTAAAAAAAATAATAAAGAAGGAAGTTCTGTGAACAAAGAAGCCCAACTATTGGAAAAATATGTATTTATGCCTGGTTTGTTTTCTAACTTTAGTCACCACTGAAGAAGCTGTTAAAAGCGAAATGTTTGGTGCAGTGTTATAAAAGCATTTTATTTGGTACTATCGTTTGGTTATAGTTGTTAAATATATCCTTAAAATTTGTACAGAACATTTCTTTAAAGATAAAAACATTGTTTTTGGAAAAGACCAATATAAGAAAGGAGATAATTTTTTTTCAGGATAAGACAGTTTCAAATTAGTTGGGAAGGTTCGGAGGGCAAAACAAGTTTTGTTGAAGAAGTTGGGTTTTAAGGGGAGCACCTTCCTTATTAATTCCAATTGATCTTTTAAATAAATACAAAGGTTCTGTCTCAATAAAAAAAAAACTAAAAAGAAAAAAAAAGTGTTTTATGGAATACATTTTATTTTGGAATACAAAAGAATCAATTAAAAATTGTTATTTATTGTTTTGATGTGAATATTGTGAATTATACAACTGGGTTGACTTTGGCGGCACGGCAGTAGCACGCAGCGGCCGCTCCAGAGCCAAAACGGTGCTACGTTGTTTACGTTTTATGTGTAACGTGTTTATTTTACTCTATGTATGGATATCATCACGACTGGTGTTCGTACATACAACCGCCAGACACTCTTCTACCTAAACAAACCGGTAAACGACATCCATGATGAGCTGCGGGAAACGCTACACGACCTCGGCTTGCTGCGCGAACCAGGCCTCGAAGCCTTGGCGTTGCCTGATGCCGGCGGCCGGAGAAGGGGACATCGGAAGCGGTGTGCGAGGAAGCGGAAGTGCGGAAAGCGGGCGGGAGTCTGTGCTAGGCTAAAAACAAATCCTAGCCGGCCGGCTCTCCCGTCCATCATCCTATCCAACGTCTGCTCCCTGGACAATAAACTGGACTACATCCGACTCCAGCAGGCTACACAGCGTGAGGTTAGAGACTGCTGTGTCTGTTTTCACGGAGACATGGCTCAGCGACAGAGTACCGGACGCCGCTATTCAGCTAGATGGGCTAGCCTCGTTTTGCGCCAACAGAAATGCAGCTGTGTGGCAAGACTCGCGGTGGCGGCTTGTGTGTTTACATCAATGCGAAATGGTGCAAGAACTCTGTGCTAGTTTCTAGTTATTGCTCATCGCTGGTGGAGTTTGTGACTGTTAGATGCAGACCTTTTTATTTACCACGGGAATTCACCACCGTTTTCATTATCGGAGTGTACATTCCACCTGGCGCTAATGCTAAGGAAGCGCTATGGGAACTGTATACAAAGATCAGTGAACTGCAAAATACACACCTGGATGGACTGTTTATTGTTGCTGGAGATTTCAACCATGCAAATCTCAAGTCAGTGCTTCCTAGATTCCATCACTATGTGGACTTTGCAACGAGAGGGGAAAACACACTGGATCTTGTTTACACAAACATCCCCGGCGCATATCGGGCTGAGCCCCGCCCCCCACCTCGGCTACTCAGACCACATCTGTTATGCTAATTCCAGCATACAGACCACTCGTCAGGCATTCAAAACTGGTTCTGAAGCAAGTGAAAACCTGGCCAGCAGGAGCCATCTCTGCTCATCAGGATTGTTTCGAGAGCACTGACTGGAACATGTTTAGGGAGGCTGCAACTTACGGCGACTTCACTGTCTTGGAGGAGTACACTTCATCAGTGACCAGCTACATCAGTAAGTGCACCGATGACGTCACTGTCTCCAAGAACATCTCACGACCCAACCAGAAACCGTGGATTACTGCGGAAGTGCGTGTACTTCTGAGGACCCGAGACTCTGCCTTCAAAGCGGGAGACAAGGTGGCCCTTAGAAGAGCAAGGGCCAAACTCTCTCGGGCCATCAGAGAGGCGAAGCGCGCACACGCCCAGAGAATCCACAATCACTTCATAGACAGCGGCGGCGCATGTGGCAGGGCTTACAAGCCATCACACACTACAGGACGACATCACCTGCCTGCGACGGTGACGGCTCCCTCCCAGATGCGCTGAACAACTTCTACGCTCGGTTCGACAGGCAGAACAACGTGGCGGCGAGGAAGACCACCCCTCCTCTGAACGACCAGGTGCTGTGTCTCACTACAGCGGATGTGAGGAAAACTCTACGCAGAGTCAACCCACGTAAAGCTGCTGGACCAGACAACATCCCAGGCAGAGTGCTCAGAGAATGTGCAGAACAGCTGGCAGATGTTCTTACCGACATCTTCAACATCTCTCTGAGCAGCGCCGTCGTTCCCACGTGCTTCAAGGCCACCACCATCGTACCCGTGCCCAAGAAGTCTTCTGTGTCCTGTCTCAATGACTACCGTCCTGTTGCACTTACACCCACCATCATGAAGTGCTTCGAGTGGCTCGTCATGAGACACATCAAGACCCTGCTGCCCCCCTCACTGGACCCACTGCAATTTGCGTACCGTCCTAACCGCTCAACGGATGACGCCATCTCCACTGCACTCCATCTTGCCCTCACACACTTGGACAAGAAGGACACATACGTTCGAATGCTGTACATAGATTTCAGCTCAGCATTCAACACGATCATCCCCCAACAACTGATCGGGAAGCTGAGCCTGTTGGGCCTGAACACCTCCCTCTGCAACTGGATCCTGGACTTTCTGACCGGAAGGCCTCAGTCAGTACGGATCGGGAACTGCACCTCCAGCACCACCACACTGAGCACTGGTGCCCCACAAGGCTGTGTGCTCAGTCCCCTGCTGTTCACACTGCTGACTCAACTGTGTAGCAACACACAGTTCAAATCACATCATTAAGTTCGCTGATGACACGACCGTGGTGGGTCTCATTAGCAAGAACGACGAGAGGAAGTGCAGGGGCTAACGGACTGGTGTAAAGACAACAACCTGTCTCTGAATGTTGACAAGACAAAGGAGATGGTTGTTGACTTTAGGAGGACACGAGGCGACCATTCTCCGCTGAGCATCAACGGCTCCTCTGTGGAGATCGTCGACAGCACCAAATTCCTGGGCGTCCACCTGGAGAAGGACCTCAGCTGGTCCCTCAACACCAGCTCCCTACACAAGAAAGCCCAACAGCGTCTCTTCTTTCTGAGAAGACTGAGAAAGGCCCAGCTCCCACCACCGATCCTGACCACCTTCTATAGAGGAACTATCGATAGCATCCTGAGCGGCTGCATCACTGTCTGGTTTGGGAATTGTGCCATATCGGACCGCAAGACCCTACAGCGGATAGTGAGGACAGGAGAGAAGATAATCGGGGTCTCTCTCCCCTCTATTGAAGACATCTACACCTCACGCTGCATCCGCAAAGCCACCAGCATTGTGGCTGATCGGACACACCCCTCTCACACACACACTTCACCCTCCTGCCATCTGGAAAAAGGTACCGAAGCATTCGGGCACACACATCCAGACTGTGCAACAGCTTTTTTCCACAAGCCATCCGTCTCCTCAACAAAAAGGGACTGGACTGAAACACACACACACACACACACACACACACAAACATTATCACTTAGCTTAACTCAAACTACCTCAAAAACATTGAGATTGGACTGACTAATCAACACAAGCGCAAACACACTGACCTACACTACCAAACTATCGTACACACCAACCTGTAAATTCTCTTTTTTTTTTGCACAATATCCATTACTGGACTACTTTTTGCACTAACTTCTTTACTTCCTAATTTTTTTGCTGCTACACTAAGGAATGTTACTGTTTCTCCACTACCTCAACTCATCACCACAACACCATATTATGTTACGTTTGTGTTTTTGTCGCACTGTCACTTGTTGCTTTTGTTTGCACATTGCACGTGCACTTTGTTGTCTGCTGTCTGGTTAAAAAAGTCTTCCTTAGATAGTTAGTTTTTGTTGATTCATGTTAGGTAATTCATGTTAGGTAATTCATGTTAGGTCAATCTGTCTTGTCTCTGCTAGCCAGCTAACTAGGCCTCTTAGCTAGTTTAGTTTTTCTGTTAATTTATGTTGTAAATTTATGTTGCATGTAGCACCTTGGTCCTGGAGGAACGTTGTTTCGTTTCACTGTGTACTAACTGTATATGGTTGAAGTGACAATAAAGCCTACTTGAACTTGAAATAACTGCGAGCAAAAGGCTTGTACAGTATATTGAAAAGAAAAAAAATCTCAAATACTTAATAAAAGAAGTGAAAAGTTGGAGTATATATTGATTATCTTTCTTTTGAAACTTTTTTGAAATAAACTATGGCATATAACGAGAAGAGGAAAGAAGGAGCACAAGGAGGGAACGAGGAGCAACGCCTGGACAAACTGGTAAGGAAGGCAGGCTCTATTGTTGGCATAGAGCTGGACAGTAACATCTGCGGCAGAGCGAAGGGCACTCAGCAGGCTCCTATCAATTATGGAGAATCCACTACATCCATTAAACAGTGTCATCTCCAGACAGAGGAGCTGTTTCAGCGACAGACTGCTGTCACTGTCCTGCTCCACTGACAGACTGAGAAGATCATTCCTCCCCCAAACTATGTGACTCTTCAATTCCACCAGAGGGGGTAAACGTTGAACATTATTCAAGTTATTGTCTGTTTTTTTTACCTGCATTTTTTATTACTCTTTAATATTTTTTGCTGCTGGAATATGTGAATTTCCCCCTGGGATTAATAAAGTATCTATCTGTCATAGATGGAATGAGGACATGAGGTAAAAATGCATATACACAACATTCAACTTATGGACAAAGAGCAACAAAGGAATAATATAGGATATAATAGACGTTTTACTTTGAACTATTATAACAATAGGGGTAATAATTATGATTAAATCCCTAGGAACAGAGAACTCAGAGGGCAGGATACTTAAACCTAGAGAATTGTATTAAAAGTGGACAAGGAGGATGGCAGAATAGGGACAGATATGAGGATTATTATTACAAAAATAATGATAATTATTCAAATGGTTGATATAATCAATCTAAAAGGTTTTATGGAAATTATGGCAACTCTTAATAGAGATAGGAGATAATTACAGAAGTTACAGAGACAGACAATATGAGCATGGAGATCAACGAAGGGAACAACTACAAACTACAAGAATAAATGAACAGGAGAATAAGAGAGACGTTTTTTATGCTGAAAAAGTGAGAACTTTTTACAAGTGGGCACAAGTTAAACGACACACAATTATTAATGATGCCATTAATGGACATATCCCAAGGGGTATATCTAATCAGACAGCAATTTTAGCAACCTATATTAGACCGCTTTCATTACCACTAAAAACTAAAGAATTAATAGAGGGGAATGCTAAGAACTGGGAAGCTAGGAGTATACAAATATTACAAGAACATTATGCTGAGGTAAATAAGGATCTGCAAAAAGAAATAATTCAGTTACTCAATACAAATAAAGGATGGGGAGATTATTGGGAAACAGCAAAAGTCTGGTTTAAAAGGAGGTCTGGAAGGGACACGGACTCTTGGTTAACAATTTTAACCAAGGAATTAGACTTAGCTGAATAGAACATAGAGGAGGCTATGCAGAAGAAAAAAATGGAAATACAAACGAAAATGATTATTAAAGAAATAGAACAAAATCTAAATTTAAGAAGGGTTAATACAGTGGAAGTGGAGGATGAAAGGAGCAATTTAGAGGGGGATATAGGAACCCTACTAGAAATACCAAAAATAAATGGAAAAGAAACCATTACCTCTCCTCCAAAAGAAAAGGAGATGGTTTTAAATGAGCAAGAAAGGGCAAGATTACTGACCTGGGCTGAAATAGACTCGGGACAGTCTTCTACCCAGAAAGATAGAATGGAAAAGATGGTAAGGGAGGATTGGCTGATTTGTACAGAAGCTTTATCTCAGAAACTCTCAGAGAAGGTGATAAAAACAAATCAGATCACCAAGAGAGAGGAGAGAAGAACAATTGTCTATGGAAGTAGGGTCCTACCCACAAATTGATTGAACAAATGTCAAAATAGTTAACTCAGTGAATGAAATGGATGGATTGAGTTTTTACACTCCCTCAGAACCCATTGAATTCACTTCTGCAGAACTTAGTCAGTCCTCTCCACAAACACAGACTCCCGAAATTTCAAAACAAGTGGCAGAATTGAGGACAATAATAAAATAATAATAATAACTCATTACATTTATATAGCGCTTTTCTCAGGACAAACGACATAACTAAAAGAATTCTTGATTCAAATATCGCAAAAAGAGGTTATGGAGAATACCTCTATTTTAAAACCTGAGAGTAAAACAGACAGTATTTTAATAGAATCTAACTTAGTTAGAGGCTAACTTAACAGGTGCAAAATCAAAATGAGATAAAAAATTCTATAAAATGTTTACACCCAAAATTAGTAAAACTAAAACAATGAGTAAAGAAGGGATAGAACTTTTTGAAAAAAGGAATAACAGCAAGTCAAGGAGAACAAAGGTTTTTAAGTCAAAAAGAGGTACAACCCAAACAAGGGTTCTCTCACATACTTGATTTTCTTCCTTTAGCCCTTGTGTTTCTGGTTGGGATTCAAGTAATTGAACAATCTCCTGTCTTTTTCTAAGAGAAGGAGAAAAAGAAATACAATTGATTGACCTATTGCAGGAAGAGAGTGAGATGACGATTGAGAAAGGAAAGGAGGACAAAACTCAAGCTAATAAGGAAAAGAAATATCAAAACAAACATGATTTCCCTCAGATAGGGACCATACATTATCCAAGGAACCATGGAATCTCCAAGCATAAACACATGGAGTGGAAACTAGAAATAAAAAGAAATATTGTTATGGGAGATTCAAATATCAGGATGATTGGGGCATATATTAACAAAAGTTTACAATTAGTTATCCTGGAGCAAAAATCAATCATTTAACTTCCATCTTGAAGAACATAAAAACTCCAAACAAAGTCAGAAATGTCATTTTTTCAGTAGGCATAAATAATAAAGATTTTCAAAACATGTCTACCTTAACAAAACAGGTCCAAACCCTAATGTCTACAGCTTCAAAGACCTTTCCAAAGGCGGAAATTTATTTTCAAGAAATTAATTACTCACAGGACTTAACAGTACAAAAAGAGACCTTAAACACTCAATGAGTATGTGATTAAGAATGTTAAACATGTTAGAAAACTACCTAATAGTGAATTTGAGGTTAAAAAAGAAAAATTCATTGGACCAGAGACACAGCCAAAAGATTTTTGGCACAATGGGCCCAATTTTTAAATTAGTGCCGAGGAAAGTAGTTTCCACAATTCAAGAGCTATCAACAGGAAAGAATGTACTAAATTTACCTAAATATACTGAATTGACATTGGAACAATATAGGATTTTGAATAAGGGACTTGCATTCATCCCTACACCCAAACAAAATAGGAGATATAGAACTCAAAAAAAGGAGATGATTCTTAGAGATCTGGAGGATTTCTACAGAAGAGTCAAATTAGGATTATTTTGAGGGAAAAGAATTGGATGAAATACATAGAATTCCTTTTGTGGAAAAATCCCAGTGGATTCCACCCATGCTAAAAATCACAAAAGAAACTAAGACCTTTATTATTAATTGTAGAAAACAGATTAATAGGATTCCTACTAAAACTTACAGGGAATACAGTAATGTCACAGAACAGGAAAGAAATACAATTATGGAATTAACTAATATAAAAAAGACTTATTAAACCAGCGGATAAAGGAAGTGCTATTGTATTACAGGATAGAGAAGACTATATGAAGGAAGCCCTACATCAATTAGAGAATGAGAAATATTATTATAAACTTAAGGAACCCATACATTTAGAAACACAAGAGATATGTCATCTATAAAAGGCAAAGCCCTCACTGACTCACTCACTCACTGACTGACTCACTCATCACTAATTGTCCAACTTCCCGTGTAGGTGGAAGGCTGAAATTTGGCAGGCTCATTCCTTACAGCTTACTTACAAAAGTTAGGCAGGTTTCATTTTGAAATTCTACACGTAACGGTCATAACTGGAACCTATTTTCGTATACTGTATACGGCCATAGCGGGCAGCTCGGTCGCCTTGTGAGGTGGTTGCGTCTTGCATCATCACGCCTCCCACGTGATTGAGTGCCTGCCCATATAAGGTAAATATTCGCGGGTGAAGGACTGTGCTTAGCATATTCATAAGTGCGGCTGCTGCAGAAATCAGCACGCCTCCCACGTAATTGACTGCCTGCCCATATAAGGCCGTTCTTCGCTGCAGTGTGTTCATTCCTTTTCTTGCTTCGCCAAGGAAGCAGCCTTATTATTTAATCCACGGGATCTCTACTGTTTTGTTGTTCATTTATTATGATTCTTATGGTTATTGTGTAGCTATTTTAGACTTCGTTTTCTGTTCAGGTACCCATTTCCTTTATTTAATCCACTGCCTGCCCATATAAGGCGCTCCGCTGTTTTTTTTGTGAAGCAGCCTTTACGCAGCTTCTCTGCTATTTTATAAACGAATGCCATATAAGCCCGTCGTTTTTGCTTGCTTCAAAAAGGAAGCAGCCTTTTTATTTAATCAAGGGGTTATCAATTCGTTTATTACGATTGTTATTATTATTGTGTAGGTATTTTATACTTTGTTTACTGATCAAGTACACATTCCCTTTATTCTTCCAACTGTACCCCTATTAACATCTCTATGGAGGTGATCACCATCAATCAAAGAACTATCACCGAGTGGTGTCCATGCCCAGAGATGGCGCCTGCCTTTTCCATTCTCTGTGTTACATATTGCACGGACATATCAGGCTCACTTTTGATATCCGCAGGGACATTGTACTTCTGCTCTGTACTTCTAAAATGTATATTTTTTTTTTTTTTTTATTTCTTACTATATTGAGAAATTGTTCTGTGTACTGTACTGTATTGTATTGACCCCCTTCTTTTGACACCCACTGCATGCCCAATCTACCTGGAAAGGGGTCTCTCTTTGAACTGCCTTTCCCAAGGTTTCTTCCATTTTTCCCTACTAGGTTTTTTTGGGAGTTTTTCCTTATCTTCTTAGAGAGTCAAGGCTGGGGGGCTGTCAAGAGGCAGGGCCTGTTAAAGCCCATTGCGGCACTTCCTGTGTGATTTTGGGCTATACAAAAATAAACTGTATTGTATTATATTGTATTGTATTGTGTCTTATGTATTAAATGACTGGGACAGGTTCAAAGTGTGGACTGATGATGGTACAGGAGATTATAGTACACAGGAGCACCATAAGACTGAAATGCTTAAGCCCTTCACCTATGGTTCTGCATGTGAGTTGATGGCTGCCGCTGAATTGTTTGGTTGTCGCTTTCAAGTGTACCAAAATTGCCAAATATTTTACACCTTTGGAGAACCGTCAATGCCTCTTAAACATCTTAGATTCACAGGTAACGATTTGAGTAGTGGACACTTTGATGTTTATGAATATTTCAACTTTCAAAAGATGGATGCGAAGTTATTGAAGAAGCCAGTTGTATGCTTATATCGATTGACACATACCGAATGTCATTTCAACACAAATCCAGCTCGAGCCGATTATGACCGCAGCAATCCAAGCTGTGAGAACACAGTAAAAAGGAGGTGTATCAGACGTCGTGGTAGATTTTCTGATGCAGCTAGATGGAAGCAACTTCGTGCAGCTGCCGCCAAATACTCGCAGAAAAATCCACAAGTTAATAGAGCTTCTGTTTCTAGATACGATCCCAATAATGAAAAGCGGCTCTTACGAAAACAGGTTTGGCTCAAAAAAGCCAATTGTGGATTTGCGTACGACCCAAACATACATTATGAGTCTGACAAAACAGTACACATTGGATCCATGGATGTTCACTGTGCGTATTGTCAAGCTCAGAAGTGGAAATGCGAGTCTCCTGGTTTGTGGTGTAACGGTGGTAAAGTGTCTCTCATTCCTTTACGTAAGCTTCCTGACCTTCTTGAGGGCCTGTTAAATGGCGAACGTCCTCAAAGTGAGCATTTCTTGAACAATATTCGAAAGTACAACAGCACATTTCAAATGACGTCATTTGGTGCTAAATCATTGAGGGAAATTTTATGCCTTCATTTAAAGTTCAGGGCCAAGTATCACTTGATTGGCAGTCTTTTACCTATACCGAGTGAGGACCACAAATTTATTTCATCGGGGACGATGAAAAGGAAGCACAAATCCGCTGCGCTAATTTTTCTGGACTTAACATACCCCTGGTCAAGCAATTACAAAAAATGCTCCATGACTAACACTTACATCCAGGACTTCCACTCCACAAATCGATAGTATTTCAGATGATGACAAAGACTTCAAAGTTGTCATTCACACAGACAAAAAACCATTACATGCACACAAAGGCAGATTTAATAAACCCACAGTTCATCAATTTGGTGTTGTCATCGTTGGGCAAACGTTCAACAATAGAGATATTGTCTTGAAAACCAGAGACAATAAACTACAGTGCATTAAGGAAACCCACAGATCCTATGATGCACTTCAGTAACCTCTCATGTTCTGCTATGGTGAAGATGGCTATTCTGTATCTATACCTCAAGTTCATGCTACCAGTAAGTTACCTGTGAACAAAACCGTCTCTGCAGCAAACTTCTATTCATACCGGCTTATGATCAGACAACATCATGATAATACTATCCTTTTCTTCCGAACTTTATTAAATCAGTTTTTAGTTGATATGTACGCAAAAATTGAATCCGAAAGACTAAATTATATTAGACTAAAGCAGAAAAACTGAGCTGAAAATAACGTTCACTTAAAAGATGCTGACAAAAACGACACTGATTTAATAGAACTTTGTCAAGCTGTGATATTACCATCTTCCTTCACTGGAGGACCTCGCTATATGCACGAGCATACACAAGACACAATGACATACGTACGTCATTATGGCCGCCCTGACTTACTCATCACATTTACTTGCAATCCTAAATGGCCTGACATCACTGAAATTCTCCTTCCACGTCAAAAACCTCACGATCGCCACAACCTTATCAGTCGTGTATTTCATCTCAAGATTCGCAAAATGATAAGACTTGCTCACGAAGAGTAACATTTTCGGCTGTACAAATTCCTACATGTACACCATAGAGTGGCAAAAGCGAGGTATTCCCCATGCACACAATTCTATTGTGGCTAAAAGATAGGATTAAACCAGCTCTCATCGATCAAGTCATCCATGTGGAAATTCCTGATCCACAGACTGACCCTGCCCT
The DNA here is from genome assembly GCF_900747795.2 of Erpetoichthys calabaricus. NCBI lineage: Eukaryota > Metazoa > Chordata > Cladistia > Polypteriformes > Polypteridae > Erpetoichthys > Erpetoichthys calabaricus. Next base: position 2,482,667 of record NC_041395.2, on the reverse strand, counting down.
ACACAAAATAGTAAAATCCACCATGATTCACGGCCCATGTGGACCTCATAATATCAACTCACCCTGCAGGATCAACAGAATATGCACTAAGAAGTACTCGCGTCCGTTCATCTCAGAAACTCAGACCGGAGAAGATGGTTACCCTCAGTACCGCCGGCGCGCATCTGCTGATGGAGGTCATACAATTAACATCAAAGGAGTAGATATCGACAACAGATGGGTGGTCCCTTATAGTCCTGTGCTGTCCCACTTCTTCAATGCTCACATCAACGTCGAATTCTGCAGTTCAGTAAAATCAAATGCATCTGCAAGTATGTTTTTGTGATGCGAGATTTTACATATAATTTGATGAATATTTTTTGTATGTCTTTATTTGATTTTTAGGCAAAGCAATGTAAATTAGTGTTACTTTGGTGAGAGGCATTCGTGTTTGCCCCCCCCCTTTTACGGCTGAGCCTCTTTGAATTTTACAACAGGATTTGGGGGATGTGTGTTTTAAACCAGTTTGGCAAGTGTTTCTTTGCTAAAGTCATTTCTACCCCAGCAAATGGGCTAAGGTGTACTTTAATATATGGTTTGGGGGCAGGTATTAAGATGTTCTATTTTCCCCATTGGTCTGAAGTATGGCTGTTTGGAATTGGCTTGTCTCAGAGACCATTAAGTACCATGATGTCCTATTGGTTCGAGGGGTTGGACAGAACATCTAGAAATGTATGTGTTTAAAGTCACACTCTCTCTCACACCAACCAACATATGATGAAGAAGCATCTCTTTTGCTAACCTGTGATGATGAAGAGAACACAATGAACAGCACAGCTCAGCAGCCATTTTGAACAGACATGTAGCTGAAAGCTGAGCATCAATGATGCCTTAACTAGAGACATTTAAGTAACCAGAAGACTGTGCCACCTGAACTACATATTTAATCAGGTTGTATGGTTCCCAATATTCAAATGTACTTTGCATTTTGTTATTATTTATGAATATTCTCAATAATACTAATACATTGTTTAAACCGTAACTTAACTTCTGCTTGTCTTTTACTGCATCTAATTGCTTGAGGTTATAGATGTAGAAGGGAAGGTGGGGATAAGTTATATACAATACCTTATAAACAGTGTTAAGTCTGTGAGATTAGGCATTCTAAGGCTACATAATAATACAATAGGGGAAAGTAGAGCAATATATATATTACTCAACCAAGACAAAACATATGTTAACAAGGGAAGTGACCAGGCAGTATTTACAATACAAAATGAAAATGACGAAGTATCTCGATACGAAGCTGGTCGTTACATTAGTAGCTCTGAAGCAGCCTGGCGCATTTTCTGTTTTCCCATTCACGAATGTTTCCCTCTGGTTGTTCATCTTGCTGTGCATCTTGAGAACGGACAAAATTTATTTCACAGAAAGCAACATTGCCGATAGAGTACACAATCCACCACAAACCACCCTTTTAGTGTTCTTTGACCTTTGTAAACATGATGATTTTGCAAAACAACTTCATTACAATGAAATTCCATCATATGTGTGGGCAAACATGTTTCGTCGAAGGAAACGGCAACCCTGTACCAGGACATTCAGGAGTGAAAGGATAATGTACTGGGACGGGTCTACACTGTACACCCGAATAACTCTGAATGCTACCATCTTCGACTGCTGCTCAACAAAATCACAGGTCCCACATCTTTCAAATCTCTCAGAACAGTTGATGGTGTCCTACATCCGACCTATAAAAGTCAGACTGCAGGGCACTCAGTTTATTACATGACGATATCAACTGGGACGAGACTCTACAGGAAGCTGCTCTGTCTCGCTCACCTCAAAAGATCCATGAACTGTTTGCTGTCATGTTTGTGTTCTGCCAAATGGAAAACCCCTTAAACCTATGGGAAAAACAGACAGCATAGCAGAAGATATTAGGAGACAGACTGAAAGAGATCATATACGAACTGAACAAAGACAAAACGGGGCCAGCAGTGGCAACTGTTTTTAAAAAAAAAAAAAAAAAAAAGAATCCCACCAAAGCCTTCATGTAGCTGTTCAGCAATAACAAGGCAGCCACAAAACAAATGGAGTCTCGTGCTGTCGTCTAGACGACTACGGTGACTTTCAAGCTGCTTGTGTAAAGAAAGACTGTAGAAAGATGTTTTAGGTCTCGAGAAGACCAAGGTAAGACAAAGCAGGAAAGACAACGGGGACCGAAAAAGTTACACATAAGTGATCTGAATAACAAAATGAGTTCTTGTATATCTACAGTTTAACTTAAAAACAAGGAGTGGGTATAAAAATCTATAGATGTTTGAATTAGTTGAGTAAATATCATAAGTGTGTCCAGTGTTTGTGCTTAAAAGAAACTGGACAAAGAAAAAAATATTAAATACTATAAATGTAATTTAGCAGTTAACAACCAAAACAATTTTCATTACATAAGGAGAGACATATCTGCACTTTAACATTTAAGCCTCATTACAGTTTAATGCAAAATTTCACTTAAAAATTAGTTTATTTTAATTGCTTTTCACATGACCAAATTATTAAAGATGGAATAACATTTGGATTCATTCAAAGTAGCCGGTTATGTCGCTATTAAATAAGTTAGATTTAACAATTTAAAACAGACCCAGTCATGTTTGTCAAGTTTCTACTGCAACATGCAGTCCTGCAATTTCTAAATCAGAAAGTACAAGAAGCATTTAAAACAAAAAAAATACTTCAGCTCCTTTACAGTCCAGTCACCCAAATCGTTTGCTGTCAGTCAAAACAGACGTGACAATGGCCAGCATCAGGGGACGGTCATTCTAATCTCATTGTTAAAGAGCATCATAAAATACAGTCTCCTCATTCTGTGTCTCATTCATTGCTCCATTTTGTTTTTAATTCACATATCCAAATTCATAGCCCAGTGACTCTGCTCCTATCGCAAAAGCAATGGCATGAATCAACCTCCAAAGGGTTGGTCATTCTGAAGCACAGAACACTCACATATTTTATCACATGGAGCGTTCAAGCTGCTAACTACGCCATCGTTGTCTGCAATACTTCAGTGTCGACATATTGAAACGGTAGATGGGGGAAGCAAAAAACAAAATGGTGTTTTGTTAAAGAAATAACCAAACTTTTTGGTATCTGAAGTTCCTCTTGAAGTTGCCATCTCCCTAAAGTCTCACTCGCTCATCTGTAGTTACGCTAAGCGCGAGTATGAATGATAAAAATGTGGACATTGGACACACTGTCATGCACATTAGATTAAAAAATCACTTCAAACATAAATTCACTCCCAATAAATGTGGACGTGTCTGAGGTACAGACAGCTGCGTTGTTGGGAAAAAAAACCTGCAAGCAACCAATTAAAAGGACAGCCTCAGGTCACCTGCTAACCAAAACATGAAGGACTTCGTAGACATTTGGCTGGCGCTCTTCACTCAGGAAATATTCACACGGACATGAAACAAATACAAGTCAAAAGCACTTTTTAATGGATGTTGATGTGCGCCGACGCCAGGCATAATGTGCAAGTAAACACATTTATTTTGTGATTATTTTGCATATCCCTAATTAAGTGAAGTAGAGCTTTTATCCGTTGATGAAGGAAACTCCACTGTAATTATGTTGTTGGACTTAAGTGCAGCATTTGACACCATTGACCATTCTGTTTTACTGCACAGGCTAGAAAATAATGTTGGGATTCCAGGCACCGTGCTCGCTTGGTTTAGTTCTTATTTATCAAATAGATTCTAATATGTACAGAAGTGTGCTGACAGGACTCCATTATACACAGAAGTTCAATATGGTGTCCCACAGGCCTCAGTACTGGGACCTTTACTGTTTTCACTTTACATGCTTCCACTGGGATCTCTCATTAGGAAACATCACTCCTATGACACCCAGTTATACCTTTCATTTAAATCAAATGAAGTTTCTCCGATGTTGTCTTTAGTTGTGTTAGTGAATTAAAGGAGTGGATGAATGAGAACTACTTGTCTTTAAACACAGATAAAACAGGTGTTAATTGTTAGAGGGAATGATGCTGATCATAATATTTTGTCATCATTTAACTCAGTTGCAATCCCCATTAATTATAATGAATCCACCCACAATCTAGGAGTTCTTTGTAATATGCGCTTTAAATTACATGCGAGAGTCAAAGTTGTCCAAATAACATTAAGATGGAAAAACGTGAAGAAAGGTGCTTTCTAAAACAGGATTCTGAGAAAATTATTCATGCATTTATCTCTAGTAGGACTGACTACTGCAATGCAGTGTTCACTGGATATTCAAATTGTTTTGTATTAACTGGAGGCTGTATAAAGAATGTGGCTACAAGAATTACTACAACAAAAAGAAAATAAACATAACTCCAGTTCTTAAATCCTTACGCTGGCTCCCGGTTAAGTTTAGGGCAGATTTCAAAATCCTCCTTTTAATATATAAAGCATTTAATGGCCAAGGTCCAGCTTACTTATGACTTACAAACCAGAGCGCACATGAAGATCAAGATGCCAGTCTCTTTATGATTCCAAGGATTAATAAAAACAATGGGAGGTCGAGCTTTTAGCTACAGGACCCCTAAACTGTGGAACGGTCTGCCTTCTACTATAAGAGATGCCTATTCAGTCTCCGCTTTTAAATCCCAGCTGAAAACTCACTACTTCAGTTTAGCACACCCTGACTAGAGCTGCTAATTAACTGTACAGGCTGCATCTCTGTCAGTCATTAGCACCAAAACATAAGTAACATGATAGTTAGAATTGGATACTAACCCTCACCTATTCTGTTTCTCTTCTCGGTACTCAAATGTGGCACTTGGTGCCACGGCTCACCTGTCAAGTTGTTTTGCCTGCCTAAGGTAAAGTCATCCCTGATGGAGGATCGCAGGAATCGTGAGGAGGGGCCCTTTCATCGGATTGGCTGGCCCAGCGCTGTTTCAGCCATGGAATGGCCGAATGGGGGAGGCAGCTTGATGGAAGAGGTCTCCAGGGGCCTCATGTATAAACGGTGCGTACACACAGAAATGTTGCGTACGAACCTTTCCACGCTCAAATCGCGATGTATAAAACCTAAACGTGGCGTAAAGCCACGCACATTTCCACAGTAACTCATTCCTTGGCGTACGCAATTTATCCGCCCGGTTTTGCAGACTGGCGGCACCCAGTGTCAAAGCAGTGCTACTGTTCCTGTGTGATCACCCTTTCATTCTTAAATCCACATTCCTGGCGCGGCTTTATAAATACACTGAAATTAACTGCATATTGTTTATTAGTGTAATGCATCTGATTGTAATTAACCTGTAGCAATATAATGGTCCAGGGAATAGCCATAGTATTCCAAATACCATAACTGCTTTAGCGTTGTAACTCTCACTGCATCTTCTTTCAGCTGATCCCATTAAGGGTTGCCACAGCAGATCATCTTTTTCCATATTACTCTCACTGCACCACTCAGAGTATTTATATCACTGTATCTGAGTGGGAAATCGCAGCAGCAGCTGATTGGAAAGAGAATTATCAGTATACAGAATGAAGCAGACGCTGCCTGAGCCACAGCAAACGCTTTAGTCCCTGTATGGACTTCGCGGTTTAGAAACAGTTTCATCCCAAGAACTCTAAACACACTAAATCAGTCCATCAAGTGCTCCTTGTAGAAATATTTGGACTTATAAGTACAATTACCCCACTGTAAACTTGCACTACAGTTATAATATTGCACAACCTGCGCCACTTTATAAAGCGCGTATTTACATGTGATGACGGTATTCATTTCTAAGACGAAATGCAGCAAAACATGTTGATTATATTATACAGATAAAACTTTAACTTCATTTAAATAATCTGTATTGTTAATAATTAAACATGTGAGGACACGGTGCCGCAGCACTAGCTAGTTCAGTAATTGTTCCTGCCTTGCGCTGTATTATTGCTGGTGCTGACGCGACACTGGAAAGATAGACGGATATAATAATTAAACACGTACTACTAAGATATTTCAATGTTCCTTAAAAGTTTTGAAGAATCGAAGTTCTAAGCTTACAAATGGCTTCACGTCTATTACATAGCTGATTGTGTGGCGATTGAGTTTTTGGAGAAAGAAAAAAGTGAGGACAGGAATTGGAGGTTAGTACGTTTGAAAGAGACAGTACTGCTGTGAAATTATTTCATCGAAGGTCGCACATGGCGCAGCAAGCCTCTTGCGTGAGACATGAACAAGCACTGCGCCACCGTGTTCCCATGTTTAATAACATGCTTTCATTCCTATCATCATGAAAAAGATATCACGTATACATCTCAGTATTTTAATTATTCAGAGAGCTGTAATATCAAGAATGTAATGGATTATGTGTCCTGTCGGAGAAAGAGAAAGTCCGTTTAAAAAGCAGGTAGTGATTCACACACAGAGCACAAAGAAGATCAAATACAGAACAAAGCATTTAACATGCCACTTTAGTTACAATGGGATTTGAGAAACTAGTAAATTAAACGATTTTAAGATGAAGTTTATGATGTTCTACTTTAATGGCAAAATAAACTACGTGCTGCGGTGGGTTGGCACCCTGCCCAGGATTGTTTCCTGCCTTGTGCCCTGTGTTGGCTGGGATTGGCTCCAGCAGACCCCCGTGACCCTGTGTTCGGATTCAGCGGGTTGGAAAATGGATGGATGGATAAACTACGTGATTAAAGTGGAAATTTCGAGATTAAAGTTGACATTTCGTGCTTTTTTCCCCACTGTGCCTTTTTTTTTGTCTGTACCCTAATAAGCTTTCATATGACACTCAGACGGTGGGCTACGACTCGCTTTTTCACGGCGACTTTGATATGTGATTTCTTTTTTATTTCGGGCACTGTGCGACTTTGTGAAGTTGAGCCTTCGAGTTTCTCCGACACTGTCACTCGATCAGCTTCCTTTTGTTGATTATACCACTGTTTAAACCAACAAATAGTACGTTTTTCCTTTGCCTCCTCTTGGTATTCGCTGAAATTCTTATATTTTCTCCCGTGCTTTTCCCATTGTCTTTTCACAGAAGGCTATTTATATTGATTTGCATATTCAAAGAGGCGTAATTCTGGGAGGAGTTGGGGCGGGACAGAAGCCGCATGCACGTGCGTTACTTTTCACGCAAATCGGGATTTATGTAGTGGAAGAACGTGAAAGTATGCGTGCGCACAGATTCCTGCATCTGGATTTTTCTGTGCGTACGCACAATCCCGCTTTTGTGCTTACGCCATGTTATAGTGTGAGTTCTACGCACAGCGTTATACATGAGGCCCCAGGACTCTAAACAAATCCAAATCTTATGTGATATCATCTACTGTTAAAAACAAAAATTTTAGAAGTACAGAGGAGAATTTATACTGTATTGAGGATTTGTTCTGTGTATTGTATTGTATTGATCCCCTGCTTTTAACACCCACTGCACGCCCAACCTACCTGGAAAAGGGGTCTCTGAACTGCCTTTCCCCAAGGTTTCTTCCATTTTTCCCCCACAAGGTTTTTTTTGGGGGGGAGTTTCCTTGTCTAAGAGTCAAGGCTGGGGAGCTGTCAAGAGGCAGGGTCTGTTAAAGCCCATTGCGACATTTCGTGTGATTTTGGGCTACATAAAAATAAATTGTATTGTATTGTATTGTTTGGAGGGAGGCCACATTCCAAGCTGCCACTGTTTGCAAGATTTCAAGCTGAACACATTTGTAATTTTACATGACAAGTGTTTGGCTTTTTAATCTGAGAGAATTTGACTGATGGAGTTTCACTGTGTGGGCCTTTTATTACTTTTAAACAATATCTAGGGAGTTCGAGGATAAAAAGACAATCATCCCAGACAAGAAAATGGATTCAATTCTGGAGTTTTGCTCTTGCTGGTATGGTAAACATTTGTGTGCCAGTGTTATAGGCACAGACAAAGGAGGACAATGACTGCTGCCTAACTGAAATGTTACTTTGCAGTTTGCCAAGGATTGCCCGAGTAAAAGGTAAACCGAGTGGAGTTCCCACATCAAGAGAAACATGTGAAGCAGTAGGACAGCAGATGTACTCTGACCTGCTTGTGATTACAGTTGAGTGGCATCACACAGGGCATGAGAGCTGTGCCATCACAAATGTACTCAATGCATGAAGATTCAAACACAATGACAACAGCATGGCTGTAATGGTAAACAGCACCTTTAGTTTATGTGATTAAAAATGGGATCTGCACATCAGTTTGTGCCTCTGCCCATTTCAATCTGAATTTTAAAAATTGTATGTTTACATTTTCTCTCCAAACAATTTCTCAGTTTAGGTTACACATTATATATTCCTCTTGATCCAAATATTTTTGTTTAGGTGACTCATTAACCCAACTTGAACCCGTGTTTGCACCACGCGCAGAAAACAAAAAGCAAACAACTTAGCTGAGCCAGTGGATGGCACCAACAGCACTTGTGACAGTCCACTGTGATGGTGACTTTCATTTGTAGTGAACTTGTACGTTCTGAGCTTCACAAAATGTCACCAAGTTTTAAAAATCGAAGTACTTCATTACTCGATGGGATAACAACTTCTGTTAATTTAAGGATTCCATCTTTCTCAAATGTGCCTGCCTACTGTACGTTATAGCAGAGCAGAAGGCTAAGCCTTTTCTTCCCATCTACTCAGTTTGAGAGGAGTCAGAACAAAGAACATTTGAGGACAAATGACGAGGCTCGCTTTCAATTTGTTTTCTTTTTTTAAGCAACAACATTAAGGCTGTTGAACCCCAAATGACAGTCGATTAAATGTGACCTCAAGAAAACATGAGGTCTAATAGTAATGCTGCAATGGTGCTGGGCAATTCACATCAGCCAGGGCTGAGTCACCAAAACGCTGAGCTGGCATTACGTCATTCAGAGCAGGAGCACCAAGCAAAATGCAAGCAATTAATTTAACGTGGACAGCGAGACAACTCAAACGGACATGAATAACAACGGGAGCAATAATAATGGTAGAATGTAAAAGGGAGATATTTATGATAAGAGCCAGGGCTCCATGAGCAAGGCACCTTATTTTGTTTCATTAAAACTCTTGCTTGTCGTTGAGTACATTCCACCTGTCAGTGTTCGTTTTATACTTTGATGACATCAGACACTGGAAACTGCTGACGAACCCTTCTCTTCATTGCCGTAGCAGCAAAAACTAAAAGTAATAAAGGTTGAACAGGCGTCTCTGAACTTGTAATGAGTTTGTGATGTTAATGTGCAAATGGCCAGGAGAGACTAAAGAGGCGAGGGTCGGACACGGATGCTTCCACCCAATTTCCAACACAATTGCTTCAAACATTTCGGTGCTTCATGAGGCTTCACTTCCCCCGTCAGTACAGAGACAGACAGACAAAGAAAGGCACTATATGACAGACAGATACGTACAGTGCCCTCCATAATGCTTGTGACAGACGTTTTTCCTAAACAGAATAGAAAGTTACCCTTTATTTCAAATCTAAATTGTTTTTTTGTACTTTAAATTTTAAAGTCCAAAATTAAAGTCAGCTAGACACGCTGCTTACAAATGTAGGAGGCCCTGGCTGGTTAGGGTTTTTTAGCCTTGGACCAAACAACTTTAAAAAGTCCTCCACTCCCCCCTCACACTGTCGATTTATCGGCACTCTCCACTTATTTTTTCACACTCTTAGTTGACTTTCTTTACATCTTCCTTGTGTTCTGCTCATTCTCTTTATATTCTCATTGTTCTTGTGTATTAGCAGAGAGCTCACTTTTTGCTACCTATCCCTACGGTGTCTTGATTTAGACTGACCTCCTTCCAGTCTGAAGCCATATATATTATGCATGTATCTTTCTGACTTGGAGTAAAAGTAAATTACTTTCTCCTTTTAAATAAAAAAAATATAAATGCTTAACCAGATTCTTTAATGATTTGTTTTTTAATCTTTTTTATTAGTCGTTAGGGGTTTTTTTTTTTTTTTTTTTTTAAAACTTTGGAAGCAACAGATTTTAAATGCCGATTGTTTCCCACTCAAACTTCGTCGAGCAAATATGCTAAACCGCCCTATACTACTCCCCCCCCCCCCTTTTCCTTTTTCTTATAAATTCCATCTTTGCTTTTACTAATATTCCATTTCTTTCATTATTGTACTCTGAGTGCTCTGTTTGCTTCCTCTCAGTGTGGTGTCCTAATGCAGACTGATGTATTATATTTTGTTTATTACAGTTTTACTATATGTGACTATATAATTGTATTAGTTTTAGGTTGTAACTGTTAACATCAGGGTTTAACTTTTTAGCAGTAGGGTTTGCAGTTAAAAAGTTCAAACCAATGCAAAAACAGTTTTAAAATTTTTAATATCAGGGTTATTTTTTTTTTTAATCTTTTACTTTTATCACTAGGGTTTTCTATTTTTAACAATAGGATTACATATTTTTTAGCATTAGTGTTTCAATTAAGTTTAGGCCTCCCATGAATTTATTTTTAAGTTCAGAGTTTTGTATGGAAGGGGGTTATATTTAATAAGATAAATACAAGCATAAATTTGGGGTTAACTTTAGGGTTTTAATGATTTTTTTAGGCTTAGAAATGTTTTTTTAACATCAGGGATGGATTGTTTTAATTATGAGTTACTGATGTTTAACATTAGGGTTTCAATTCTTAGGTTAAGAGTTTAGGGTTTTATTTGAGATGGGCTTACACTTACTAAATTTTAGATTAACAATACTATAGATTCAGAGGCTACGATTCTTTTAATCACCCTCTTTTTCTTCTTTTGATTATTTTTTTTTTAGGGTGTAGGTGCCTTATTTTCTCCTATGGGTATTATTTCCAATGTTAGAATTTTTGCTTTTGGATTTTGTATCTTTTACCTTCTTGGTCTTCTATTAATTTTTGTTGTTCTTGTATAGATTTGTGGTTCTATTTTTAAATTTATTTGCTCCAGTGTCAGTATAATTTGTGCTTATGTTCTCATTTTACTTCATCTATCTTGTGATATTTCGTCTGAATTTTGTGTAATTTCCTTATACATTTGTAGTAGGTCATTATTCAATCATTCCCCTAACTTCTGTTTAACTCTTTTTGTATTTCCCTTCCTGTGATGGTGTCTCTATGTCTTCCCATTCTGTCTGTCATCATCTCTTGATGTATAGTTGGTTTAAAGTTTGTAATTTTTATTTTTGTTTTGGTTTTCCTCCTAATATTTTCCTTTGATTCTTATTTAACCCTGTTTCCTCTTTGTTCTATCGCTTCCTTTTCTTGCATTTCCATTATTTCTTGTCCTCACTTCTCTCATTTCTGTTTTGGATGTTAGTATAGCCTCTTCACCCTTTTGCTTTTCTACTTCTTCCGATTCTCTGTCATTTCTTGGTGTATAGTTGGGTTGAAATATCTCAATGTTTCGTTTTCTTTGCCCGTTTTGATTCCCATGTAATTGAATTTGTCTTTTTAGTAAATATCATTCCCCTTTAAATTTTTCTGTAAACCATTCCTTTAATTGTTGTTTATGGGTTTCCATTAGAGTTTGTAAGACTTGTGTTTAATGAATGGAGTCTCTCTTGGTTTCTATTCCATACTGTTTTTTTTTCTTTCTGAATTAATATTTTTGTGGTTAGTGTTCTTGTAAATTGTGTTTGTCTACTTCTCTCTGGGAATATTTGTCTATTTTTGTCTTTCAACTTTTGTTCCAAATTTGTCAATTTGCTAATCCTTTGATTAAATCTCCTTGTTTTCTTGTATAATTCCTTTCTAGCCATTTTATGGCTATCAACCAATATTAGTTCCATTCTGGTTCTGTTTTCTTTATCTATTTGATCTCTTTTTAAATTTGTCTTACTCTAGTGTTTTGTGAGTATCTGTTGTATTTATATCCCAATTTTAGCATTCACCCTTATCAGTTCCTTAATTTGCTTTTATGCATATGCTGGTATTAGGGACTTCAAGCTATTTATTTGCCTTTTAAATGTTGACACAATTCCTTTGACAATTTTTCACTGTCTTTAAATGTTTATTTTCACTTTTTCAGAAAATTCTGTTTTGCACTTGTGTTACTATAATTTGTTTCCCCAAAACAGCTACGATTTGTCCTTCTTTCAAAAATCAGATTTATCATTTTTTTGGTCCATATCCCTTATTTCTGATACCTCTTTGTAAGTTTGTTGTACTATTTAAAATTATTGTTCCTTCAGTACATTTTTCTGTAATCTGCTAATTTTATGCAGAAGGTGTCCTTTCCTATTCTTTATTTTTTGCATTTATTGTATTTGTATTTATTTTGGGTATTTTAAAGAGGAGGGTGTAGAAAAGTTAGAAACAGGACAAAAATAGTGTTTGCCAGACACCTCGCTTTGTTGCAATTCCTCAGTGGCCTTTTTTGCAGGAAATTAGAAAAGAAAATTATCCTTCATTTCAATTTTAAAGGGTCTTTATAATGTTATTAGTTGTCACAAGGTTTATTTAATCTTAGGGAATATACACTCTTATGAAAAAGATTTGGGAACACCTCTTAATTCTTTGGATTTTTGATTCTCATTGGCTGAGCTTTCAAAGTAGTAACTTCCTTTTAATATCCGACATGCCTTATGGACACAGTAGTATTTCAGCAGTGACATTAAATTTATTGGATTAACAGAAAATATACATCATAACAAAATTAGACAGGTGCATAAATTTGGGCACCCCAACAGCGATATGACATCAATACTTAGTTGAGCCTTCTTTTGCTAATCTAACACACTCTAGGACACTGTCCTCCTATAGCCTCTGATGAGTGTCTGATTCTGGATGGAGGTATTTTTGGCCATTCATAGAAAATCTCTCCAGTTCAGTTCAATTTGATGGATAGCCTGCTTCAAATCATCCCATAGACTTCCAATGATATTCAAGTCAGGGGACTGTTCTCCCTCTTCACGAGTGCCTTTGTAGATTACCAACTGTGTTTTGGGTCATTATCTTGTTGGAATATCCAACCCCTGCGTAACTTCAACTTTGTGACTGATACTTGAACATTATCCTGAAGAATTTGTTGACGTTTGGTTGAATTCATCTGACCCCCGACTTTAAAAAGGGCCCCAGTCCCTGCACTAGCCACACAGCATGATGGAACCTCCACCAAATTTGACAGTAGGTAGGTGTTTCTTGGAATGCGGTGTTCTTCCACCATGCAAAGTGCTTTTTGTTCTGACCAAATAACTCCATTTGTCACCTCAGTCCAAAGCACTTTGTTCCAAAATGAATCTGGCTTATCTACATGAGCATTTACATATAATAAGTGACTGTCGTGTGAGTGCAGAAAGGGCTTCTTTGTCATCACCCTGCCATACAGATGTTCTTTATGTAAACTGCACTGAATTGTAAAACGACGTACAGATACACCACCTGCAACAAGATGTTCTTGCAGGTCTTTGGAGGTGATCTGTGGGTTGTCTAACCATTCTCACAATCCTGCCTGTTCATATGCCGCTCCTGTTTTTCTTGGCCTGCCAGACCTGCTGGGTTTAAACACCAGCTATGCCTGTGGCCTTCCATTTCCCCGATTCCATTCCTTGGAGTTGAAGCCAAGTTTAAACCTCAGAGCTTTTTGTAGCCTTCCCCTAAACCAGGGGTAGGCAATGTCGGTCCTGGTGAGCCGCAGTGGCTACAGGTTTTCATTCCAACCCAATTGCTTAATTAGAAACCAATCATTGCCAGTCTCAGACCTTATTTAATTTTATGGCTTGTTAGTCTGTGCAATGTAAGACTCTTATATCGTAGACTTTTTTCCTTTCCAAGGATATCATCCAAATGATTTGATGCCTAAAACAGATCATTTTCAGTCTGTCACATTTTTCTATTAAGTGTTTAATTAAATCAAACAGTGCATGATGAACACACACACATGTAATTGGAAAAAAGCTAGCTGGAGAACTGCTGGCTACTTTGTCTTTTACATCTTATTTCTAATAAGGAGCAATTAAAACACTGAATGCAGCAGTTTAAGATTGAAATAAGCAATTAAGGTTGGAGCACCTTAACAAGCGAGACCACTAAAATGAAGCATCAAAATGTCACTTAAGCAATATGTGCTTCATCAGCAATAATTGAGTTCTCGTTAAGGAACTGGGTTGGAACAAAAACCTGCACATACTGCGGCTCTCCAGGACCGACATTGCCCACCCCTGCCCTAAACCATGAGACTGAACAATCTGTTTTTACAGATGTGGAGAGTTGCTTTGAGGATCCCATGCTGTTACTCTTCAGAGGAGAGTCAAAGGGAAGGAAGCACAACTTGTAATTGACCACCTTAAATACCTTTATATCTCATGATTGGACACACCTGTCAATCTGGTGTTGCAAGTGGTCAGCATTGAGCAGTGACAGGCATTCAAATCAGCAAAATCACAAGGGAACTCGCATTTTTGCACAGCCAGTTTTTCACATTTGATTTAATTTAATACAAGTAAATACTACGTCACTAAAAAAAACACCCCAGTACTCCAATGTTCCTAGGAAATGAGACATACCACTGATTTTTTGTTGAAAGGAGTCAATTATTATGCAGGCTGAGAAGGGTTCCCAAACTTTTTCATACGATAGTATGCAGGTTACTTAGAAGCATAGGAGGCCCTTGCTGGTTGGGGTTTTTTAGCTTTGGAATTTACTGTTTAAGGCCATTTCCTCCTCCTGCACTCTGTCCTAAGCTTTTTTTCAGCTTCTCATTTTTGATAAGTTGTTTTTTTTTTTCTAATATTCTATTTCTTTCAATATTGAAGTCTGAGAGCTCAGTTTGCTTCCTCTCACTGTGGTGTCCTAATGCAGACTGAGATCTGCCTCATCTCTCCTCACAGTAGGTCTGTATGTTGTTCTGATACAGACTTGTGTCTCATATGTTCTTCTCTGGATTATATTTAGGATTCTGTTATTCTTTGACTTAGTATGGGTTAAAATTGAACAATTCTATTTTCTGACTTATGTCTTAAAATTTGGAATTTTATTATATTCAAAATACACATTCCTAAAATATTTAGGAGGTATTTTGTTCTTTTGGAGTTACTGGTTTTTTTAGCATATGTTTTGTTCATTCAAGTTATTATATGTGGTTCTACATGATTTTAACTTTAGGTTTAATTTTCAAAATTGGGGTTCAATTATTTTTAGAATAAGGGGTTAACTGTTTTTACATCGGTTTGTTTTTAACATTGAGGTTAATTTTTTAGGCCTATAAACATTAAAGTTATTTTTAACATTATGACAATATTTTTTTAACATTAGGGTTTCAAATCTTAAGTTTAGGCTTTCCATTAATTTTAAAGTTTAGAGTTTAATTTGAAATGGTTAAGCTTAGAGCCTGGGAGCTGGGCTCTGGTGAACTAACTTCTCAATGAGAATCTAAATATTATATAATTTAATTGTCCTGGTACTGTATAAAGAAATAAAGTTAACAAATTGTAAATACAAATTAAACTAGAATCCTAACCTACTTTTGTTTTTTTCTCCCTCATTTTTTATTTAAATTTATTTTTAAAAAATTTATACCATAAGGGATGTAGATATTTAATTCCGCAGTCCTTTCCTTTTCCTTCTTTACTCATTGAGTTTTATTCCAGTCACCATGATATTCCAAACAGAACACAATTGGATGAGGAGTATTACATGAGAAATGCTAAGAGACCGTGATGTTGAATGAATCTTCCTTTTTGAAGAGGAATTTTTTGTCTCTCCCATGTATATTGATTTACAGTCCACACACTGCATACATCCAAAATTAAAATTAAGGTATAAAACAAATTTAAGATATACTCATCTTTTCAGAGGAGTAAAAAAGGGTTTAATATCAGGGACCTGAAAATAATTTAAGTTTAGGCTTCTAGTGGGGGTCAGACCATAAATAATGGTCTAAGATAAGGTTTTAGGTTTAGCAGAAAGACAAGGGTTTGGAAGGTTAAATTAAGGATTATCACATGAGAAAATCTAAAACTAAGCAATCCACCCAACCTTGACCAACCAAGAATGTCAAAAGGCTGACGCCACCTCCGCAGTCAGACAATGCAGATTATCCTTCATTCTCTCTCCATAGAGGTATTACCTAAAGCATTTGGAACTTTAGAAGGATATCTACAAAGGTTCTGAATAATTCTTCTAAAGACTCGTAATCTAGAGATTGTGTGTTCGAGGGGCACGTGATAAATATATCAAGTAGCATTTGGGAAACTTCTTTTAAAGGCTGTAATAAACTGAGCAAGATCTGCTGTCTGGTCGTCAGTCATATCTTTGTATCCTGCCATCAGAATTATCTTCATAGGTTGATGACAAGAATGTGATTTTTCAGCCAAGAGGTAAGATTTCTAAATTCCAAATTTTACACTAGTTATTTATACGCCCACATAATTAAAATGTCATAACTGCATGAAGTTTACATCTGCCAGGACAACATGGATTGTGAGAATCTCGGCTGGAAATATCCAGAGAAATATTAACATTGTTTTTAATTAAAGGTGTAAGTGGAGAATCAGAATTCACTGTATCTACAATATTTGAAGAGGTGAAACAAAACGTGTGGCTACCACAGGAACTTGCGCCTGTCCAATCCTTGACGTTTCATATTTAATTCACTCCGCTTTATAAAAGAAATGTTTATTTTCCACAGTCAAAATGAAACTCTTCCTGTGGTGGGTTGGCTCCCTGCCCGGGATAGGTTCCATACCTTGTACCCTGTGTTGGCTGGGATTGGCTCCAGCAGACCCCCCCGTGACCCTGTGTTCGGATTCAGTAGGTTGGAAAATGGATGGATGGGAAATGAAACTCAAGACAGACATGGTAAGAAAACCGTTTGTTTCCAAAGCCCTATTAATCCACACACAAACTTGCAATAACTTCCTAGTTCCCATAACTCCCGCTACCCAGCACCCCTTCATAAATTAACAATATCCAATTAGAACAAAATAAATTATCTAGCTCTATTCTTAATATATAAACTAATCTTGAACTACAAATGTATTTAACATATTTTCAAATTAACTGAACATAAAATTGTTAATACAGAACTTGGCTCATACAAGATTAGTGTTAGATGGTATGGTGTTCATCAGTTAAACCCCTTTAGGTTTATTCACCTTCTTAGGTGTGTTCACCTTTCTGAAGTTTGATGTTTTTTTTTTGTATTGGAGAGGAAGTCAAAACATCTGAATCTGTAGAGAGCAAATCTATTATTCTCATCAGCATTGTCCTGGGAGAGGGGACCATCTGCTAACGGACAAAGGAGTAAAGGCCATGAAGAATGATGATTAAAAGATACCTGTGTGGGAGCAGGAGGCAAAGATTGTATAGCTGTAGATGATATCACAGTTTTATGTACGGATGTAATAACAGCCTGCGCAACTCCCAAACCTAAACAGGAGAAATTCACTTCTATGCCAAAATAGGAGTAAATTAGTCCCCTAAACAAAGTCAAAGGAGAAGAAGCTATTTTGACATTTTGTTCAAGCATAACCAATGGATTTATAGAATGCTTACACTTAGTTGTCAGTCACACCTTTATAAAATACAGTATCTTCCATATCACCATAACATTAATGTATCTGGATAATGTACTGATTTTTCTTAAGGCTTGAGAGTTAAGTGAAGAGGATTTAAGAAATTAACGTAAATTTATCAACTTGATTCAGCATATCTTTTGTGAAGCCGTTCTGTCTCCAGCTTCCAGATGATGGAAGGGTTGTAGTAGTTAAAAACAGACTTTCTCCACTTTAACTGGTCATAAGGTTGAAGAGGTTAAGTTTAGGGTTTGATAAGTTGAAAAACATTCAAAAAAATTAAGGTTAAGTTAAGGGATATGAAATAGTGAAAAGTTTATTAAAATTTAGAAAACCACCAATGTAATATTTGTGTAGCCGAGTCCAACACCAAATGTTTGGGGTTACTCGTAAATCTAACCAGTTGCATATGCAGATTTGGTAAAGCATTAAAAAATATGCACAGATTACCCTAATCACCATTGTCCAAAATTTTAAGGTCTAGGAATATCACTCCTTTATCTGCCCCTGGATCAAGCAAGTTTTTAACTTCATTCTGTCCAGCCTGAATTGTTCTGGTACCCAAAAAGTGCTTTGTTACAAAAAGTATCATAAGTGCTTAAGTTGTACCAAGTGCTTAAGTTATTTTCATATAGAAAAATCCTTATTTCCTATACATAAATGAAGTCAAACAAAATTTATATTAAAAATAAACAAAAAAAATTACATAAATATATCATGTACACATTAAATGTTATCTACAGTGGGCTGCCTTGCTCCGTGTTGACCGGGATTAGCTCCAACAAAACCCCATGACCCTATGGTTACATAGAATATAACAGGTTGATGGATAGATTGATTAAATGTCTGAATAAAGATAAGATACAATACACCAAGAGCTCTGATGCCTAAAAATAAATCCTAGTCTTAAAAACTTGAAAACCTTTAAAAAGGCTATTTTTAAAAAAAAACAAAAAAAAAAAAACAGAAAAAGCAAAGAATAGTAAACAATCTGATCAGAAAGTAGAACCTAGTCAAAGAAGAATTCTGTTCCTAACATTTAGGTTATTATCAAATCTTCATCAGAGGAACAGAATATCTAACCTCTCCCTAGAAGCCATTTTTATATCTGCCTACAGGTAATTAGGTCACAGGTGGTCTAACTAGGTCAAAAGGTCAGAGGTCAAAAAAAGTTTGACAAACATTTAAAAGAAAGTTTATTCTGATCCCTCTTGAAATACTTTATTCCCAAAAAGTTTTTGTTAAAAATAAATATTGAATTTTGATCTTTAAAATAACAATCCTTTATTATTAAAAAATAACCACCAAAAACTACAAAAGTCTTTTTTTCTAAAATCAAGGTCAAAGGTCAGAAAGAAAGAAGAAAAATAGAAAACTAAAAATTGGGGTTGGTCAATTCTACTTAAAGAAGGGAGTGTTTCCAAAAGAACATTTCTAAAAAAATGCTATGCTATCTAATGATGAATTATCTTCATAGTGTATTTATACTTTCTCTTCTATTTGATTTCATTCTACTGTTTAAAATCATAATTTTTTCATCAATTAGATTCCTTTGTTTTTAAGGGGTAGAATGCAAATCGGGAACCGGGTAAGGTTAGGCTTAGGGTAGATAGATAGATACTTTATTAATCCCAAGGGGAAATTCACATTCTTCAGCAGCAGCATACTGATACAAAAACCAATATTAAATTAAAGATTGATAATAATACAAATAAAAACAGACAATAACTTTGTATAATGTTAACATTTACCTAAAGGCACACACTGGCACTCTTGGTTCCCTAATTAAACTATCATTATTTTTAGCTCTATTCCACCACCCCCTAAAATATAAATTAATTCTTAAATAGTGAATAAAATTAATTTTAAAAAAAAAGTTTGTCAATAATCTTAATAAAATTTAAAATATTAATAACGATTAAATCCATATTAGTAAAATTAATCATAAATAATTCTAAAAACTTAATCACTTACTAAACATGTTTTTAATTACGCAAACCCTCTCCCCAATCATTTAAATCCATAAAGAAAGAGACAAAGAAAAAAGAAAGAAAATAATCCCAAAATTTCCTTTCCTAATTCCTCCCGTATTATTTTTCATTCAATCCCATTGGGAACCAGGTATTCAAATCCCTAATCCATTTATTTTCTGCCTTTAATCTTCTCATTTTATTCCAATTAGTCTGCTGCTCCAGTCCATACGTTACTAATTTATGTCCTTCTTCTGCAAAGTGAAGGTATAGAATTGTTTTTTCCTTTTGGTTCTTAAACAGTCTGAGATATTGGACGAATCTTAACCGTAAAGCATTTTTAGTTTTCCCTATATAAACCATCCCACAGATGGAGCACTGTGACCCATATATGCAATTTTTATTGTAAATTTGGAAATTTTGGAAAATGGGTCTTTCCTCCTTTGTCAGATTATTAAAGATAACTTTTTTTCTGACAAATGTGATCCTCCAGGCAGTTGTTATTCTTACGTTTTTTTGTAGGGCATTTGGCATGAACTAAAATATCCTTTAAATTTTTATTTCTCCTAAATGCAGTAATTAATTGATATCTTTGTAACGGCTTATGGGTGTCCTGCGTCGCCATAAAATGAAAACGCAAGACACCTACGACCCTTTTTGCCTGGTTTGAGTAGGTTATGACAACTGGAAATTTTTGTTTATGATAAGTAAGGGCAGTCTGCTCCGTCTGTGGGATTCCTGTCCATGTTTGATTCCCCTCCCCAATTCCCTGTTCCTTATCCGGAGTTCCAAGATAGTCCTCCCCTTCCTCCTGTCCATCGTCGCTGTCCTCCTGGCTCTGCACTCTACCTAAAATTTTAACCTCCGGGTTTTACAGTTCGGAGTTTTTAAGATTAGGCTTGGATAGGGTTAGCCCATATCTCCCTACATTAGCTTCTAGGGTTATTGTCTGATTCAAAATTTATATTGGTAATTGAATTCTTAACCTTAGGGCTATTTACCCCTAAATTTTTAAGGTTAGGGTTGGGTAGAGTTGGCCCCTACCTATCTAATTCAGCGCCTAGGGTTAAACTCTGATCTAGATTTAAATCACTGATGGAATTATTAACCATCGGGCTGCCTACCTCTGGGCTTTTAGTGTTAGGGTTGAGTAGGGGCTGTTCCTCCCTTCTACTATTCACCCCAAAGGTTATATCATCTGGGGCTAGGTTCCTGCCGGGGGTTAATTTTTTAACATCAGGGCTATAAGTCAGTGGGTTTTTAAGATTAGGGTTAATTATGGCATCTCGTTGTTGTTCTTTAAATTTTTAAGTTTAGCTTGGTTCAGGGTTGGCGGCACGGTGGCGCAGTGGGTAGCGCTGCTGCCTCGCAGTTGGGAGATCTGGGGACCTGGGTTCGCTTCCCGGGTCCTCCCTGCGTGGAGTTTGCATGTTCTCCCCGTGTCTGCGTGGGTTTCCTCCGGGCGCTCCGGTTTCCTCCCACAGTCCAAAGACATGCAGGTTAGGTGGATTGGCGATTCTCAATTGTCCCTAGTGTGTGCTTGGTGTGTGGGTGTGTTTGTGTGTGTCCTGCGGTGGGTTGGCACCCTGCCCGGGATTGGTTCCCTGCCTTGTGCCCTGTGTTGGCTGGGATTGGCTCCAGCAGACCCCCGTGACCCTGTGTTCAGATTCAGCGGGTTGGAAAATGGATGGATGGATGGATGGTTCAGGGTTTGTTCATAATTTAAATCCATTTCTAAAATCGAATACACCTAATTGGTAAAGGAAACTAACTCTCTAAATTTAGAGTCAGGAATCCATATGTTTGTCAAAAAAGGATTAACAAGACAATATGGATATGTTATAAATGTTTTTGAATCATTAACTTGTATTTCTTTTTTCCAAGATTAGGTCAAGGACGGGCAAGTCCTGTTTGGCCTGTCGATCAGTTTAGCTGCTCTCTCCAGTAATCCTGAATCTGATATGCTGTAGTTCCTTTCCAATGAATACTGCTGTCTCTAATTCTATGTCTGATGGAAAAATCTAATGCATCCGGAAATAACAACATTCACAGGTTAATGGATGGCATGAATTTCCCCTTAGGATTAATAAAGTATCTATCTATCTATCTATCTATCTATCTATCTATCTATCTATCTATCTATCTATCTATCTATCTATCTATCTATCTATCTTCATACACAGAAGGCAGCAGAAGAAACACCAGGGGTCTGCACTTCACTTTTCTGACTTGTTTTATTCAGCATTGACATTTTTTGTGTTTTTGCTGGCTGCACCAGCTGTGTTGGCCCCCTTATTGTTCCACTGACTCAATGTTCCTAAGATCCTGCTAAAGCCTAAGGTGACGACCCAGGGGCCTGATCTGCTTTA
Organism: Erpetoichthys calabaricus; assembly: GCF_900747795.2. Taxonomy (NCBI): domain Eukaryota; kingdom Metazoa; phylum Chordata; class Cladistia; order Polypteriformes; family Polypteridae; genus Erpetoichthys; species Erpetoichthys calabaricus. The sequence continues at coordinate 2,460,869 of NC_041395.2, read as the reverse complement.
AACTTCTATGTTAAAATAATGTTGTCAAGATCTGCCAAGTATCTCCTCTGATGTTTCTGATATTGGCCCTATTTAGCCCGTTTTGTTTTGACGTTGCAAACGTTGTCAAAGGCACTATATTAAATTAAAGATTTGCTCCTTTTTTTTCAAGGGAGAAGTCAAAATAGCAAGCAAGGTAGCCAAAGTCCATCAGAAGGCCGAGATTTTGAAGCTGCAGTGCATTAAAGCACTTTGCTTTGACAGGATCAAAGCTGTCTCACATAATCACACTGCGCACGTCACAGGTATGTAACAGACATCACATGACCAGGTCAGATGACCTCCTGTGCCTGTCCTCCAGTTTTAAAGCTGAAGTGAGACCGTGTGGTGGTTACTGCAAGTTACAAAGATAACGCCAGCGAGGTCAGACTGTGCTAAAGTGAGATCAACGAAAAGGCAATTAGGAACGAAATAACCACAAGAACAGTGATGTGTGTGAATTATGAGAAAATAGCACATTTCAGTCAAATTGTCTTAATTCCTATGAAATACAATCTCATCGTTTTAGTTTAGCTCAGTGATGTGGTTATGTTAAATTTAATTGTTGCAGGCTTTATTTAGCAGTGGACTCTCCTCAGTGGCCCATCAGTGTTGTTATGTTATGGAAAATAAAAAGTCATTTTATTCTTGTATTAGCATAAGTAGATATGAAAACTTATCAACATTAAACAAATCTGGTATGCCAAGCAAATAGTTAAATAAAGGCACATGCCATATTTCTTTTTTAATTAAGCTCAGCGTGAAACCACCAATATCTTATAAACCTGAAGGACGGAGAAGGGGGAGAAGGATAAATAGAGGCAGCCCGAGATCAGAGAGTGAGGAACACCTGCAAGTTGAAGGCTGGCTAGAAAATAAGGGGAGTGAAAGATGAAGATGAATAGTAAAACACGTGGAATATTGGTGGTTTCCATAAGAACTTGAAAGGGGCCAGCAGGAGAAAGGAGTCAAAATAAGCAGTGAATAAGCTGTCGTGAGCGAGGCGAGGAGGATAAGAAATGATTCTATTAACTAACTCTTGGCTTGTTCGGGGTTCAGCTCAGTTTGACTTAATTGGGTTGAGTCCGCATTATTGTTTATTGCAATAAACAAATTACTCTGTTTGTCTGTCCTTCGAATCCTAGAGCCTTCTTTCAAGATGAAAATCTTTGACGTATTTTACGCTTCCACAAAGGTCTGTGAGGACAAAGGCTGACATCTGAGCCTCTCCTTGTTGGTTAATCCTGTGCTGTCGATTGCTTCCTCTGAGTGTAGGCGGTGGACTACCAAAGGCCTTCAGTTGTGCTTTTCTTGCATTCTAAAGGGTTAGAAACACTGGGGGATTTTTTTTTTTCATATGAGCCAGCAGATGGACCCTTCAGTGTGCCAATGAACAAAACAACTGAAGCAGCATTGTCACAGAAGCCGCCATTGTGTCCCTTGAAGGAGTCATTAAGCTAGGACAGGTGAATAACACGTTTGAGATGATACTTTAGAAGTTTAGCAAGCTGACCAGTGAGGAGCTGACTTAGCAGCATGCAGGGTGGGGTGACACGTTAAGCTGCAGGACATGTATGATGTGCAGGGCTGTTAGGATCAGGAGTCTCCCCCCAGCCAACATCACAAATGAAGAGCAGCGGGCTGAGGGTCTGTAGATTTCAGCTTGTGCTCTTCCTCTGGCAGTGATGGTGACCTCAGCTGAGAGATGTTTAAGCTGAAACTCATTAAAATGATCAAAGGTCCACTGGGGCTCAAGAGCACCTCCTCGATTAGCTGTCCTAAGTATTGATGAAGAGTTGGCCAGCAGCTGCTCAGTGCGGACATCATAGAAAGGTCAGGGGAGTCAAGGGCTCAGGTGCTTTTAAAGAGGTTTTCTTTTTCTACTTTTAGACATCTTCACTTTCTGTACTCTATCAAGTTTAATCTGTACATTAAGGAGCTCCTCTGTACTGATCGTCTTTATTTGTGCGTATTCTTGAAGGGCTGTATGCAGATTTTTATTTAGAGCCCTTTTTGTGAAATTCACTTTACACATCCAATCCAATGTTCATTTAGTCCACTGGACAGTAAAGTTATTTGTCTTCACGTAAAAACGAGTCTGAGGTGTATTTGTGGTGGACTTTGAGTGTTTTATAAGTGTGGAACAAGGACTGAGCAAAGGCTTGTTGTTTGGGTGGGTTTGCATTGTGCTAGTGGAGGCCTCAGAGGCAGACCTGACGCAGGGCCCCTGAATGGTTATGAGTGGCCATTTACTGGTTTAAGGGGGCGCTAGTGTCACGTGCACAGAGTTCAGAGATTACCGTCTGTAGTGGACAGCGAGAACATTCAGGCCGGGACTTCACTTTGGACTTTTGAAATGGTGGACACAGACGTCCATGCCAATGTTAATGTTCGTTTGTCTCGGGGGTTCAGAGGTGGACCTGCAAGTGTAATCTGCATGAGGGACAGCTTGGCTCTGTCTGCCACAGTCCACAAGCACACAATGGAAAACAGTTCTGCTTTTCTTAAACTTGAAAGGCAGCATTGGAGCATAAAACTAAAATTTTGACGTGATGCCCTCCATGTTGACGTCCACTGTGGTAATTTAAACAGTAAGTTACGTCTGTAAGTCTGATATATTAAGCTCAGTTTGTGTGTCTGTGTTCTTTATTCAACTCCACTCCTTTGGTCCAATCTCGACCACAGTTTGGACACAAAGCCCACCTGATTCTGGGGGTGACTTTAAGGATGCTGCCAGCTGGTGGCTCAGAGCAAGTAAAACACCAGGGGCCTCATGTATAATGCCTTGCGTAGAACTCACACTATAACATGGCGTAAGCACAAGAGCGGGATTGTGCGTACGCACAGAAAAATCCAGATGCAGGAATCTGTGCGCACGCAAACTTTCACGTTCTTCCACTACATAAATCCAGATCAACGTGAAAAGTAACGCACGTGCATGCGCCTTCTGTCCCGCCCCAACTCCTCCCAGAATTACGCCTCTTTGAATATGCAAATCAATATAAATAGCCTTCTGTGAAAAGACAATGGGAAAAGCACGGGGGAAAATATAAGAATTTCAGCGAATACCAAGTGGAGGCAAAGGAAAAACGTACTATTTGTTGGTTTAAACAGTGGGATAATCAACAAAAGAAAGTTGATCGAGTGACAGAGTGTTGGAGAAACTCGAAAGATCAAGTTCGCAAAGTTGCACAGTGCCCGAAATAAAAAAGAAATCACATATCAAAGTCGGCGTGAAAAGGCAAGTCGTAGCCCAACGTCTGAGTGTCATATGAAAGCTTATTAGGGTACAGAGAAAAAAAATAGGCACACAGTGGGAAAAAAGCACGAAATCTCAACTTTAATCTCGAAATTTCCACTTTAATCACGTAGTTTATTTTGCTATTAAAGTAGCACATCATAAACTTAATTTTAAAACCATTTATTTTACTAGTTTCTCAAGTAGCACGTTAAATGCTTTGTTCTGTATTTGATCTTCTATGTGCTCTATGTGTGTGAATCACTACGTGCTTCCATTCTTTCTCTTTCTCCGACAGGACACAGAATCCATTACATTCAAGATATTACAGCTCTCTAAATAATTAAAATACTGAGATGTATACGTGATATCATTTTCATGATGATAGGAATGAAAGCATGTTATTAAAAATGGGAACACGGTGGAGCAGTGATTGTTCATATCTCACGTAAGAGGCTTGCTGCGCCATGCGTGACCTTCGATGAAATAATTTATTACAGAAGTACTGTCTCTTTCAAAACGTACTAACCTCCAATTCCTCTACTTACTTTGCGTTCTCCAAATACCAAATCGCCACACAATCAGCTCTGTAAGAGACGTTAAGGCATCTGTAAGCTTAGAACTCAAAACTTTTAAGGAACATTGAAATATCTTCGTAGTACATGTTTAATTATTCTATTTGTCTATCCTTCCAGTGTCGTGTCAGCACCAGCAATAATACAGCGCAAGGCAGGAGCTATCCGTGAACTAGCTAGCGCTGCGGCAGTGTGTCCTCACATGTTTAATTATTAACAATACATCCATCCATCCATCCATTTTGTAACCCGCTGAATCCGAACACAGGGTCACGGGGGTCTGCTGGAGCCAATCCCAGCCAACACAGGGCACAAGGCAGGAAACAATCCTGGGCAGGGTGCCAACCCACCGCAGTATTAACAATACAGATTATTTAAATGAAGTTAAAGTTTTAGTTGTATACTATAAGCAACATATTTTGCTGCATTTCATCTTAAAAATGATATTGTCATCATACGCGCTTTATAAAGTGGCGCAGGTTGTGCAATATTATAACTGTAGTGTAAGTTTACAGTGAGGTGATTGTAGTTATAAGTCCAAACAGTTCTACAAGGAGCACTTGATGGACTGATTGAGTGCGTTTATAGTTCTTGGGATGAAACTGTTTCAGAAACGCGAGGTTCGTACAGGAAAGGCTTTGACTTTTTTTGCCGTGGTTGAGGTAGTGTGTAGCCTACTTGAAACTGTATACCGATAATTCTCTTTCCGATCAATTGCTGCTGTGATTCCCCACTCAGATACAGTGATATAAATACTCCGAGTGGTGCAGTGAGAGTAATATAGAAAAAGATGATCCGCAGTGGCAACCCTTAACGGGAGCAGCTGAAAGAAGAAGAAGATTAAGTGAGAGTAACAACGCTAAAGCAGTTATGGTATTTGGAATACTATGGCTGTTCCCTGGACCATTATATTGCTACAGGTGTAGAAGGGTACAGCCCGGACACAGACAGGCAGACACGTTGCAGTCCATCACCACACGTTTATTTACACTATTATTATACATAAGTCACTAAGTGCACCGCCACCAACAAACCCCAACAGTCTCCCAAAGTCCTGGCTTCTCCTCCAAGCCGTCTCTTCACTGCACACACACTCAGGGCCTCTCCTTACCGCCTCCTCAGACCTCGTCCACCTCCTCACCCGACTCCAGCCTTGATTGCAGGGCGGCGGCTCCTTAAATAGGCGGCTGATTGAGGGCCGCACCCGGCCACCTGCCACACAGGTTAATTACAATCAGATGCATTACACTAATAAACAATATGCAGTTAGTTTCAGTGTATTTATAAAGCCGCGTCAGGAACGTGGGTCTAAGAAAGGGTGACCACACAGGAACAGTAGCACTGCTTTGACGCTGGGTGCCACCAGTCGGCAAAACCGAGCGGAGAAATTGCGTACGCCAGAGTATGAGGTACCGTGGAAATGTGCATGGCTTTACATCAAGTTTAGGTTTTATACATCGCGATTTGAGCGTGGAAACATTCGTACGCAACATTTCTGTGCGTATGCACCGTTTATACATGAGGCCCCAGAAGAGACTGAAGCCAGACTCGCTCTTTCAGGGGCAGAGGGCGGTAATCGGCAATAAGCGGTGACAAAACTCGCCCTTATGTTTTAGTTGGACTCGCTTTGCTAGAAGGAAAGTGAGCTTCATCGATTTGACCTCCGTTACCATGTGAGTAGCGAAGAGCAAACGACGGCACAAATGGCGAGAGGGTCTCGATACTTCAATGAAGGAGAGATTTTAGTGTTTGATCTTTCTGAAGACATGTTTGCACTTTGTCATTATGCGTTATTGAGTGTTGATTGATTGACAATAAATGTATCCAATTCAAATCAACTCAACAACACCATGACGTGTGCAGAGGGAGGTATGCTGTTGCATGTAAAGCGCTCAGTTCATTTTAAGTCGCTTGATAGAGGGTGGCATGGCGGCCCAGCGATTTGCGCTGCCACCTCACGGAGTGGCCTTCTCAATTCGCTTGTGCTGTCTGTGCTCATGTTGGTGACGGTGGACACACCGTGTAGCTCTAAATCACTGTGCTTCAGCAAGCATTGGGGTGTGCCCTTGAGCTGTTTGGCCAGATTAGCACTGGAGAGCTTTTAAATTTACGAGGAGATAAATGAAGAGCAGACGTTGACTCACATGGGGTCTCAGACAGAACGCAGGGGGGTTTCCAGCAGCATTTTTTGGTTATGTGGGTGTCCCTTACTGTTGTTTATCATGGATTTTTCTGTCTCCGTGTTATAATATGTTTTGTTATTAAGTTTAATGTCACTGTTCTCTGTGTCCACTGTTACAGACTCATTCATACAGGCAGACCAAGTATGGTACACAGGGGTACAGCATCAGTATTTAGAATTGCCGAGCCAAGCACAGGACTAGAGAGCCAAAGACAACTAGAGAATTGAATTATCAGCCTAAAGAAAGACTAGTATATTTCTGTCTTCTGTCAGTACACCATCCTCTTTCCTTGTTGGGAGAATGAGAACTGTATGTAGGCATTGTGCTACTCCTGTATTTTTGAAGGTGGGGTTTGAGTCCTTTCCTGTACTTGTTTGGATCCAGAGCAAGAGTCTGCACATGGAGCAACTAGAATATAAGGATGGACCTACGGCCAACACACTTTGAAGCTGTCGGGCGGAAGATTATGTCTTCCGTCCGGTGAAAATCCTTTCAGCGTGCCGATGACAGATGGCAGACTGCGTAGGTCAAGACACCCACATTGCTTGATTGAGTCTGTCATAAGCTTCCCGTCTGTAATACCGTGTGAACCTGTCAGTAAAGAGCTAAATCATCCTTTATACTTCTCATGTAGTGTTGTAACCGTCATATTGCATGCTGGGGGGGTAATACTTTTTTTATTTATAATTATTTAAATTCAGGTTAATTAAAACACCGCAATTGAAAAGAACACATTTCCAGAGAGCTAATGCCTCTTAAGGAAACAAAATTGGCGTAGTCGGCAGGATTGTGGCTAAATTAATAACCGTATATTATTTATAAAATATATATATATATACTGTATATATATATCTATAATAATAAAAGGCAAAGTCCTCACTGACTGACTGACTGACTGACTGACTGACTTACTCACTCACTCACTGACCGACTGACTCATCACTAATTCTCCAACTTCCCGTGTAGGTGGAAGGCTGAAATTTGGCAGGCCCATTCCTTACAGCTTACTTACAAAAGTTAGGCAGGTTTCATTTCGAAATTCAAAGTGTAATGGTCATAACTGGAACATATTTTTTGTCCATACACTGTAATGGAGGAGGCGGAGTCACGTATCGCGTCATCACGCCTCCTACGTAATCACGTGAACTAAAAACAAGGAAGAGATTTACAGCACGAGACACACGCGGGAACAAAGGTAAATGACGTTAATTTTTGACTGTCTTTTAATACTGTGTAAGCATACATATTAACACATGTGCAATTAAACGTGTGCATTTACGGGGTGATTTCTCAGGCTTAAAAGCTCACCTTTTATCAAACGCGGGAACAAAGGTAACTGACGTTGTTCACTGTCTTTTAATACTGTGTAACCATACATATTAACACATGTGCAATTAAACGTGTGCATTTACGGGGTGATTTCTCAGGCTTAAAAGCTCGCCTTTTACTAAAAAGGTAAATGCAAAACTATTTTCAATCAGTTTATTGAAACGCTCCCGTTAAGGATTGCAATAACATATTCGCGAGATAAAACAACGAAGTAGGGGGAAATGGAGGAAGAGCCGGAAACAGCGAAGAGCAAAAAATTAATTAAACAATTGAGAACGGAGCGAGTGAAGCATACAAGCATGTTCATAAGGGAAACAAAGCACGGTGTAAAACGTAAGTTTAAATTAAGTTTATAGAAACACTCCCGCTGCGGATTGCAATAACATATTCGCGAGATAAAAGTTTAATGAGAAGACACGAGGTATAAACGAACCACACGCTGTGGCGCAACGTTAGGGGCAACAGTTTCAACCATTCTATGATCTGCTTCTCGCAACTGAAAGACGGCACATGGCGGATGTTAGCCGACTTGCTGACCGCAACGTTAGGGGCTTCAACTATGGCGCTCACGCCACATCTCACTTCCAACACTTTGCAGACTCTACTTAAAAGACACGCCCTCCTCACTGGACAGTTAAAAAGACCAATCAAACTAACGATGACATCAAGTATTACCCAATCAAAAGTAGGAAAGGAGGCATCTTCATAAAATGCGTGTGGGATGATTTGCATGACACGCTGCTTTAAAAAAAAAATGATAAAAAAATACGGGATAAATCCCGTCCAGTATTGATTCAAAACGGGACTCGCAATTTCATTCTCAAACGCGGCACAATTCCATATTTTAAAGGACGGGTGGCAACCCTACAGTGC